>NC_136715.1:21385000-21845000 GCF_936440315.1 Barbus barbus | reverse complement strand
ATTTGTCTGAATGAAGAGAGCACTTACATCAGCTTCCAAACTTTCTCATCAGCCAATCTAAAGGACACAGTCAGAGACATCTAACCACTGTTGGCCTGCAGATGGAGACTCAGGTTACAGTAATTCTGGGTTGCATTATCTAATGCATCTCTCAGAGCCCAGAGCTGTACACTTCCTTCAGAAAGGAGATGATTGACTTTTTTTTAATGTTGTTATTCTTATGTTTTAATCTTTATTTAAAGCAGTGGATTGATTCAAGAAAGACTTTTGGCAGACAGACGTGTGAAGTTGGTCACGTTTCTCACTTACCAAGCTGTTCGTTGTCTTCTGTCTGAGCGTTCCTCTACTAACGCACACCTTCGGGTGGCCCATCTACTCCAGCAAACATGACTAAAATGTTATCGGCCCAGGAGGCTGCCAAGATCTATCACACAAATTACGTGAGGAATGCGAGGGCCGTCGGTGTGCTGTGGACTATCTTCACCATCTGCTTCGCCATCATCTGTGTGGTGGTCTTCATTCAGCCTTACTGGATTGGAGACAGTGTTGACACCCCTCAGTCAGGCTACTTTGGGCTCTTTCACTACTGCATTGGGAACCCCATCACAGGAGAGCTGGTGTGTAAGGGCAGTGCTTTGGACTTTGGATCCATCCCTTCAGGTGCCTTCAAAACCGCTATGTTCTTCGTTGGGATCTCTTTGCTGCTGATCGTAGGGACTATTGTCTGCTTTAGTTTGTTTTTCTTCTGCAACTCGGGCAGCGTTTACAAGATCTGTGCCTGGATGCAATTGGCAGCTGGTTAGTAGAACTATTTTCCTGAATTTGAGTTTTAATGATGACATAAACGTTAATTATAATATAATATAATATAATATAATATAATATTGAACCACCAATGTAAAAAAAAAAAAAAAAAGTATTTTATTTTATTTATTTGTTTTCATATACAGTGCCCCAATAAGTATTTTGACACCTAAGTTACATTTAAAATGTATTTTCTTAAAAATATAACATCTTAAATGTATTATATATCAAACGCAAGTGGCATTAATTTGTTGCTTTTTGTTTAAGTGATATAATGTGTCTGCAGATGCTGTTTAATATTTTATTATCTAATGCAATGACATTCAGTCATTTCTAAATGTGTTTTAAATGCAGTGTTTATTTTGTATTATTTATAGACTATTATAGTATTTATTAATATTTTGAATTGGCTTTTATGTTATATTTTTAGTTTTAATTTTAGTTGAAATTTTAGTCATGTACATTACAAATTTCAACTCACATTAAAACTAAAAATACAAAATAAAAGCTAATTCAAAATATTATTAATAATTCATATCAATGTGGCTTTTTTAAATTTTCAGTTTCATTTTTATTTTAGTTTTAGTTATGTATTTATTTTTCATTCTTAAAACTTGAACAAATTCGAAATGTTGCCTTGGCAACTGTTTTTTTTGTTTTGTTTTTTGTTTCTTTAAAACTAAAGTTTTTCATCAAATATTTATATTTGGTTACAGATTTATTTAAATTAACACAAATAAAAGTCTTAGTTTTTAGATTTAATTTTATTAATAAAATTAATACAGTGTGAGTTAATGGTCTGTAAAAGTTATTATAGTAGTTATTATATTATAGTTATTAAGTACTGACTAAATCGTGCTAAACCACTGCATGAGGTTACTCACGACTTCAGCACCCTGGATAGTTCCACGTCAGCCAATGCTGCTTTACAGTATATCAATGGAATATATTAAAAATGTGCTGCGTTGTGAAATATCATATTTTTTAAGTCTTGTTCTATCTAGTGAAGCTGTCAATGAGGACACGGATAACCCTCTCATCACATCATGTTACATAATGCATTTGCAATGCTTACTCTTTAAACGAAAGTGAGAGTGATAATGAGAGCGAGTGTGTGTAAGATAATACCCACAGCAGCACCAGCTGCCCTGCAGAGAGTATATTGTCATATGAATAATAAATGATGAGTTAAGTGTGGCTGAAGTTGCCAGGCAACAGCCCCAATGCAAAGTATTTCTGGTAGCCAAGAGTATTTTTGATGAAATGTGAAGGAGTCCTGCTTTTTCTCCAGTGAATAATTCTCAGGGTGGGTTTATTTTTGATAGTTAGCCTACCTTCTGTATAGACTTAAAGATTAAAGTCTACAAGAGGTATTGAACATTTACACCATATTGACCAAAAATAAAAGCGATTTCAATACATTTTTTCACACTATTTCAAGTAAGGAGTGGGATGGGGGGGGGGGGGGGGGGGGGGTGAAGGAACACCTCTTTGAGATATGTAATATAAAGCATATATTTATTTTATTAAGCAATATCACAGAAGAGCCTACATTTTTTATGTGAAGTTGTTCCCAAACAATCTGTGTTGTATACCCCACTGTAGAAATAAAGGTGGTTTGAATGAAAAGTGCTGAATTCAGCTCAGCCAATCAAGTTTAAAGGCTGGACCTGTTATGTGAAATTAAAGGATTGTCAGCTTCATCGGAACAATTGTAAAACACAACATACTTTAATGTAAACAATTGTAAAACACAACAACCTTCACTTAATTTGTTTCTTTTCTATCTTCAGCGACTTGTATGGTCATAGGCTGTATGATCTATCCAGACGGCTGGGACTCAGAGGAGGTGAAGAGGATGTGTGGTCAGCGGACGGATAAATACACGCTGGGTAACTGCACAGTGCGCTGGGCGTACATCCTGGCCATCATCAGCATCATGGATTCCCTCATATTATCCTTCCTGGCCTTCGTCCTGGGCAACCGGCAAGACAAACTGCTGCCAGAGGACTTCCAGGTGGAGGGGAAGAAAGGTAGGCTACAGACTTATACTGTGTGTTACCGATTACTAGAGTCCATTACTGATTACAAACTACATGACAACAATCGTTATTAGTAGCGTCATCTATTACACATTTAAAGTCATTTATTCCGATTACTTTTTGATTTATCACATTTGAATGGGTTTCAGTTTCACATATGCATGTTCTTGTGTTAATATGTAATCATGTAAAGTAATTTAGTTATTTGATTTTAACATGTAATATAATCTAATAACAAGTACTTAAAGGGATAATTCACCCAAAAATGAAAATTCTGTCATTAATTACTTGCCCTCGTGTCGTTCCAAACCCGTAAGACCTTCGTTCATCTTCGGAAAACAAATTAAGATATTTTTGATGAAATCCGAGAGCTCTCTGGCCCTCCATAGACAGCAAGGATATTTCCACGATCAACGCACAGAAACTTAGCAAGGAGATCAGTAAAATAATCCATGTGACATCATGGGTTCAACCGTAAATTTTACCAAGCTACGAGAATACTTTTTGTGCGCAAGGAAAACAATAATAAAAATGTATTCAGCAATTCTTCTCCCAGAGTTATCGTCTTCAGCCATTTTAGAGAGTAGCACAGAATTTAATCAGTGTTGTTTACGTTCAGCAGATGTAAACAATGCTGATTAAGTTGATTAACTCGGGGAGAAGAACTGCTGAATAAAGTGTTATTATTGTTTTCTTTGCACACAAAAAGTATTCTCGTAGCTTGGTAAAATTATGGTTGAACTCCTGATGTCACGTGGATTATTTTACCGAAGTCCTTACTCAATTTCTGAACCTTGATTGTGGTAACGTTAGTATCGTTGCTGTCTATGGGAGGGTCAGAGAGCTCTCAGATTTCATCAAAAATATCTTTATTAAATATCATTTGTGTTCGGACGATGAACGGAGGTCTTACGGGTTTGGAACGACACGAGGGGGAGTAATTAATGACAGAATTTTCATTTTGGGGTGAACTAACCCTTTAATTTGTGGAATCAGATTACATAATCCAAATGTAATCAGTTACTACCAAGCACTGGTTACCTTCAATTTTTAGAGAAAAGAGATATAAGTGTTTAAAATAGCATTGGTGGGGGTAAATAATCACACGTTTCTTTTGTTTGGTGAGCTGTTCCTCTAAATAATATAAGAGAGATGGGCAGAGGGTGTTTTGTTCTAGCCTTCACCCTTTTATCTGATCTATCTAAAGCTGGTATCTCATGGTGGTGTAAAGTTGGTTTAAAAAAAAAAAAAAAAAGGCTCATGTATCTTCTGCTGTGTAAAAATAACAATGCCCAGAGAGACCGGATTCCTTGTTTTGCTCTCTGTGACGACCGTAGCAGAGCTTTGTAATCACAGAGAGCCCAATTCAAACAGGCAGCGCTAGTAAAATGAATTCTATTAGCCGTGGCAGATGTGTGCCTTTCATTAGCGTGCTCAGTCACTCGCAACAACACTATTCCTGTTCACATATTCCTCATACAATGCTGTGAATGTTGTTGAGAAGCTAATATAGCTCTCTTTTTTTGTCTTTAGAGGAAGCATGAAGATCCCCTGCGCATCAATGGACCCTTATTTCTATTAATATGATGTCACTTTGACCAGCACTACCCACAGTGAATCTTATTGTTCCAAAATCCTGCTCCACTGTATAAGTGGGGATTTTCATTCAATTCAGTATTTCTTTTTGCTAGTTACAATGTTAAAGGGTTACTCCAAGGGTTGATTTGAACAAAAACAGCGTAAATTACGGTTGAACCACTGATGACAGATGGACTATTTTGACAATGTTTTTCATACTTTTCAGGGCCTTGGAGTAACCCTTTAGGGGTTACACTACAGTTTCTGTTCCAATCACTTTCATTCACACGCAAACTTGGAAATACAAGATCATGCAAATACGTTTTGCGTTTTACTGCATTCCTAATCTGAAGTTTGGTCGGTTCTGACCTGTGAATTCATATCACATGAGGACCTGCTGCAGCATAATCATATCTTTTAAGCAGCAGGTTTGCAGCATTGAAGGAAGGTATAGTAAATTGGATATTTTGACATTTTGGAGACGCCACAGAATGTTACATGATGTTGTCCAAAGGAATTTCGCGCGCTTGAAGTCTTGTGACTGCCACTTCACACAAGTGATGGCCACTTTCGAAACAATGATTAATGAAAAGCTTCAAAACCTTTACGAATCTTTTCTTTCGAATCACTGGTTCGGAGCGCGACTCAAACTGTCAACATCATGTGATTTTTGAAATTGAAATTTCAATGGCGTTTATAGTTTTTACCGGATCACGAGTTAGTTTTATAAATGTGTATCCGTTTTAATGAGACATTTGCATAATTCAAAGGAATAATAGTAGTTCATTTGATTTTTTTTGTCTGTTCAGCATGAGCATTGAACAAAACAAGCCCTGAAAATGGACAAAAGAACACAACCCGACACTTAATATTTAATGGTATTAGATTATTAGTTAATTGCATTTGATAGATTGTACTTTCAATAAAATATTTCCAATGGGTTTATAAAATCAGTTTTTTTCTGAGTTTTCATTGCATTTACCTCATTTTGACCAGCAGGGGCATCAGCATTTGATGTGCTTCAGTAAATCATTTTGCAAAGCAATTGGTTCAACTGACTTGAAGCTTAGTTTCTCCCATCACTACTTTACACTAGAAACTTTTTATGTCGAGTTGTTGATTCACTCACTCAACTGATTTCTCAACTTTTTTTTAACTATAATTGAAATTTGTCTACTAAAAGACTTAATTAAATCTTAAAAATGTGTTTCCCCCACATTGACAACAGATGTAATCTAGACCATTGGTTTTGTTCCTGAATGAGAACTCTCCTTCAGTGCCGCTCTGAAGATGCAAAACACCAGCTTGCTCCATGAAGGCATTAATATAAAGAAAAAAGCTATGCTTGTGCTATAATCAATCTGTGTAGACACGAAAGCAGTCACTCTTTACAATGAATGTTGAGACTTAAGCAAATTGAAATGAATGAGAAAAATGAAACATGCTCTTATGCATCAAAACTGAAAAGTTTATCCATTTCAACAACTTTATTTGAAGTTACTACAGCAACTATTTTAGTTCAGTGCTGAACAATCAAAAGCAGAGACATTCATGAAAAAGGAGAGCACGGAGAAGCAGATGATATTTGTGAAGGTCAAATGAAACGGTCTCGTCCAAAAGAGATAGCAAAGGCCCTTTGAAATCTGCTGCTTGAAGCAACACCGTAGGGGAAAAAAAGCTCAAAAAGATGCACAGATCATTGCAGATTCACATCAAGGCATCTCTAAATCAGTGATTCTCAAACACTTTCCTTAAGCCATTCATTCATAGCAAAACTGTACACAAATAATGGGACTGTACAACACTGATGGTGTGAAGGACCAACTCTTTGGTATGAGTATGTACAAAATTTGAAATGTTTTCACTGATTTGAGATTTTGTAACGACCTTGATACCAAAACTCCTCCCTGGCATTCACATATTAAATGTCATTATTACTGTTGTTCAAACCGTGATAGTCCTTTATGGATTTTTTGACATGAAAGGTTAGCATTTCTCTTTGCCCTTTGTGGTAAAAATACATGTGTGTTTCTCTTGCACTGTATATTAGCTCACATTCAATATGAAGATTTCTGAAACGTCCATTCGTGTTCCCTTCATTCAGACATCTGATGTGAAACCCCTTGTGAAGATATGGAAAACAGTTCGAAGGAAGCTGCGATTAACAATCGTTTTCTAATACAATGAAAAAAAAAACACTACAATCAGCTACCGAGTCCGATTTACTGCAAACACTTAAGAAAACAGAGAAGTGGAACTCTTTTAAGAAGATAAATCAATTCTGACACGTTTCAAACCATCCTGTCATATGACGGATATTGATAGAAAATGGTTGTTAGATAAATCAGCAAGAGCACAAACCACTGAAATGACAGTACACTCAAATTATACCAATTACGTAAAAAAGCGACAACGATTTGAGAATTGGATCTGTGTGAGTGGACCTTCTTGCACTTGCGGCTAAGATCTGCCGTGACTCCAGGCACGGCTCCTAAGACGGCGTCTGTCAGTGGGGAGCTTTGTGAAAGTGTGTGCACGCACGCTTTGGAGCTTTTTGGCCACTAGGAGGCGATCCAGGAATGACGGAGGCACTCGGCAGCCGTTGCTCTTTTCTCTGGGACGAGGTCCAACATCGGGAGGAGGAAGTCTGAGAAATTCTGGGCTTCCTCTCGGGGCCATTCGTACTTATCGACCAGCACGTCCTGCAAACCCCATGGTTTCAGCTTGGTGATGTGCCTCAGGTCTCCTAGCGTACAAATAAATACATGGACACATCCACATCCAATCAGAAGTTAGACAGTTGGAACCAATCAGTTTTAAAACAGAAATAAAAGCAGTTATATGGACTATGCATTTACACACACACTAAAAATGTATAGCCATACTAATAATGGGAGTGCAGACATACCCCATCAGTCAAAGTGTAAAATTGACACAAAGCTACTGAACACTGCCAGCAGGTTTATCAAGTAAGTGAAACGCTTTAGCTAAGCAATTAATCATGTAACAAGTGACAGACGCACCTTTCTTGGTGAAGAATTCCTTGCAGTATTTGCCGTTCATGATGAGTTTACGAGGAATCTTCCCCAGCAGCTCGATGATCAACGCGATGTGATCTGTTTACAATAGAAATGAGGCTTAAGATAAAACTTCTGACATTTATAACAAGCAAACTTTTAAAACTATTCACTTGAATTGATGTGTTGTCCTGCCAATTCATGTTTGCTTTTTTTTTTTTTATATGAATTATTGCTTTTATAACAATTACTATGTAATAAAAATATCTAGGATACAAAATGTTTTTTTAAATTATAAAAAAAAAAAAAAAAAGATTATTTAGCTGTTACTATTAGGGCTGTACTATTAAAATTGTGATAAGCCGCTATTAATTGAATATTAAAACCAGGGAAGAAAAAAATTTAATTGTTAATAAAAATTTGAAACTATTTTGTATCATTAAAAAATAAAAATCAATCCTTTCAAATGCAAAGGTATCACAACATTAGGTTACACTTAAGATGAGGTTTTGGTCTAGGGTTGCTTGCATGTAATTATGCATAATTTATTGTTATTATAATAGTAAGTACATGTAATGTGTAACAAGGACACCTTAAAATAAAGTGTTACCGAGCATTATTTTGTACCATATGAAAAAAAGGATATTCGTTTTGATATTTGTAAAAGATAAAATTATGGGTGTTTTTAAAGATGAACACTAAGAGTGTTAAGGATGGCAAATGTAATCTAAGTGTAATAATGAAATGCACAAAAATATATGATATTGTCTGAAACTGATACATTAAAAAGCTGCTGTGGTATTGATATATTCTGCATCCCTAGTTACTATATTGTATATTTCAGCACAGCAGGAACACAGTGAACAATCAGCAATGCAAAAAACTGCTAAAATTTCAGGAGACTGCAACATAATTTTATTCTAAAACAGCTCAGAGGTCGAAACCTTTCAGGCCATTCACTCCCTAGTGCCACCTCCATAATGACAGCGCAAATATTACACTGCGCTTGAGAAATAGATGCATTGGGTGTCTAGCAATGGCTCTCGTTTAAGTGCTAATTGATAGGCGCAGTGTGATTTGTTCTCCAGATGCAACTGTTTGCTTATGTGTTGGAGCTTTTGATTGGCTGCGAGTCTGCTGAAGTTGTGTGGGGTGAATCCCAATCTGTGGAAGAATAATTACCTTCATCTCTGGAATAATCCTCTCCGGAGTGAGGCTCAAACAGGTAATCGCCTGTTGCCAGCTCAAATGCCTAGAGAGAGAGACACTTTGAGAAGGCATGCATGTGTGAGTGAACATAGCAATCCTAGTATCAGATTCTCTAGGTGGTAGGCTGATGTCTGAAAGGCCAGACCAACCTTATCAGCCCTGCTCGGACTGAAGCGAGTGCAGCTCGCAACACTATTTTTAAGCAATGGGTTTGAATAGTTGCTGATACAGACAGATTTTAACCTCTCTCGGTGGGTCTGGCCTTACTGCTTAAAAAAGGTGCACCGCAGAGCAGGACAAAGGCAGAGGGAGCAGTGCTCAATGAAATGCTCAGAGAGCAGAAGTCAGTCAAAGAGTCACCTTCCTCTGACTTCAGCCTGACAGGAAATTAGCTCGGTTCCAAAAACTGCTGAGCTTCCGACCTACACAGCATTTTAAGACACTAAGGTTGTTCCAAAATAGTGCAAAAAGAATAAAATAAAATAAAATAAAATAGAAGTCATAACGTGAACAACATGCTAACGTATTACTGAAATCAAAATTGAGTGTTAAGACGTTATTTTAGGAACATGTTAACACAAAACTACTGGAATCAAATTAGGGTCATTACTTTAACAAAATGCTAATGCTTAACTATTGGAATTAAATTAAGAGTCATTACCTTACCAACATGCTACCGTAAAGCTACTATAGTCAAATTTGTATATCAAGTCACTACCTTAGCAACATCCTAATACTGGAATCAAATGACTATCAAAACTACTGGAATCAAATTAGAATATCGCATCATTACTTTAGCTGCATGCTAACGTAAAGCTACTGGAATCAAATTAGAATATCGCATCATTACTTTAGCTGCATGCTAACGTAAAGCTACTGGAATCAAATTAGAATATCGCATCATTACTTTAGCTACATGCTAACGTAAAGCTACTGGAATCAAATTAGAATATCGCATCATTACTTTAGCTGCATGCTAACGTAAAGCTACTGGAATCAAATTAGAATATCGCATCATTACTTTAGCTACATGCTAACGTAAAGCTACTGGAATCAAATTAGAATATCGCATCATTACTTTAGCTGCATGCTAACGTAAAGCTACTGGAATCAAATTAGAATATCGCATCATTACTTTAGCTACATGCTAACTTAAAGCTACTGGAATCAAATTAGAATATCGCATCATTACTTTAGCTGCATGCTAACGTAAAGCTACTGGAATCAAATTAGAATATCGCATCATTACTTTAGCTGCATGCTAACGTAAAGCTACTGGAATCAAATTAGAATATCGCATCATTACTTTAGCTGCATGCTAACGTAAAGCTACTGGAATCAAATTAGAATATCGCATCATTACTTTAGCTGCATGCTAACGTAAAGCTACTGGAATCAAATTAGAATATCGCATCATTACTTTAGCTGCATGCTAACGTAAAGCTACTGGAATCAAATTAGAATATCGCATCATTACTTTAGCTGCATGCTAACGTAAAGCTACTGGAATCAAATTAGAATATCGCATCATTACTTTAGCTGCATGCTAACGTAAAGCTACTGGAATCAAATTAGAATATCGCATCATTACTTTAGCTGCATGCTAACGTAAAGCTACTGGAATCAAATTAGAATATCGCATCATTACTTTAGCTGCATGCTAACGTAAATATATGCTATATATATATAGGCTCCGAATATATCTCAATCGGCTGTCTTTAAACGCACCATGCAAGCTGTGCTCCAGATGTCAGCTGGGGTGCTGTATCCTGCTCCAATCAACACCTCCAGAGAGCGATACTGCCGCGTCTGAATGTCATCTGTGAAGTGCTTGTGCTGATGATGACAAACAAGAGTTACCATAAAGAAGAATCAACCGCTGACACAGACGTGAGGCACGAATATCCGTGAGGATATCAGCATCTCAATCAATCAATCAATCAATTCAGTTAAGGGATGGCAGAATCTTTGTTTTGGAGTGGACCACCACTTATACACTGACTGAGCCGTTTCTGGTGTAAACGCATGGAAAACTCCACACTCACCACCCAGCAGGCGTTGCCCAGGTCAGCGATTTTCACTCGGATCTTATCAGCGTTTAGCAGATCCAGGGGGTTGACTAGCAGGTTTCCTGCTGCAATCTTAGCTGCAGTACAAGAGAAGAACGAGAAAGAAGGTTTTAGAGTCAATAACATACATATTCTGGATTGGCTCCTGTGAGGTTCAATGTGTTTGCTGAATTATAAAGCCCAGTAGGATGTTGAGTCTAATGCAGCAGCTCTATGTTAATCTATATCAGCCCTGAAAAACCAGAGCATCATGATGAAGACACTAGAACCTGTGGTTAACTGCTTGTCTTATTGATTTAAAGGTAGGGTAGGCAATTTCAGAAAGAAAATTAAAGCGTAAGATCTCAACCTCCATCCAAATCACTCTCCAAAGCCACACCTTCTACAAAACACATGAACACGCACAGGCAGACCAGAGACTAACCAGCGACACCATGAGAGATTACCTCCTCATGTCTCGTTCACCAGTCAGAAAACATTACAGTACAAAGTGCATAGTATTACAATAACGCCATTCATTCTCGCTTGGTCTGCAATGGCGTAATGTAACACGCGGATGACATATGTCTGTGCAAACAGAGCACGTAGAGGTATGCAAATACATACGTTTACAGGCAGGCAGGACAGCAAATTGTAGTCATCGGACCAAACAATTTGATTGGACGAACATTTTACGATCCTATGCCTTCCACAGACGATATACATAAAGCACTTTTCCAACGAATAAGTTGGAAATGACTATTTTCCAAGTTAAAACGAATGTAACAAGAGATTTATTGACATCAGCCAAAAAAAAAAAAAAAGTATAAAAAAAAAAAAAAGCACATTATAGCTTTAGATGAAAGATAAACAGATTTTTCTTTTGATTAACATGTACTGATGAATAATGCACAATAAGTAGGGATGCACGATATTGGATTTTTGCTGATATCTGATATGCCGATATTTTTCAACTATTTTGGCCGATAGCCGATGCCGATATATTTCCTTTTGTTTGGAAACCACATGAAGTCTCTCCTGTGTGGAAATTATTTTTAATTTTGGTTAGTTTTTAACAAGAACTTATTTGTTAGAATTAAATAATAATGAAGTTCTTTTATAATGACAGTACATTGAAGCTTTGAAAATAACTATAAATAAACTATTAAATCGCTGCATTTTTTCCCCCAGAAAGATGCAGTAGTAACCTTAAAGGGATACTCCGATGGACACAAAGTGCGTACGCTGTTCTCTGTCATCAGTAACGCATGGATACGCGGTTTCCGTTCAAATCGGCATAAATAAATGTACAATACGTATCCATGCGTTACTGATAACAGAGAATAGCGTACGCACTTTGCGTCCATCGGATGCTCTCCAAAATGGCGCTACGCTGACACAGAGAGACAGAGAGGTGACAAATTTTTGAATAAATGTCATTATTTTTTTATATTCTTTGCGTACAAGTATTCACGTCGCTTCATAAAATTCAGATTGAACCACTGATGGCAGATGGACTGTTCTGACAATGCTTTTCATACTTTTATGGACCTTGACAGTGCAATTTACTATACAGTCAATGATACAGCCTCCCAGTTTTCATCCAAAATATTAATATAAAATTGTGTTCCGAGGACAAACAAAGCTTTTACGGGTTTGGAACGACATGGGGGAAAGTGAATATTTCATAATTTTCATTTTGGGGTGGAGTATCCCTTTAACATTTTATTTTAAGATTTAAAATTGGTCTAAAGCAAAAGAGTTGTAAAAATTCTGAAAATCTTTTAGAGCTCATAATTGGTTTAAAAAATATAACGTTACACATTAATGAATAAATCGGTATATATAAAATGTATTAATTTACAAGTGCCATGTTTGTGATTGTGATGCCTTACAGAGCAAGCATTAGGAGGCTGCCGCTGCTGCATGTGCTATTACTGTTTACTCTATCATGCACCGAATGCGTCATTCTGTATGTGCATTCTCAGTTTAAATGCAGCAATCCAAAAAAGTCAATCTAATAATCATTCAGGCAAAGCTTTGCTTCAAAAATGAGTTACACTGCTGATGTGATCTAATCGCTAGGACACCCTGACCACATGTGAGTTAACCTATTCCTCTTATCGGCAAGACATATCGTCATAATTTTTCATATCGGGCCGATGCCAATATTTAAATGTAAAGCCATTATCGGCCTATTCCGATATCGGTGTGATAATATCGTGCACCCCTAAAGACAAGAAAAGTGTGTTAAGAATGTGAAAGGACGACTTAATTTCATGTTGACTGTAAGACAACAGCAGTAAGAAATTATTTTTCGGTAACACTTTAGTATAGGGACCAATTCTTACTATTAGTACTAGTTGCTTATTAGTTAACATATTGACTGTTTATGAGTAAGTATAAAGCCCATTTTCTGCATGACCATATTCTACATCCCTAATCCAACCCAATACCTAAACTTAACAACTACCTACCTATTAATAAACATCAAATAAAAAGTTTATTGAGGCAAGTAGTAACTCATAGTAACTGGTTTGTTAATAGCAAGAATTTGACCCTAAAATAAAGTGTGACCCATTTTCAATAAAAGCATTTATTACAAGCATTAGCTAGTTATAATTATATGACAAATATGACTTTAGTCTGATGTGAATGAACGTCACCATAACAGATAGAGAAAGGAACAGTTCCCTGAAAAAAAACAAAAACAAAAAAAAAACTGAAACTAACATGTTCATTTAATTCAGGGTTCCCAACCCAGTCCATCTACCATTGCATTTACATGACCTTTATCCTTCCTTTTTCATGTGTAATGGAAAAATGTATTATTTAAAAAACAAAACTGCATTCACAATGAGCAATTTCTTCAGCTCTTAAAATATTTTAGAAATATGACTTTTCCATGCCTTTTTAAGAATTTAGTATTGCAGTACTGCAACTAATGGAGGACTATTATCTAACTGTTTTGATCATCTCTTTTGATTATTTAAATGTATTTAAATTACATACATATATTATATATTCCATATATATATAAAATATTACATTATAATTATTCAAAAATATATGAAAATGTATATGAAATATATTTAATTCCCATTAAAGTTTCGTTACTCACATAACACTTACTATCTGTATATAATGTATACGATTTTGCCTCTTTTCTAAAAGCATTTTTATGCACATAATTGATCATTAAAATGTTTTTTTATTTATAATTTTTTTTAATCTTAGTCTAATTGATTATTTGTTTATTACTTTTAAAACCTATTAATTTCACTGCCTGTAAATTTAAAAGTAATTTCCTGATATGACTGGAGGAACTCTGCAACTTTATAATTTTATAGTTTCATCAAATTCACATTTTATGTTATCTACCCCCTTCCTGGTTAAATACTGCTACATTATTCAACACCAAAAAAATCAGGCTGTTAGTGATTCCAGTTCAGCTGACAGTGTTAGAGACTCTGTAGGAAAACACACAGATGGAGAGAGAAAGAGAGAGAGAGAGAGAGAGAAGAGGGAGCGGAGTTAGTAAGGAGCAAACAGAGGGGTGTTCCTCCAGCGAGGGCTCCGCACTGACCGTCCTTCAGGCTCTCCTCTTCCGTGGCCGCCTGTGTGCTGGGGTCCACCTCCATGGTGAGGCCCATCTCCGCTCTTGGGCCCTCAACAGAATCGGAGCAGTTCAGCTCCGCCGTGGGGCTCTCTTGATCCTGCACCCTAGGGCACTGTGACTCAACCATGCCACAAATCAAAGGTCCATTACCGTCTGTGGCGACAGGGGACGGAGGACTGGGCTCACTCTCTACGGTGCCATTGCATGCTGGGTAAGGGTTAGTAGGCTCGGAGCCCTCGGTGCCGCTGTCGTAGGGGTTCACAGGGGTGTCGTCCTTCAGCTGCTGCTGGAGATCCAGGGTCTGCTCTTCCTCAGGGCCCTGGCTGTGACCATTGATGGCGCCTCTGTGCTGAGACCAACCATCTGAGATGCCATCTGGTGTGGAAAGAAAATGTTTGATTTCAACACATTCTCAGAGTAAAAACACTGATATGTCTCGACGCAGACACTCAAGCGCAGCAGCACCAGTTATAATTGATGAAGACAGTAGCTGGAAGCATGATTTTTTTTTTTTAAATGACAAGGATGTGGCTAGACTCAAAGAAAAGCAGCAGAGATTCTGCTCCATTACAGATCTCACAAAAAAGCCCAGTGTGACATTTCATAATGATATAATTAATAATAGCAGTAACTGCTTTAGATTAACATTTAATATATAAAAAAGTGCAACTGGTATTTGCCTATGCTCAGTGTTGTTGACAGATGCCAGAGCATTAATTGTTGCTAAGGTATTCTGAGTGCATTGCTAGATTTATCAAATAACAAAAAAAAAAAAATATTTTTTAAGAAAGACTCGGTCTGAAAAATCCTTCCCTGAATTAACTGACTGAATCCATCATAGCGGTCACTAAATCAACATCTAGTTCTGCATTAAAATGTAATGCATTACAGTGCATTTCAGTGATGGAATATTAGATATTATATAATGAAAACAAAATTATATATTTGCAGAAAATATGTATTGTATTTCGTACATAGTGTATATACATTATGCAGAGTTTTTATATATTCTTTCATTGAAGTTAGTTAAAGTTCTTTAATGAATTTTACTTTGAATTAGAGGGCTGCATTGGGTTTTGTATTGTGAGTGCACACAAATAAACGTAGAGTCTTTACTGGTTCGAAATATGTGTTATTCTTATCTGTATGAGCAAAAATGAGGGAGTATTTTAGGAGTAAGTGAGCACCACTGGCGCCTCCATCTGTCCTGCAGTGAGTGCGCTGCTGTTCAGCTCCACACTCCGCACAGAAACTTGAATAGTGCACAATTTATTCATTTTTTCTGTGACTAAGCAACTAATAAAATTTTGGTTGCTTCTGGTTGACTAACGGTTAGTCGACTATTAGTGTGCAGCCCTAGTTGGTATCGTAAATTGAAACTGTTAAAACAGTTTTCGTTAACTGAAATAAAGCTTAAAGAAATAAAATATAAATATTAGATGAAAAACTAATTTAGAAAATGAGAAATGGCAACTAACTAAAATAAAATGTAAGTACTAACATTAATACTAATACTGAAAATATAAAAATCAAAGAAATTCAAAATATGAATAAATACTAGGGGTGTTTGAGTTGATGCTCACTCACCCAGTGTGGCCTCAGCTGTGATGTCATGCAGGGTGGGGACTGACGGGGTGCTGTCGGGCGTCTCTGTTTCATCCTCCTCTTCCTCTTCTCCTCCCTCAGGGCCTTTCTCCAGCCCCTCTATCTCCAGAATCCTCTTCTCCAAGAGCTCAGCCTGACGCTTCTGTTTCTTCTTCATCTTTTTCTTCTTGTTCTTGGACATTTTGCCCATCTGAAAAAAACCATTTGAACTTTTCTATTAACTTTTACCTTTTTATGTGTGAATGTGCTACCGATGAACATCGAGGAAGATGCTAAAGAACTCATCTCTGAGGAACACTCACTTGTTTTGGGGCCGGAGCTGTACTCACTACAATGGAGGAAGAAAATGAAAAAGAGAAAACAACATCAGCATCGACACTGTGAAAGCAGAACGTTTTCAGTTGGTACACAAGAGTTCAAACGCAGCGCAAATGAGGTTCTCCAGAGAATGTGTCATCCTTCAGAGGAGCTCATGAGTCACTGCTCTCCATTTAGAAACATCCCGCAGACTTTACGTCACTCTGCATAATCTATCAATGGAGATGTTCTCGGTGTCAGAAGAGGTGAATGGATGTGAAGTTACAGCTATATAAAACAGCAGACTGTCACTGATATCAGAACCACAACATTTTCACCACTGACATACTGTTTAGCATCAACCCAATAATGCTGCATACAACAGAACATTCATAAAAATCCTGACAGTCTATATGCTAGATATACAGCTTTTGACCAAAAAATTACTAGTTATTTGTGACTTCTAGCAAATTCAATATTTGTAATAATTTAGTAATATTTACAATAAACTTTCTATAATTACACTAATTCATTATATTAATCACATTTGAAATATAATGTAATATAATAATATTTTTATATAAATATTACGGATGTTAATTTAATACTTTTGATTATTTTATGCTCCACTGAAGAAAGTCATACAGGTTTGAAACGACATGAGGGTGAGTAAACGATGACAGAATTTAAATTTTCCCTTTAATACCCTTTTAAATCCCATTAATTTCATGCCATTATTTATGCAACTGTACCTGCAGAGTAAATGCATTCATGCCACCACTGAGTTGCAATAAACGGTCTATAAATAATCGAAATACCAATTCAGATGCAGCTTTAAAAAAAAGTTTGTGTAATAAATGTGAATGAATGTTGAATCAAATATTTCTTTCTAAAGCTACTTTTCGTAACATCTATTTGATGTTTTTTCCCATTTAACACAATAACGACTTTAAATAATCCTTTTAGGGGTGATTTCTCAACCTTATTTGCTAAGCAAATATTTTGTGATCAATTTACTCGCCACTTTGTATAATTAATTAGATTAAAAAAATATATACTTGCTTGACAGCTTTATATAAATAATGCAAAAGTTATCATAACCCAATGAACAGAATACTGCTAGAATACATTTTTAATAACTGGCCAGTTCTATTGTAGATTACAAAGCTCTCTACTGTCTATTAGGGATGATATTCGACAGAGACCTACCTATTCAATATTACAACAATATTTAGCAGCCGATTTGATATGCATTACAAATAAAAAAATATATATATTTTTTTAATGCATTTGGATTGCATTGTGATGTTTTTTTCAACTGTTTAGACTCTCATTCTGACGGCACCAATTCACTGCATAGGATCCATTGGTAAGCAAGTGATGTAATGCTAAATTTCTCCAAATCTGTTCTGATGAAAAAACTCATCTACATCTTGTATCGTCTGAGGGTGAGTACATTTTCAGCAAATTTTCAATTTTGAGTGAACCATTCCTTTAATAATAACATTCATAATAATTGTGACATATTAGAAGTTTTGTCCCGTCTGTTAATAATCGAAATGTTCTGAGAGGAGCGCTTGCCGTCACCTGCGGATCCAGAAGGTGGTGGAGCTCCAGATTTCTGCCACTCCGTGGCCTCCGCAGCCAGTCTCTTGACGTACGCCTCATTCACATCCAACAAGATGTTCTCTGGCTTTATATCAGTGTGAATGATCTTACACTTGGTGTGCAGGTAGTCCAGGCCTTGCAAAACCTACACAGAGAAAATTTAGGTTTGACCTGCAGTAAACCACATTAAATGATTATGAGAAGAAAACACATACCTGTCGAATAATGCTCTTGACACATGGCAGCGGCAGGCCCTGGTAGTTGGACTTAATAATCCACTTCAGCAGATGGTGGCCGAGAACTTCAAACACCATACACACATCTGACAGCGCATGGTAAAGGGAAATGATGCAGAGTCCATGTCCTCTGGGAACACAAGCCAAGAGCTCCAGCTCATTACGAGCTGCACTTCACAAATAAAAGAGCGAGCTGGGCTGAATCTGGGCAAAGCGCCTACTCTCACAGCTGTGGCTCGAGAGATTGAGCGGGCAGCTGTAAACAGCATCCTGTACAGAAGCGAATATGAAGTGCACTAGAAAAACACCTGTGGATCCCTCATAAAACCAAAGGACACCTGTACAATAAACAGCGCCACTGAAAGGATACGGGTTCCGTTCACACCCGAGATCTTGAAGTCGTCCAATAACTGCACCACTTTCTCCCTGCTAGGATCGTTCTGGTCTGTGTTCCTGACCTGAATCCACCAGATGGGGGAAAAAATTATTCAGGGCTCGGACAGTTTTACAGACAAGACAAGATTTGAAACCATTTTCTTTGGTTTATTACAAAATTAAACGTGTTTTCATTTGATGAAACCACTTTCCTCGGGGCATGTGGATACACCTGACTTTCATTACTTTCCCACCACACTGTGGCACGCTGTCAAATTCATCTGACACTAAATGGCCTCGCGAATAATTCATCGTAATGGTTTCTAAGGCAGCGCTGGTGTCGGGGGAACTCACCGCTCTCAGGAGCTTGATCTCATCGAGTGCTGTTTCAGTGTAGTGCTCTGCGCTCTTAACCACTTTCATGGCCACAAAACGCTTCCCTCTGCAACCAAAACAATAAATTACCTCTCAGTACACATACTTCATTTTTAAATGGTATTGCAGACAGACAGGTGTAAGTGAACGTACTGTATGTCCCAAGCAAACCAAACAGTGGAAAAATGACCCCATCCCAGCTTGCGGATTACATGGTACCGTCCATTAAACAGGTCGCCTATTTTCACATGATGATAACCACCTAGAAAATGAGTTTTTGGCTGTTAGAAAACACCGTTAGCAACAAAACATCTGGAATTATTTGAATATCAGGCTCCAAAATAAACACTTTCTAGATCTATTATTTTATACAATTTATTCAAAACAAAACAAAATGACTGAAATACACCTTTTCAATGATTCATGAAAAAAATAAAAATAAATTGTTAGGCATAATCTTTAACGCCAAAGTCAGGTAATTCAAGTCAAGTTAATTTGTTATAAAATGTCATAGTTCAACTCCGCCAAAATGTAAGTATAGTTAGAAATTAATTATTCAAGAACTTTTCAAGATCTATGTTCACTCATTTGTATATATCAATAATACTAATATTATGTCTTAAATGGGGCTGCAATGCTTCCTCTATTCTACTAGAGTATTCGATTTAAAATAAAATCATTTTGCCTGCGTCTAGTAATCGGCTAAATACCGGAAGTGGTTATTAGACCGCTTTCCAAGGCTGCATGATATATTAAACCCATTTAAAAATCTTAATAAAGCATAATGCTACTGTGAATTCACCCCACTACGCAAACACTCAATATGCTAACTTTTCATCGCAATTTCAAAATAAAAGTTTAAACTCTCACTCCGAGTTTACATGTTTTGATACGTTTTACACATTTCCCACCATCCACATTCAAGAAATGACAGTGGCTACAGCATTTCTGTCATAGAGAGATGGCCAAATATTATAAGTAGACATCTGAAATAAATGTTTGGTATATTAAACAAGGATTAGATCGTGCAGTAAAGTGTAGAAACTATTGTCAGGCCTTTGGCACACTCTGCTGGCATTTGTTATGATGTGTAATGTACATTTGCTCTATTGTTTATAATACATTATGTATTTTAACAGTTTTGTTCAATAAAATTATGATTACTTGCTTTTGATACTTTATTTGAAATTATTATTATTGCCTCATTGCCATCATATGTATTTAAAGTCATTTTAAAAGCCATTCTTCATTAATTATAATTGTCCGATTACTCGATTAATTGTCCGAATAATCGACAGATTACTCGATTACCAAAATAATCGTTAACGATAGCCCTAGTCTTAAATTCTTCCAAACGTTAAACCAACAAGCTTTTATTTTTGGCAGAAAAATTCAGGGATCAAGCTCCTCATTTGTTGGCAACACCAAAATGCTTCTCAATACAAATCATTTGAAATGGGTTGGCTCACACTGTGTTCCCAAATACACTTATTATGAGTCACTCAAACTCAGCTGATGCAGAGATGTAGTTTGTGTGGAGCAGCACACAGCATGTTTACTATGAACTGAGCTGCTGAAAACACTGAATCGTGAGCTGTTGCATGCAAAAAGTAGCAGTGTGCACAAATGCACGAATATTCTATCTGCAATAATCATTCGAAAAATAAAAACACTATTTGAATTTCGTTAAAATGTTGCTGGCCGTTAATGCAGTAAATCCCTCATAAATTCTGAGCTGAGTTATCACTAAAATGAGAAATCATATACAAACACTGGAACATCATGCCCAGTCGAATGAAGAAAAACAACGGCACATCACTGCATTCACTACTGCAGGTAGGTGCAGATGTACCCCGAGCGAGCAGAGAAGACCACTCATTTTCTCTGCAGCCGGCTTCATTGTTAACAGACTAAGGCCGTGTATCCACCAAAGTTCATTTGTGATGCATCTGACACATTACTTCAGTGACTATTCTGTATGACAACAACCAAAGCGCCTCCGTAACGCTCGCAGGTCTTCTCAGCTAGGCATTTTCAGAAGTGCTGGCTAAAAACGCTTTTGTGGACACACGGCATAAGGAGCCGACTTTCCTGATCATGTTGATGTACATGTTTTTACACGATAACCATGCCGACTCAAGTGTATATGTACGTGGTTAAAGCCCGGTACACACCAAGCCGACGGTCGGCCGTCAGGCAGTTTTTGTTCGCCGGCCAACTAAGTTTTCTCAGTGTGTTCCACGCCATTGGCTGAAGTTGGTCCTCGTCGGCTTTTTTCCAGATTCGACACGTTGAATCAGCGTCGGAGATCACTGGTCAGTCGGGCCATCTGATGATTCTGATTGGCTGTTCAGATGGCGAACCAGTGCATGAGAAAAGCGCAGAACGGACGTGTTACCTGGCCGTCGAACGTCAGCTTGGTGTCCTTTGAGCCGACCCCCCGCAGTCTGCTTTCGTCGCCACTAGTTCTTCAGCGTCGGCTTGGTGTTTACCGGCTGTACAGACGTTTTTCCCCATGGAATGCTTTTTTCTGTACATTTTTTTTGTTTGCACTTATTGTTTAATGTTTTCAAATGAAAAACAAAGTCTCTCATTAAACAATTTAAATAAATGACTATTCGAATATTTGTTTTTTATGAGCTCAAATATTCCAAATGCAATATTTTTGAAAAACGCTAATCCCTAGCAAAAAGATAAGTGCTGCGCTTCACTCTGAAATGCGCAGTGTATTTATTTAATTAAATATCAGCCTCTGCAATTTAATAATCACATGTTTTTATTTTGATTAATCGCTCAGCCCGTTTACAATGCATACTCTTTCATTGTACACACGAGTCTCTCCCCGTACTATGATCACAGGACTCCTACCCTTGCAGTAGTCATTAGGATCCTCTTGTTCCTCATCATCTGAACCCAAGATCTCCTCATCTTGCTCCTGCAGTGAGTCAGGCTGCTGTGCGGCTCCCCTCGGGTGGGGATCAGGCCTGGAGAAAGAAAGCTTATCTTTAGCAAACAGATGTAGCAACCACAACCGCTGGCCAAATGTCTTCACACATCTCTCATTCTGGATGTGCTAGTTACAGGAACGCAGACAAATATTTATCCAGTGCCTTTAAAATGTTGTTATTAAAGTTTATTACCACCATCGTCTTGCTACTACACCATATAATCCATGAATGCCCATTGGGCTTCTCTAATGTCAGACATTTATGAAACCTATAAATCAGTGCAGGTGCAACGTTAAACCAAAGAAACTACGGTTATCTTGCAGAGTGAGAGAGACAGTCTTTGCTGGTTCACTACAGCTCAGCGGGAGCCGTGAAGAAAATCTTAAGAGGCGTCAAGCTGAGAGAAATCATAAAGCATTCAGTCTCTTTGAGTTGCTGTAGAAAACTTAAAGCCATAGTTCTCACAAAAAATGGAAATTCAGCCATTATTTATTGACCCTCATGTTGTTCCAAACCTGTTCTATCTTATGTGAAACACAAAATATCTATCTGTCCATACATTGGAAACCCATTGACTAATTATTGAGAGAACTATCCTTTTTAGCCTATGGTAAGATGAATTCAAATGCATTCAGCATTTTAATAATACATATTATCTTATGGTATATGGGCCAGTTAGGGATATCTGCCAAAAAAAAAAAAAAACCTGGGGGCATGTGCCAAGATTTGAAGCGAATGAGACCAGACGCTACACAATTTTTGTCAATCCAATTATTTTAATTATAGAAGTGTGATCCATTAATTCTACCTGCATTGTGTCTAAATATCTCACTGACCTTTTCAATATCACGCTACTCGCAGTGTTATTTCTATTGGTTGGCTGCACCAGCAGTGGGCATTAATGCGATTAGATATGCAGCTTTGTGCCGTTCCCGCTGATGAGTTCGCCTCGCTATGTAGCGTAATCTCTCTGAAGCAATTGGCAATTTTCTGCATCCTAAACTGGGCTCTGAACTGCGGCTTGGAAGTTCGAAACAAGTCCAAAATATCATAAGCCTTTACAAGGACACTTTTTGAATTAGCCGTTCTCAATACGGCTTATGAACAATGTCTGAAGCGGTGGATTAAATGCGGTGAGTTATTAAACAGGCATGTTTTTGCCGCTGCAGAACAGGTTTCTTTCTGTTGGTTTAGCGTAATTTTAAAGTTATACATGGCCAAACTAAACAGACTGAGGCAAATTAAAATCTGCAAGAATTATGAATAATACAGTTAAACATAACAGCCTGACACCAGAGCAGAGAAAAGCTTTTCCCACAAATCCCAGGTAACATCACATATAACCAATAAACATGAAACAGTTTAATTGAGAAGCTGTTATCTCTGTCTGTTAACCAACCGAATCAATTTTGTGCTTCGTGCGTCAGTGAGTATTTCAATAATGAAGGCACCACCAGCGACAAATAAATGCAAATGTCTACTTCAGATCCTGGGGATTTACAAATTGTGCTCTTTTGAGTTGATTAGTTTTGATTGAAGCAAGCAAACTTTGCAGTTTGCACAGACACCACACATATTTTAATGAACATGCTATTAGTCGAAAACGATTGTACAGCTGTGTGTTATGGGCCGAACATGGTGGGTGTTACACCAGAAAATAATTAATTTAGTCAGATTCCAGATAATTAGAGGCTGTGCTAGTGGGAGTTAATCAGTGGAGGTGTGTGTGAATGTGAAGCTGGTCTGGGGGGGGGGGGGGGGGGTACACACACACACACACACACACACACACACACACACACACACACGTGTATGCATACATGTGCCCATGGCTCAGAGCACAGCAGATGTTGAACCACAGCAGTCCTGCCAACCACTACTGCTCTAATCTCAAGGGAGCTCTCGTGTGAAGGGAAAAGCCATAAAACGAATATTCAAATATTCACTATTATCATTTAAATTTTTGCTTAATTTGATATTTCCAGCAAAAATCATTTTTACATTGCTTTTAATTTTGTCATTAAAGTTGGCATGAAACAAGTATTTTCCTGCTATTGTGACAATGTATATGTAAGTGAAATGGGTTTTTGAAAGAGTGCAGAACTTGACTTGATTGTTGTTGTGTGCTAATAGCTGGGATCTCATATGAGTGATAGGTTGCTGGTCAGTCCTTGTACTGGTGCACACATCTAGGGCCAAAATGACGCATTGAGGACGTTGACTTGTTTCAAAATCTTTGATGTGTCGCACTCTTTACATCAGGCTTGCAGTGGTATACCAGTCTCGCTGTATATCATGGTCAGACTCTTCGTTTTTTCCTAGGAGCACAAGTTAAAAATTTAGGAGTGCATTAAAAAAAGATTCAAGGGGTATAATGATAATTGATCAATGTGTTGTTCCTCAATAAAGGGATAAAAGGAGAAATTTGCAAGCAACATTAATTTTTTTAAAACACAAAAAAGAATACACTAGGGTTTTAAATATTTCTGCTTCAAACTGTATTTATTTATTATGCAATTATTTATAGGCTTTAAAAATTCAACTGTGTATATATAGAGCACGGTCAGCCACAATTAGGCATGCACTGAAATTTCAGCAACGGAAAAAAGGCATTTTCGTTTTTTGGCCGAAAGAGAAAAATGCGAGCAGAAAATATATGGCGCGCCACACCATCAACACTCTGGCACACCCTGAACTCTCGAGTCTGGCAGGGTTATATTAAGAGGCCACTACCATGAAGGTGTGCACATGGCCTGCAACAATCTTTAGATAGATGGTATGTGTCCAGGTAGCATTCACATGCAGAAGCAGCATAACACTACCTCTGCTGGCCTGCCTTCTTCCCATAGTGAATCCTTCTACCATCTCTTCCCCAGGTAAATGTCACACACACACCCAGCCGATCACCTAGTCCGAAAGAAAGTGTGATTCATCCGACCTTCTTCCATTCCTCCATGGTCCAGTTTTGATGCTAACATGCCCATTGTAGGAGCTTTTGGCTATGGACATGGGTCAACATGGGACTCTGGCTGGCCTGCAACTCTGCAGTTCCACAGGCAGTAAACGTCATTCTTTCAACATTTTTCTATCACGGCCAGCATTAAGTTTGTCAGCAGTTTATGCTACAGTAACTCTTCTGTGTGATCAGACCAGACAGGCTCACCTTAAGTTTCCCAGGTGCATCAGCAAGCCTTAGGGACTCATGACCTTGGCGCCGTTTCACCCAAATCAACCACTTTTGGCAGGTACCACACCCCACAAACTTTCATTTTGGGAGATGCTCTGATCATTCATCTATCATCACCATGCGTTCCTTGTCAAAGCCACTCAGATCTTTTCTCTTGCCCATTTTACCTGCTTCCAACACATGAAATTCACTTGCAGCCTAATACATCCCATCCCTGGACAAGTGCCACTGTAACAGTATAATCAATGTTATTCACCTGTCAATGGTTTTAATGTTGTGGCTGATCAGTGCAGATAGACGCACTAAATGGTTGCAATGATGGATTGAAAAAGCCGTTTCAAAGATAAATCTTATATTAAATCAATCGCCTATATCCACACTGTATAACTGACTACTCATCTGGAAGACCCATTGTTTCCTACACGGCTGTGCTTGTGTCCTCCCTCTCAGCGGCTTTCATGAGCAAGCTAATAAAAGTAACTTAAAAACATCCAACTTAAATATTTCATATCCACATATTTATTTATTTGGTAGGTAGCAAGATATTTTAAATTCAGATATGACGACCCACTGACAGTTTATATTGAATATCAATAGATAATATATTTTTAAGCTATATCACCCAGCCCTATTCATATACAGACTAAGGACTTTACAGTCTCGTCAGAACCTGCACCCTGACTAACTACTTTATTTCGGTCAAGTGCCGGAAATAACATATAAAACAAAGTTCACTTGAATGTTGTGGAATTATCACTGTGGCACTTCTAGAAAGAGTGGTGACAAAAACTTTATTTCATCATTCAAAACAATTCAAAGACGGATGCATTCATTAAAAGATAATGACGAGAGCAGCAATCTGAGTAATGAATGCTGAGAGACCACCGCAGACATATCTCTCTGCACAGCAGTCGACGAGACAAGTTACTGAATTAAGGCGCTAACATTAACACATCATTATGGTTTTTATACGGTGCAACAGAAAAGCGATTTTGATCTACTGTTCATACCATGCTAGATATATTTATGTGGCATGACCTTAAAATGTGTACATGTGAGTGAGATGTGAAAACAGCTAAACATGTCTTGAGCGAGTCAACAAGGAAGGACTTATTTAAGTAGTTTTGATAGGGTCATGGTGATACAGAGTTTAGCTATCTGCTGTTGCCATGCAATGTCGCAACTTACTGCAGTAATATAGAATGGGTGAATGTGCATTTCATGCCCAAAAGTATGTGGGACACACTGACACCACACCCATGTGTGCTTGTTGAAGCACATTTGGGTTTAGAGTTCAATATCATGGGCATTAGGGAGTATTTCCTCCTTAAAAGCTTCTATTATTCTGAAAAAAAAAGACATGGATTTGCTCCCATTCAGAAACAAGAGCATCAGTAAACAGCATCTCAAGTCATGCTATAGTCTGGGCTTTGTGCAGAGCTTGATTAATACTAATAATGTTATTTATTTTTCTTTATATTTTATAACAACTAATGATGCTTGGTTTGTGGAAACTGCCTTCAGATAACAACTGTTCTGTTGTGGGAAGGATGGGAAAAAAGACAAAACTTTGCCTAATCAGATGTGAAACCCAGACGTCTGGAGAGATTGTGGGCGATGCTATTTGTACTGTTGTCAGCACAAAGCGGTCGACATACCAGAATGCCTTGCATTTCTTTAGTGTCAGTCTGAGTATTCTCTTACCCTTTGAGTAATGTGTGGATAGGACATTGGTTATGTTATTTTTGTCTAGTGATGACCCAAGGCCTATTCGTTCAGAGAACAAATATTCACCTCAACCAAGACTGAGAACTAAAACAATGCTGTTTGATTTAGGCATCTAACCTGACTATGGTCTAGTCCAGTGGGATTTGACCATTGGGTTGCCAGACAAAACACCCATGTAGATAGATCCATGACATGCATTTACTGACCATAATAAGAGTGTAATGCACAGTCATTCACTGAAAACTCTAAATGATGACGGCTCTCAGAAGAACAGCAAATCAAAGCCGTAACCAGATTCAAATTCTCTCCAATTTGAAATCCTAGTGAAACTAAATGTCCTGCATGTGTGACACATAAATTCTTCAATCCAGAAACATTTAAAAGTTTTAGAAACATTAGAATCCTCTGATCAATCCTCTAATTCAGCTCTCAATCGTTGTCCTGGAGTTACCCAGACTGCTCATTTTAGATTCCAGAACCACTGTTTTACTTAATGCCATAAATCCTTTCAGGAAAAATTAAGATGAGGAATCATTCATCTGGTTGTTTAAGCTGGCAGGGAGCAATAGAGGGGGATGTAATCTACTGTTAAACATGCCATTTAAATTCTGCTTAATCTCAAGTCTACAGCGCATTGTTTTTAGCCTCAGACGGCACGCCTACGGACTGTCTGATACATGCTGCACACAAAATGACAAGAGCTTTCAAAATCAGAAGAATGAATCCAATGCAAACTGTCAAGAATTGTCTAGGTCATATTTCACCACATAACAATAGAAAGAAAAAAGATTTTGCTTAAAGCAAAACGACATTTTTATGATACTTTCCACGTACTCTTTCTCAGTCTACAAGTCTATGTAATGCTATAGGGTTGTAAATGATGACTATGATTGATTAATTGTTGTTAATAAATTAATTGATTTATCTTATCGTATTTCGATTAATAACACTGAACAGACAGGATACCAGACAGACCCTGGAGTAACTGTTAATATGCTGAAAACCCGTGAGGAACACCCTCTTTATGCTTTAAACACATATTTTGTTAAAATCCATACTGTTGCATGCATTCATTAAAGTCAACTTTAAAGCGCCCCATTATGGATTTTTGAAAACAAGCTTTCATGCAGTCTGTAACACAGCTTGAAGTGAATGAAAACGTCCTGCAAAATGTTAATTCTGAAAGTGCACTGTGTATAATGTTATTGTCTCTCAAAAGAAAGAGTCGACTCTGAATCATTGAAATGAGTCGTTTTTAAAACGAATCCCAAACCGTTTCATGTTGACGTCAACATGAAACATTAGCATATTGCCCGCCCACTTGTTGCGCACGCAGACCTGGGAAAACTTGACCCCGGACTAATCACTGCAGATTAGTGTCACGTAAAGGAGGGGTTTGGCAAAATTAATCGTTGAGCGAATCGTTGAGCAAGTAAGATAAAAATAAATGCATACTATAAGACAATGAAAGGTTTTTACCAGAACACATTTAAACAAAGTGATGTTTACTAAGTATCAGTATTCGCTTGTGTAGAGTAAATTTGTGAATCTTTGAAATTGACTTTACTATAAAACCAGACTGCTCATTGTGACTAAACCACAGGTGATGGGTGTTCAGAGAGGTTGCATCAAAGAGGCTATGTTCTTATCGCCTCATCATGGATCCAGTCTCTGAATCACATTTCCATAATTCCCTCCATTACTTTAAGTTGTTTTTCAGCAAAGGCGGCTTCTATTAAAAGCCTCAAGCCTTAGCAACCAGCCTGGACTATTCATCTGAACCAAAACTTCACCTCCCGAGCCTCTTGATGCATGCCATCCTTCATAACACATTCAGCGAGAGAAAAACAAGGGGGCTGTGTGTGTCTGTGCATGAGTGTTGGTCCGTGTGAGCGTCGTGAGTGGGAGTGAAACGTTTGGCGCACAGAGAGTTAAATTCACTCTTAATACAGAGCTCAGCCTTCAGAACTTCTCCAGCCCACACAACAAACCACAACACGTCTGACATTCTCTTGTCTTGTGTCAGAGTGCTCACGCATGCATCAAAACAATCCGCTCTTCCAGAACACAAATGCCTGACTCTTAAGACCAAGCTACCATTGTTTTCACTCGCGTGCGGACTGCACTGCAGCATTAGAGCTCGAGGCAAAGGAAGGTTTTCAAATCGATTTCATTTAGTGCAAAACCTGTCCCGTGTGGCCTTTCCCACCTGTGGTTTTGCTCGGGTAACAATCTCCTGATTGCATCAAACTAGGTGAATTCACTAAGCAGTGGCTTTTCATTAAGACGCAATCTGGGGTCCAGCCTGACCGTATACAAATCTGCAAAAAGGTGAAGGTGCACAAAACAGCGAGGGGCCGTTGATGCTGTTTAGCGCACGGCTGCAGCACAACATGCATTCAACACGTCTCCCTCGCTCTCATCTCCCTTTGCCACGATTCATCTCAGACAGACTCGTTAAGAAAGCTGAATTTAATCTGAAAACTTCACACAGTGTGTGTCCACCATGCATTTTTAAGCAGCATCTTCAAGGATACGCGTGCATGTCTTTTGAGAGGAGTTTGATCAGCTCAGAAAGATGCGTGCAGAGCTGCAACATTAGAAATTTGATGATAAATCACTGCACTACGAGTGCAAATTTAGCACATTTTGGGAAACTGTTTCTATTCAGTTTGGGTAACACTTGTTATTAGGAAATACTTATTTATATTAAGTATTATAATATATGTACAAAAAAAACTATAATTAAACAGATATACATTTACATACACCATTAATATACAAATTTGTCAATGGTAGTTTTTCTGCTAAATATTTGCATAATGAAATATGGAAAGAAGTAAAATATGCATAAGTAGGTCATTATGCAAATATTTAGCAGAAAAACAGGCATATCAACAAAACATTGTATAAATATAATTTTCTGCTTAATATTTGCATAATATTTATACATATATTTTCTTATATAGAATATATTTTAATTATAGCTAAATATTTCAATAATGTAATTTTTTATTTTTTTTAAGTTTTCTCCTTATAAATATAACATTGCATGGACGTTTTTTAAATTGCAGATTTGCTGCTGTATAATTTAAATAATGTTATACACATTACACATAAATACATGTATGTAATACATGGGGATAAACAGTTTCCTAAACTAGTCCAATTTTAAAGAGCCCTTCAACTATTTTTCCCTTTGAAGCTCCAAACATGAAGGAAAATAACTCGCCACGAGCAACTAGATGAAACTGCATTCACCAAACTGTCAAAGCACAAATGAAATCAAAGCTCTCAAACACATGGCACACCAGAAATGTGCTTACGAGGCACTAAAGATGCAAACAGAGGTGTAACTTTGCTCCTTACCTACAAGATGCGCGGATGCCCATGAGAGACAGTGCTAATGATGGCAACAGGGGCTGGCAGGCCAGAGACAGAGCCATGTACCAGAGGCAGAGGAGGGCCACCTCAGTGCACACAGATGCACAGTGAGGCAGAATGCTGAGGAGCTCGATCCCTCCCTCTCCCGCTCGCTCTGCTTCCGTCAGCAACAAGAGCCCGCCCTTCCCTCGGTGCCACGCGCTCCAGTTGGCTGGGGGAAGCTAGCACTGCATTGCAGGTAAAAACACTGCCACCTCCTCATTTCTCCTTCATAACGCCAAGCGTTCTGCCATCACTCATCCCATCTGCTCTCTCTCTCAATTTACAGCAGAAAAAGGCAGCCAGCTCACAAAGGCGAGTTAGACGCGCTCTTGCTCATAAGATCCGTGTCTCAGTCTAAGCAAGCCTCTTTACAACCTTGTTAGTGAAGGCAGGTAAGCAGCACTGAGTCACGGCAGTGAGACAGAGACAGAGAGAGAGGGTCTATAAGAGGGCACTCGACACAATCAATTACTCTCATCTCTCGCCCCTCTGAGACGTGCACAACTACATGAGAGCTACTTGACAGAGAACATCTCAAATGAAAGACCCCAATCTATCATTACAATATTTTTATAGTATTTATTGCAATTGAAAGCACAGGAGCTTTCAGGAGATGGAAAAAATGATTAACCTTGAATTGCAAAAGCCAATCAGAACGCAGTCTTTTTTTCCTGTAAAAGTGGAAAAGCTTCTGCTGCAAAAAACTGCAGTTCTGCACAGAAAAGAAAATCTGTTCTTAACCCGCTAGTCTTGAGTACACTAATAACAGTGGCCAGGAGAAATAAAAACAAAACAAACTAAACAAATTATCCCAGTGCCAAATGACGAGATTTAAAAATAAATAAAATAAACTTGCAAAAAGCCTGTTTTAAAGTGACTTAGAACGGAGTCATTTTTTTCAAGAATCAGTTGGATTACACTAGCTGAACTGTATTTGATTAGTAAAAAAGAAGCAGTTAAGAAATCGGTTGTAGTTTAGTTTAGTTAAGCTTGTACGACACTCGTTGCACTGTGCATCTTTGATTCAATTAAAAAATGGCTCATGTTTAAGAACTGGTCACACTACACTGGCTGTGCTATATGTATGAAAGGCCGTTTCCGCCACTGAATAAAGAATTTAAAAAAAGGTTATTGCGACTTTTTTTCTTACAATTCTGACTTTTATTTATTTTTTCACAGAATTGTGAGATAAAAACTGGCAATTCTGACTTTATCGCAATTGCGAGTTTCAGAATTGCGTGATATAAACTTACAATTGCGAGTTCTAAAGTCAGAATTACGATCTATAAAGTCAAAATTGTGATTCTGACTTTTTTTCGTAGAATTTTGAGATATAAACTTGCAATTGCGTGTTATAAAGTCAGAGTTACGAGATATAAACTGGCAATTGAGAAAAAAGTCTGAATTGTGAGTTTATATTACGCAATTCTGACTTTATTTCTCAGAATTGCGAGTTTCTCGCTCCCAATTATGACTTTTTAACTCACAATTGCAAGTTTATATCTCGCAATTCTGAGAAAAAAAGACAGAATTGTGAGTTTATATCATGCAATTATGAGGATAAAAAGTCGCAATTACTTTTTTATTTTTTATTCAGTGGTGGAAACGGGCTTCCATATATATGTTTTTGATTCTGTCAAAAAAACTAAACGGCTCATAAGAGTCATTTGTTCAAGAACTGGTTGGACTACACCGTGTGTTTTGGATTCAGAATAAAAAGTACTGAATCAGAGTTAATAGAGGGTATACACATGACGTCACAGTCAGCTGGATTGAGTGCGGTTCCGCCCACTGAGGTTGTGTTCCGGCGGGAAGTGGCGTCGATGCAGTTTTTGATTCTGTAAAAAGAATCAGCTCATAAGTCATTTGATTCAGCTAAAAACATACAATGCAATCAGTCAGGCTTCATTGGTCACTCTGTATTTTTATCATAAAAACACCCGTCTCATAAGAGCCATTAGTTCAGGAATTGGTTGAAATTCAATGGTCACTCTGCATGCTTCTGATTCAGTCAAAAATAATCTAGAATTAGAATCTAGTTTAGACTACACAGTTCACGCTGTATGTTTTTGATTCAAGTATGTTAACAATCCAGCCATGCTAGATGCCAATCCCAATGTGGACAAACCTTCAGCTGATAGCCTTTACTTTTTTGTTGTCATGCTGGACAACTACTTGACATTTTATACTCCATTTTATCTTAAATTAAATGATTTTGTCTTCTGTACATAATACACTCTCTCTCCACTCATCAAGCACTTTCCTAATAGATGGAGAGACGTGGGTGGAGGATGCTGGTATGAACTAATACACTGTAAAACGATATGAGACTCTCCACTATGAATCACAAAATAACTGACTGACATGGAGCTGTTCATTAAAATCTAAAGAAGTACAGACGGAAAAAAAGTCTTACTCAAACGCACAAGCAAAAAGCTGAAGAATGTGCAGCATGCAGGACTCTTAAAAGAAAAACTGCCCTGGTCCTACAGTAGGACACGTCACTAGATAAAATGCATTTAATGGTCTACTAGTTTCTTAGCAACCACAAAACCTTTGGCAATAGAAGAAAGGTAGGGTCTCTCTGACTGACAGGGCTATAAAACACTTTGCCACGTGTATTGCATAATTTATCATTATGCAATTAACAAGCTTTTCATAGTGTCGACATTCATGTGAGTCTGTACTTCACTGCTTTAAATTCTTGACATTTTGTTCCCGTTTCAGCCCTGAATAAATTATACAATTTGAGAATTAAATAATTTCCGCTTTCAATTGCACATCAACACATTTATGCCTAAAATAAATTATGTGAACATCACAGAGCACTGAACACTCTCATGCGCTGTACGTTTCATTCATACTCGAAGCCGGAGGGCGCTCATGCACAAACTCCAAAACGGACTCATATAAAAAGTAATAATAACTTTTTACATAAAAATGGAAAAAGTGTTTGTAGTATATATACTGATTGTACAATCATAACCATAAAATTGTCAAAATATTGTAAAATATTTATCAAAAATATTATAGAAGACTAATTATTGATTATTGTCCAGCAGTGTATGTATGCTTTATTGGCTTTGACCGATTACTTACACTTATTTGCGTCAGAATCCCCGTCTTTGCGAGTATCCTCGTGAACACAGTGATTTAGGTCTTAAGAGAGTGTAAACAGCTGAAAATGTACGCATATGTAACAGTAAAGGGGAAGCCGTCCAATATTCGTCTTATCTGCCATTCATATTAAACAAACAACAGTGAGAGAAAATCTCACTGCTCTTGACTAAATCACTTTTGTAACTTTAATAAGAAGTTAATAAATGTATAATAATGATATATTTATATACTGTATATGTATAGAATCTATACATAATACATGTGTTAATTACATCTCGCTAGATGGATAGATATAATTAACACAGTGAAGACTAATTAATTTACACAATGCACGTATGTAGCGTTTCTTATAGTAGTTTTGTCCTATTGCTTGCAAATAGTTTCTTATCCTTATTTCATCACTGACTGTTTCTTTATATTCAGTGAACTTGAGGTTTTTTGTTTTCTGCTCTTTTTAGGCTTGTATTAGTTTGATATTGACATCGGTGACAAGGATTATGAAAATTCTATGGTATCAAAAAATGTAATATCATAAAAACCTTTTTAAAAGAAAAAAATAACTATATCGTGATATAAGATTTTGGTCATATTGCCCACTCCTACCTCCACCTGTAAAACCATTCCTGTTTTGGGGGGTGGCCTCATTGTTGCTCATCTACTGCACCTGTTGTTAATTTCATTAGCACCAAACCCCCCTGCTACTTCACTGACCAGATCGATATCCCAGGAGTTTAACTGACTTTTGAAAGCCCTAAATGCTCTTCACATTAAATACATGAGAAAGATTATTAACTATAATGCAACACAGCAACAACCTTCCCCATCTATGCCACTCTGGTAAGCTGAAGAAATAACCAAACAGCTTCAGTCAAGCATTATTGGACAATAAGAGGGTGTCATATACTAGGACTGACGGAATTAGCTTGCGGTCTGAGAGCTGCAGTTAACGGAGCATCATTGGGCATGCTAGATTAAACCTGCTGTGTTATGCAATCTGTGCCAACCAGAGAGAGAGGGAGGTTTTCATAGGGCATGATGACAGCACATCAGTCTCTGCTGATTCAGTCAGTGTGCATGTTTTACAGTAGCACATGCATTTCATAACTCTACCACCGTGTCCTAACCAGCTGCAGCAGCGACACATAGACGGATGCTCGGTTTCCATTTCTGCAGTGTTGCGCCAGGTAGCCCCATCCAAACTGCTAAATTTTGCTCTTCATGCATATTTCCCATGCAAAAGTCACTGCCACAATGCTAGAGTGTAGTAGGAGTTGGTATGAATTAAATGAATGCATTTCATTTTTGAGTGAACTATGACAGGGTCCAATGCTGCTCCTGGAGGGGCACCATCTCTTTGAACTAGGGCTGCGCTATATGGCAAAAAAAAGTCAACTAGTTAACTTAATATCATTCAAGTAACTTTTTCTTTAATAACCCTCTAGTTGAAGAAAATTCTAAAAATCACTTGTTAAATATATTTGCACAAAAGATGCACGTACTATAACTACATCTTGTGCAAACTTGTATATGTATAATAAAAATGCTTAAAACAAATCTCAAAAGTCAAGGTACTTCAAATTCAAAATGACTGAAGGTAGACTATTATAAACTAGAAATGTTCTGTAAAAACAATGAACAGCAGCTTTCAGCCTGTCACCATGATGCAAACATGAAATATACATACCGTAGTAGTTCTTTACAGGTTTTTTATTCAATTGTGCTGCTTTCCATTGTTTTTCTATGCACTTTTGACTGTTGCACTCGCGTCTCCTGTATGAAACAGCATTCTAAAAACATGGCACTCACTCAAGTTCAACTCCCATCTTCTTGCATTTTTTCCTACTCCACCGCCCGGATCGCGGGTGTCAACACAAAAGCGCATTCTGTGTGAATGGCATGTACAGTGATATATTCTACTTATGGTCCTCCACAGAGTGAGCGGTTAATCGCATGCTCTGATGCGGTCGGACCATTCTTTTCTCTTTACTGTTATCACTGGCATGTTGTCAAAGTCTCTAATTCTAACGTTTGGTATATAACGTTTGGTCAACATCATGATTTATAAAAAAAAAAAAGGGCATCTTTGAATACAGATTTCAAGTATGAGTTCATATAGTTAATCAATATCACAAAAATTGCCATGATTACAAATGTAATATAGTTTTTTTTACTATATTTTACAGTTTTTTTACTATATTTAACAGTTCAATTAACAAGAGGTTAATTAAGAGACTTGTGTTTTACATACCATATTGCCTGTTTTTGCACAATTTCGACAACAAAAATAACAGCCACAATGCTGTTTTGCGTCTCTGAGTAACATGACAATGTTTCGTTCCTGTTTTAATTTCACTTTTAACAGTCCCTCCAGAACTCCACGATTTTTTAAATGTGACAAATTTGCTATTTTTTTTCTTTTAAATTATGATATCACATTTAACAAATTAACTCAAGTGAAATCACCTTTATTTATATAGTGTTTTAACAATACAGATTGTGTCAAAGCAGCTTTACAGCATCAAATAGGAAAATAGTGTGTCGGTAGTGCAGAAGGAAAACAGTAAACACTCAATTTTCAGTTAAAGGTATTTCATTATTGAATTCAGTGATGTCATCATCCAGCTCAGTTCAGTTCTAATAGTATTTGTGCAATCAAGTCAACGATATCCCCGGAAATAATGTGTCCCCATGTCCTGCATTAAACAACATAAACACATCTAAATACTAATTCAGATGCAGCTTCTGTCTTTCCTCTGCATTGCAAAGATGAATTTTATTAATACTGATTTAATTTGCTTGGTAAGAGCCCAAATGTCTTATTCTAATTCACTGATTAAATGTGAGAATTTGACTCAAAAGATAATGCACACTTTTAGAAAAATGGCTTTATAAAGGTAAAAATGCCCATAAAAATCAATTGACACTTATTGGAAAAGATTAATTTCTATCAGTGTGAACGGACCACCACACACAGAATATGAAGAATATCAAAAACTTTAGGAGTCAGCTATCCACAGTAGATACCACCACACTCAGCAAAATATTGTCTAATTATCGATACCGATAAAATATCAGAAAATAGAGATATTATTTTTTGTTAATATCGCACACCCCTAATTTCAAGACTTTCAAGAGTTGATCAGTCAAGTAACTCGAAACAGGAACCGCCCTGCTGCTAAACAGGCCAGTGCAGCATCCGCATGGTGCTCAGCTTCCCAAAACAGTGACCTGATTTGGTTTCATGCAGTCCATGCTGAGAGCCACATACTCTGCCATCTGCAGTCCTCCAGACACCCTGTACTGCAGTTGTGGAGGATACAGCTTACATAATGAGTATCCTCCCAGCTAGGCAAATCTCAGCTCGGTGAACCGCAATACCAGCCCTTTAAGTTTTCCAGCACTGCACCAGAACTTGTGCACAGTGACAGATAGGCTGTATACACCTGGGGAGACAACTTCCCAACTCGGGGAACACACAGGGTGCAGATACGAGAGTCCAATCTCACTTTTGCAGGATGCTTGACAGAACCGGGTGGTCAGCAAGTTTCATGCATACATGCATCAGAGAGGTCTACAAGGATCTAACACAGGATCCACTTACTCAGTGCAAACACGCATCCCACAATGGCCTGACACTCCCCAAAGAGTCCCAACCCGAACGCATCAGCTGTCTGATTAAAATTGAATACAGCATCAATAAGTCAGCAGTGCCACCTCAGCCACACACACGCACACACTCACTTGCACCTCAGACCGCTGGCGAGTTTCACCACGGCAGTGTTGAGTGAAACGATCCAGTCCAGGAGCCACATGGCAGAGGAGGACAGCGCGGGGCAGGACGGTATGGTGCGAGCCACAGTTGAACCGCAGATGAGACTTTCTATCTCCCAGAGTGTGCCTGCTCTCTGCTCACTGGCCGCCTCAACACTAGTGAGCTGGAAAACAAGGCAGCGCAGGAGGAGGGGAAGGGCAAGAGAAACAACAGCAGAGGAGGAGGGTGATAAGTGAGTGAAAACTCACTCTCTCCTAACACGGTGTGGCGTAAATGCACCGCAGGAGGAGAGGGCACGATGACAGCCTTTGTAGAGAGGCTCACGGAGAATAGTCATACACCCCGCCTCTCTTCTGCAGAAGGGCCGGGCTGAAGGTTCTGTCGCTCTGTCGACATGCCGTATTTCAAGGACACAAGCGGACCCCAGAGGGCATGTTCCCTTCTGTTTGTGCTTCACCTTTGCATTCGGTAGATGAAAGAGTGTGTGTGAGGGAACGAGAGAATAAAATGCACCAGGTTTGATGGCTGTCACAAAGCGCTGTTATGTAACGGCTCTCTTCAGGGCAGATGTGCGGCTGTCCAGTGTTTAAGAGAGGAACACACACAAATACACTATGTAGGTCTTCATAGTTTAGCCATCATTTTGTCCCAGAAGTTCTTAGTGAATTTTAGGGAGATGATGATCTCCATTACATTGTGGATCTCTGATCCTTAAGCGTTGGTTTGTTTTAATTTTGTTTTAAGACAGAGACATACAAACAATTAGCCAAAAGTAGGGAGAATAGGAACAGCATATTTTGCCTGCCAGACTCAAACCTGCATAACCCACAGATAGTTCAACCTAAACCTAAATTACAGCGATATCGTCAACTTGATTGCACAGATACTATTAAACTGAACTGAGCTGGACGATGACATCAATGAATCAATGATGAACTGACTTTAACTGAAAATTGAGTGTTTACTATTTTGCATTATTACACACTAATAATCCTACTGAATATACTGTAAAGCTGCTTTGACACAATCTACATAGTTTAAAGCGTTATATAAATAAAGGTGACTTGACTTAACATCACTGATCCCCACTGACTAGCAGCGTTTCCATTACCCTTCAAATGTGCAAATTAAAATTGTAAATTGAAAATATGCCTAATGGAAACACGTCAATTTAGCAAAACTCCCATATATCACAAAAAAAAAGTGTTATACTCACATGAGGTGGTTTTTCAGGCAATTCAAAAAAGGAATATTTTGCTAAACTTTTTTTTCGCATTTACAGGACACATGGCGTATGTAAAGTCATTCTTCAATCTACTACAACCTCCAAGAAACACTTTGTGGCCGCTCTCTAGTATAAGGGGCTTTCCCTACCATTAATGCTCAGACAATTCACACTGCACACGTCTGTGGTCATTGACTCAAGTCAATGCTTGTGTTTATACGAGCCGCGCCATGCACGTTTCTGAAGCGGTTCTCCGCACTGCTTCTGTAAAGATACACGCATACGCCTCATTCAAATAAATATAGCCAAAATCCGTCAAAATGATGACAATGCGAGAGGAAAAAAATTAGGTTTTAGTTGCATAACATTGGTTAACGGAAACACCGTCATTTCGCAATACTTTTTTTTATATTTATAAAATATTGCAACAAGTTGAGCAAATCTGCAATGGAAACGTGCCTACAGTATAGACAACAACAACAAAATATCTTCATTTAGGTTCTTCAGAAGTATGAAAGTCATAAGGGTTGGAATGACATGAGGGTGAGTAAACAATGACAATTTTAATTTTGGGTGAATTAACTAGGGAAGCAAGATTAATCGAATGCGATTGTCAGTAAACCCAGTTCTGTGATTAGTAGTAAATCTCCATCAGGTGCTTTCAGACGGAGCAGCATTTACTACACAGAGCCATAGTTCACTGACAAGCTACGCCACAAATTTGCAGACGATATAATCGCGCAATTATGAAATCGAAGATATGGTTCACGATAATGACAGCAGTTTGCGTAGCTTCTACGGCTCTGCGCATGACAATCGCAGCTTTTGCCTAATCGCAACTGCGATTTCACTCCCTAGAATTAACCTTTTAATCAAAATAAAACACTGAACGGTCAAATTCTGAGCCAATCATATACTCATAATGAATACTCACTTCACCATCCAGCTCTGATACACAAATTAGCCTTGACTTTGGGCATCAAAACTATATTTACGGTTTGAATTTCAAAATAAAATTGACAATTTGAGTGGCGTTTCATATCAAAAGCAACAACACACAAAGCTTATTGCAGTTATTGGATGGTAAGTGGGCTAAAAATACTGTTTAGTGAAGTTTTAGTCGAGCATAACCATTAGGGGTGTGAACCTACACTGGTCTCACGGTTCGGTTCGATTATGATTATGTCATCGATTTGGTTCAATGCGATATCACGATGCACAATTTTCAATCTTACTTCACATGTATACAATTTTGTCAATAAATACAAGCAGTCAGGTTTATGAACTGAACCTTTAATTTTACCAGCTCAAAACAACACACTTCTTGAATGCATCGTTTTTGGCTGAGCTGGGTCCACCGTGGCACTGACAGGCGTTAACAGCTCAGGGTGAAAATGGCTGACGTGGTTTCTCAAGTTAGTGGGATTACGCCCTGCATATTTGAAAGCTTTTAAAGTAGTTGGAGCATTTTTAATTACTCGCACTCGCGTCTCGCCTCCCTCCGCCATTGTATGCTAGCATGTATGCGATAAATGACGTCAGCGTCAGTATGTTTTAATCGGTTATGCATCTGCATTGCAGCGTAGAAACGATTAATTTCGACACCATAGACTAAAAGATTGATCCTTAGGATTTAAGAATTGATATTGGTTCATCAGAACAGTTTAAAATAATAAAAATCAGTATTGCCAATCCAATCGAGACACTTCATGAAATAGTTAACGCGTTTGAGAATATTTCTTATAAAATAGAAAAAATTAAAACATAAGCCTACTGCTGTGTCACATGACAAGCATGATGAGTTTTCTTACATAAAGACATCGATACACCTCAGAATTTACTTTATTAACCCCCCAGAGCTCTTTTTATGATGGATGGATGCACGTTTTTGAGCTTCAAAATCTCGGCCACCATTCACTGCCATTATAAAGCTTGGAAGAGCCAGGGCATTTTTACTATAACTCTGATTGTGTTCGTCTGAAAGAAGAGAGTCACATACACCTATGATGGTTTGAGGATGAGTAAATCATGGGGTAATTTTCATTTTTGGGTGAACTTTCCCTTTAATAGATAAGCTCTCTCAACACAAAGGACATTATTATAACGGTTTCTACTATTATAGCACTAACCACTGATGTTTTCAAATCATGTTCAGAACTCGTTTCACAACTTCATACCGAACAATATCCACAATTTACTCACTTCTTGCTGGGTTTCTTGGTTTTGGTCCTTTTCTTCCTCGCCTGAAGTGCAAGTACTGTCAAAAACACAGTTTTATTTAGGCACTTCTCATAAATTATTCAGTATACGAAAACTATTAATCTATAGGCTAATACAGCTCAAATTAATCTTTTATTGAGACCAGTATTAGGACATTATTTTTTATCTCGCCACAAAACCATTATCAAAAGTTGGTAATCATAGATAATCAACATTAAAATGGTCACTTCATATGAACGAAAAAGAACCATAAAGACTGAAAAATATATTTATAGGCTATATTTATTATAGCGGCCCTAAAAGTGACTTATGCTTTGACTGTAGACAATAATGAGGCATTTAACATGGTCAGCAAAATATTTAAATAGATTCATTTCTAAGTTTTGGGATTTTGTTGACACACAAACAGCAGTGAAAGCAGAATGAAGCAAACACATTTCCGATAAACATCTTAAAGTCGAACGAAAACAAGAGAAAGTTCAGCTAGCAACAGCTCACAAGAGCAAGAAAACACATTAATATAATATAACAAACAGCGATTACAATCAGAGGCAAGCTAAAAGACTCATAAATAAGGAACAATTGTCCGCGTTGCTGATAAACAGCGCAATATAAGCAGATGTCGCTGTAAAGCCGCAGTATTGTTATATTAGCAGTAACGTTAGCTAAACACACATGGGCTTTGTCTCTATCCGCACACACTGGGGACTCTCTCACAGCGCCTAAGTTCACAATACAGACATGATTCAGACTGGATGCTATGTTTACTTATATCTATATGTACGCTGTTGTAACAGACTGTTGTGGGGAACGGTAGTTAGCGATTTGATGCTCACCTTTCCTTTCCATGCTGCACCGGCGGCTAAGTGCTCAGATCCACATGTAACGGTCCGCGCATGCGCACTAAACTTCCCCAACAACAACTGAACTGAACAGAGCTACAGTTCGTCACACCCACATCACGTGTACTTACATGAGTCCTGGGCTGTTTCATAAAACAGGTTTATTTCAGTTAGTTTGACTTATTGTCACTTGATTTGGTTCAAAATAAGCCAGACAAACTGAAATAAGCCTGGGTTATTTGGTAAACTTCTTTTATGAAACAGCCCCCAGCACTGAGAAGTTGTCACAAGGTTTTGAGTCAAAAGTCGAGGATGGTTTAATAGCTGTTGGTTGAACAAGGGACCATTCAGACAAGAGTCTGTGTGTATGAATATATTTTAAATACATGTTAACCCTCTGGTGCTGTTCGGTCACTTTTTTTTTTTGGTTTTGGCACTGTGAACACACACACACACACACATGTTGGTTTTTGTGGTTTATGGGGACTCTCCATAGGCGTAATGGTTTTTATACTGAACAAACTGTGTGTGCTATTGCCCTACACCAACCCTACACCTAAACTTAGCCCTCACATGAGACTTTGTGCATTTTTAGATTTTCAAAAAAACACCATTTAGTATGTTTTTAAGCCTTTTGAATTACGGGGACATAGGCAGTGTCCTCATAAACCACCTTCATATTGTAATACCTCTGTCATACCCATGTCATTATACAAATTTGTGTCCTCATAAACCACATAAACATGCACACACACACACACACACACACAAACACAGAGATACACACACACACACACACACACAGAGCCAATTTTCAATATATCAACCTCAAATTTGGAACACAACTTTAAATTTATGCCTTTGATTTTCTCGTAGTTTTAGGGTAAAACATATTTTGCAAGCAAAATATCAATAATATATTAATAATAATATTCCGAGCAGCTGAGTCCTTAGCCATCTTCAAGAATCGGCTAAAACACATCTCTTCCATCTTTATTTGAACCTCTAACTCTAGCACTCTCTATTCTAATTCCATTCTTTAAAAAAAATTAACATTAGCTTCTCTATTCTTTTTGTATTCTATCTGTTTTATTTTTATTTATTATACAATTAACAAAAAGCAAGAAATAAAAGCTTCTAACACTAGCTTGCTCTATTCTTATTCTTATTATTTATTATATAATAAAAAAATTAATGTGCATTTTTATAATAAACAAACTTCTAAAACATTTTTTTTTTGCCTTTTTTTTTTTTTTTACTTCAGCAACATCTGCCAAGTATATTTAAAAACAAAAATAAAAATAAAAAAGAGTCCAAACTGAAGTCTGTACTCCAAAGCATTCAAGATTTCCAACAGTTTAGGTTGAATATTCCATTGTCAGGTCTATGTGGTTAACAAGCAATAAATGGATCATAACTATTCCATAAATACAATTTGCTACCACAAATCACCTAAAAATAGAAATACATTATAGAACTGAAATATAATAATGAGAAAAAAAGTCATTTTTGAATAAGTAGCACCAGATGGTTAAACACAGATCCTGTGTTCAGACATTTTTCTCAAATCATTGTCAATCAGTGCAGTTTCCTTACAGAATGCAATCCCAGCATGTTCTGCTATTGGGGCATGTTGTCACAAACTGTCAAAAAGTTAATTGTAGCCTTTTTTCTTGTATGTGTTACGGAAGAGGTTTCTGTACCGCCTCCCTCGCACCACCAGAGGACGCCAGCTCCCGAATATTAGCACTCTCATAAACTCCAATTCATACCTCATACCTGGGACTGATTGCACATCACACCTGCACCTCATTTACACACATAAAAGCCACTCACACACACCACATCCCTGCGAAGTCTTGATTTGCCCCGGCTGTCATTACTGAGCGTTTTCTACCCGTGTTTGAGTTATAGCTCGCCTGCCTCGACTCTTTACCTGCCTCTGCCTTGCTGCTATTGCACTGTTTTGCTGGTATTTGACCTGCCTGTTTGATTAATCTAATAAAAGCTGCAAATGGATCTAACCCAGTCTGATGATTGGCAGCAGAATGTTCCTCTGCATACATTTTTCTTTACAGGTCTATCACCTTATTTTACTCAATTTATGAGTTTACTGAGCTTTTGGTGTCACCAAATGTGATTTATTAAGAGTTATGGTGTGGTTTGCAGTAATCTGCAATAGCCTACATATTACGTAACACTATTTCACACATCAGACATTTTGAATGCGTATTATAAGAAATTACCACTTGGTGGCAGTCTCTTTCAAAAAATAAGTGCGCTGACGCACTTTACATATCTCATGTTTTTTCAGATTTAGATAAGTACAGAAAACAATTAACTATTTTTGCGCAAAAGAAATACCATAGAGTGAGTGTTGTGGAAAAATCATCGCCCTTATTCCTGTATAGCAGTGGTTGTTCAGACCACATAACTTGTGTGTGACTGAAAAACAATATGCACAATAATCTCGTTTTTTCCATAAATAAACGGATTCCACGCGACAAACTGAAGTATAAACCACGTTTAATGGATTTTGCTTGATGCACCACTGATTGACACGTTTAGTGATTTTCCACTCGTCAGAAAACGGTAAATGTGCATACAAACAAATCAACACACCCCTCACATATAACACATGCTGAATAAAATTAAGTGATAATATACAGTGAAAAGAAAACAGTTTAAAAATAATCTTAAACAACTGATACAATAAGTTAGATTGTGAAAACACATTCCTGATGAGACAGTCTTCTAGTCTGGGCTGTAATTAAGAAAAGCAGGATATTGGCTCAGGTTCTTTCACTTTTGCAAACATGGACTTCTTGGCTGAACGTTTTTCCCGCAGTGCAAGCAAAAATAAAGGGGAACTATTTTATTCTGGACAATAATGCAACTGTCTTCTGTTGTCATGAACAGTGTTGGGGTAACGCGAGTAACTTACTTTTTTCCAAGCAGCTAACTAGTAAAATAACGCATTACTTTTTAATATACAAGAAAATATCGGAGTTATTTTCTCCCATTTATTGACTGCCAGTGTGCTGTGTGAACATGTTATGTAGTTCTAGACTAAATGTGTATGCGCATGAATTCATCCCACCCGCAAAACACAGATTTAGTATTCATCGAAATGAATTAAAACTCAGAATATGATGCAAACCTGCACTAAATAAATATGTTAAACAACACAAATGTATCTAATCCCATGTCTTTGCTGTTGACCTTTGATGATCCAGTTCAACCATACTAATAAGCAAAAAGCATTGTTTTTTTTATTGCTGAAGAGTGTTGAAGCTTCTTCTCCTGCGTTATACTGTACAGACGTGAATATATACTCTTCCGTCCGCCTGAGGTTTATTCATCACACTTTTTGGTGTGAAAGGGCTTTTACATTTGCTATATTTCTTGCTATAGCTACAATTTCTTATATTAAAAACAATCAAGCCCTGCTCATATTTAAAAAGTAACGCAAAAGTAACGGAACGCATTACTTTCCATAAAAACTTTTAGGGAGTAACAAAATATTGTAATGCATTACTTTTAAAAGTAACTTTCCCCAACGCTGCTCATGAACCTCCTGTTAAAACCCGATCCCAATTTTAAACCAATTTCTCTCAATTTACATAAATTATACATTAATGAGGGGGAACTATGCTCTAGTGTAGCTAAAGTAGCTCAGTTGGCCTTTAACATGGAGTGAAGAGAACAGCGAGCGTAAATCAAGCAAAGGGTAAATCATACAAAAACCAGTCAAAAACATGTCCAAATCGCATTTCACCACAAAGTCAAAAATAAAACTAAAATATTTTTACAGATAGTAGAAAAAAAAGGATGCATATCTTTAGAAACCTTTACATTTTGACTTGATTTTCGTGATATTTTTCAGTCTCATTACTGTAATACAGTATTATAGGATTTTTAATTCAGATCTATATAAATTAAGACCCGTACAACAAATACTATCATGATGAATTTAAATTTTTTTTCCACCACATTAGAGCAATGAGAAGTGTTTTTTTTTGCATTATGGTAATAAGCATTGTGTGAACAAATCAATATATAAATAATAATATAAAAAACATTAGATTCTCAAAACATATTGACTTTATGCAAAATATTTTTCTCTATATTTAAAATATATTTTATCTGATTTTGTAGTTCTTTATGATCTGGCCATGTTCTGAAGAGGTTTCGTGAAATTCACCCATAATATTTCATATGTAAAAAAGTTCTCACTGACCACCACATGTGTATTTTTTTTTTTCTAAATATTTCCCAATACATTTTCAGAACAAGCATATCTGCATTCATTCATGTAAACAGCATTACTGTTTATGTCATCTATTATTGTCCGAGACAGAGATGCAGTTGGCAGAAGAACACCGCGTCGATATATACTCTTCTGTTTACATTCTACACAGAGCACTAAATAATAATTACATTCTCTTTAGGGGACAGGATTCACTCTTTAGCTCGTTCATGTGCTATTTATAATGCAGATCACATTCTGTGATGTGTGCTTTGCTGCAAATACTAAAGAGAACTGTTGGTGCACATTATTATCATTTATGTACAGCAGTGCCATTTTATTTACAAAATCTAAAACTTAGTATTCTGAGTACTTGAGTTTGTCTGGCCTCTATGTATTGTGTAGACTACAAGTGGAGTCTGGAGGTAAATGTTTTGCTTCCCCAGAGAAAGAATATTAAACTTTGAGCTTAAAATGCTGTTTTGAATTTGACGGATTGCTTTTTTTTTATGAGAGTACAGATTTTTCTCTAATTTCAATTCTGTCCAAAAAAGTACTTAAAGGGATAGTTCACCCAAAAATGAAAATTCTGTCATTAATTACTCTAATACGCTCATGTCGCCCCAAACCCGTAAGAGCTTCGTTCATCTTCAGAACCCAAATTAAGATATTTTTGATGGAATCTGATCACGATCAAGGCTTAGAAACATCGGTAAAATAGTCCGTGTGACATCAGGGGTTCAACCGTAATTTTACGAAGCTACGAGAATACTGTGCGCGCAAAGAAAACAATAAAAAATTTTCTCCCCAAGTTACCGTATTCTGCCATTTTGGAGAGTAAATCACCATAATCAGCATTGAAAGCGAGAGAATGCTGAACGTAAACAATACTGATTATGTTCTGGGGTACTCTCAAAAATGGTGGAAGACGGTAACATTCGTAAATTTACGGTTGTACCCCTGATGTCACATGCACTATTTTACCGATGTCCTTACTAGATTTCTGTCCGTTGATCGTGGAAATATCCTTGCTGTCTATGGAGGGTCAGAGAGCTCTCGGATTCCATCAAAAACATAAAAGCGATAGTTCACCCAAAAATGAAAATGTTGTAATTTTAAAAGTTGTTCTAATCGTGTGACCAAACAGTTGCTGGTAGCCATTGACTTCCATAGTATGGAAAAATACACACAGGACACAAAACCTTACATTCTCTGTGTCCTTTTTTTAAAAAGTTTGCACGTTTTTTTCCCTTATTTGACTGTGTATGAAGGTATGGATGCAGTCTCAGAACACGGGGAAGCCAACACTTGATGATGGCAGGCACTTGAATGTCATTTTCCTGTATGGATGAAGGTCCTGTAGGTGGAGCGGCCTTCATGACTCCATCTCGTCTCCGTCGAACATGGGATGCTCGAAGCTGATCACCTCTTCATACGTGAGCCCTGCGGACACACACTGACTGTTAAAAGCGCTGACAACAATGTTGCATCGCAGAGATGTCGGTCAATAAAATGGCGAGATCTAAACGTTGCAGGCTTACGCTTCCACTCTTCGATGTCCAGATCGCGACTCTCGAAGCTCTGGTCGTAAGGCTCTGCCTCGGGCTCGTCATCCGGGTCGTGGTACTGGGCGAAGTACTGGTGTGCCAGAGCCTGTGACGCAGTAATCCGTTTATCTGTGTCCAGAACCAGCATCTTCTCCAGCAGGTCCACAGCTAAAACACATAACGCAGGACATTGCCTCAAAAAGCTATATTCGCGGCTAAACATGTTCATATATAAAAGAACAATTTATACTGTAAATATTGTGACCTAATGAAAACAAAACTATAAAAAAAAAAACGTATATTACCGTGCATATATACTGTCACTTGTATCAAAAACTAATTAAAAAAATATTTTGAGTACACTTCGATCATTTTTACTAATGGTTTTGAAAGTCTTAAGCTAAAAAAAGGCAGCATTTATACTAAAAACAGTAATATTTTTAAATATTATTATCATTTAAAGGGGTCATATGATGCAATTTCATGTTTTCCTTTCTCTTTGTAGTGTTACAAGCTGATTGTGCATAGATAAAATCTGTAAAGTTGCAAAGATTGTAGTATTGTTGCTGCCGCCGGCACCATGTCCTGGAGACGCTGTGCTTCGTTGTGAAAAAGAAAGTACTTTGTTTGGCCTTCCAAATGAGTTTACAGCATAAAAATCAGTGGTTAAGTTATATTTACAACACTGTTCCAGAACAGTACAACGCAAATATTAGAGTGTGTGCAGCGCATTTTACGGAGGACTGTTTCCTAATCTTGGGAGAGCGTAGCCTACAACGAACACTATGAATGGCTGTGATGTGAACACTATAAAGTGGGACAGTCTGGTGCTTCTGACTCGCAGCCTGTAAGTACGTTTCGATATTTAAAGAATTTGCTTGTGACTATTCAAAGGCGAGTTTTGAGCAGTGTAGAGTAGTGCTTGTTTGGTGTTTCTACGATCACAAATACAGACATGGTGTTATGTTTACACGGGGCGGCGCAAAAAAAAAAAAATAGAGGCTCCCTATCGGGGCCCTGGACCTAAATTTAAAATCGGCATAAATCACATTACTGCTCAGCTCTTAAGTTACTGGAAGAGTTTGGCCGGTTCTGAAAGAGGTCTAGGTGATGTGAAAAAAGCCAGAATTATTACCCATTGGGTTTGCACCAATAAACACATCTGCGAAGTTCCTCTTGGGCATATAAGGAAGGGAATTGATGTAGTTCCTGGCCTGTTGATTTAAAAAAAAACACATTAAAGGATCACATATAATTATTAAAGAGTCCAATAAGGACAAAATCCAGGACAAAGTAAAGCAAACAAAGATGGCTAAGAAAAAAGCATGACAATATAGAGTGCTGCAAGGACGACATATTTCTGTAGGCCAAACATGTGAAACAAATTAGCATGTTAGCACTTATGGTTCCATCGTCCTGAAGTCAATGGGTTTTTTGAATGGGCTTTGTGGATACATGCCTGAAATAAGCTCAAAATAATATAAAAATGTATACAAGCTCAAGATATTTTCAGGTTTTATTCTTCAACATAAAATCCATGTGAATTTTTACTTGGCATGAAAAAGGTGTGGTTAAATGAGACTACAGAGTTTCTCAACGCCATCTAGTCAACTTTCACAGCCTGTCACTAAAACTTTCAGACCAATTGTTTTTTTAAATAAAGACTGAGATTGTTTAATGGCGGTGATGTTAAAGTCATGCAATTGTGGTGAAGTTTACTTAGATTTTTACTTCTACCAATTGTATTTAAGCTTAGAAAATTCATGAAAGTTGTGTTCATTTGTGAAGATTATGAACAAAACATGTAACAATAATAATCTGTTGGTCACAAAGCTTATTTTCAGCAATAACCCAAAAGTCAATGGAAAAATCCTATTGGGTTTTTGTCGAGGGAACCAGAGCGATACGAGCTTGGCCTACAAAAATGACATCGCTGCAGCACTCTGTTGATATTAAGAATTATTTTGTGCAAAATTAACCCATGTGTGACCCTGGACCACAAAACAAGTCATAAGGGTCAATTTTTCAAAATTGAGATTTATACATCATATGAAAGCTGAATAAAGAAGCTTTCCATTGATGCATTAGACAATATTTGGCAACTATTTGAAAATCTGGAATCGGAGGGTGCAAAATATTGAGAAATTAAATTAAATTTGTCCAAATGAAGTTCTTAGCAATGTATATTACGTTTTAATATATTTACAGTAGGAAATTTACTACATATCTTCATGGAACATGATCTTTACTTCATATCCTAATGATTTTTGGCATAAAAGAAAAATGGATAATTTTGACCCATACAGTGTATTGTTGGCTATAGCTACAAATATACCCCAGCGACTTATGACTGCTTTTGTGCTCCGGGGTCACATATTTAAAATATATAAATGCCATTGATATTTTATATATCTAACGCAATGATCTTCACACTGTGGTTAAAATGTGCAAATTTTTTTTGGGCCAATTTCTGTTCCTCCAAAATATTATATTTCTTCTGGAATGTTAATCTTGATCAACCTCGGTCAGTTTTCCAGTGGACCTCAAAAAATACGCACCAGTGCTACTGCATGTTAAACAAACACTGCGGCTTTTGTTTACTGCACGGAACATTCAACATTGTATGTTAGAGCTTAAGCAGTCTGAACTCACTGCATGCCTGTGTTTAAAACAAGTGGCGGTGTTTGTCTATAAGCTCAGCCTTGCAGTAAACCCTAGAACTGCAGTGGGTGGAAATTAGGTCAGACTGTTGCAAACGAAAAGCAGGCAGTAGTTGGAAAAGAGGGAGGTTGGGAGGGGTAAAAAAAAAAAAAAAAAAAAAAAAACGACCCATGCAAACAGAAAAAAAGTCACATGGGGAAACGTCGTCACTTGTTCCAGAGTGGCCCGAGTCTGGAGGATTTTCTGCGACATTCTCACCTCGTGGCTCGGCATCCTGCTTATTAGAGAGGCCGGCGGGGTTCCCGTCAGTCGCATTATCTGCTGAAGCTGGTTTATATCTTGGGGAACCCAGGTCAAGGGGTGTACGATAAAATACACTCACAAATATGAGTGGAAAAACAGGAAAACAATGCGACCATCGGTTTGGAAGGGGAAAAACAGGACAGGAAGAAGAGGAGAAGCAACACATATGCACTCTATGTTAGATAAGACCCATGCATCCCATGTGAAACAATCTAGTGTTGATAAAGACACAGGAAATGGAGGACGCAGAAGAGCGAGCATTGAGAAAGCCACTGCTATACACTCGCAAGCGTGGGCTGATTTTGCAAAATCATCTGCCAGCTATCTGACTACTATTGCCTATTTTAAGATGATTGCATAACTAGTAGTTCATGCAAGTGAATAAGGGGAAAAAATGATGCGACATGAGTGACTGAAGCAAGCAGAATGGTTCGCCAGGCCGTCATTGCGACAGAGGGAGTCAAACTCAGGCAGAACAGAAAACTCACAGAATCTGAAGAGATTTTCATCAAGAGCTCTGGCTCTGGGGTTCCGACGAGCATCAAGATAAGCTTCAACTGATCAATCTCTTTAAGAGCAAAATAAAGGAAAATGCAGGGAATGGGGTGACTATGAAAGCAGGGACTGGGGAAAATGAAAACAATAACAAAAGAATAAAAACAGCACAGGAAAATGGGATAAAGGAAGAAATAAAACTGAGCCATGATTGGTTTAAAGCCAACATGCACTCTGCAAAAAAACAAAAAAAACAATGTATGGAGCTCACAACACTTCTCAGGTTCCTCTATTGTTGAGTTGGTAGAGCAGATGTAAGCTGGCCAAACTTACCTGACTGAAGTACACTTGTAGAAGACAAAATCTGACTTAAAGCAATGTTGCATGACACTGACCACATTTACAGATTACGGTTCGTATTTGGGTTAAGCTATTATTCTGAAAATGTTTACATGTCTCAGCGCGCTCTCTCTCATATATATTATATATATATATATATATATTATATATATATATATATATATATATATATATATATATATATATATATATATATATATATATATAATTCAGCAAGGATGCATTAATTTGATAAAGTGACAAAGGAATTTATAGGCCCGGTTTCACAGACAGGGTTTAGACTAAGCCAGGATTAGGCCATAGTTAAATTAGGACATTTAAGTAATTTTTATAAATGTGCCTTAAAATATGATATAAGATGAACACCAGTAATGTTTTTTTTTTCTAAGATCAATCAGTGCAAGTTTCTTTCATTTGAAACAGCCAAGATTTACATTTTAGTCTAGGACTAGGCTTAAGCCTTGTCTGTGAAACTGGGGGATAATGTTATAAAAGATTTATATTTCAAGTAAACAACAAATACACACAAAATATTAAGCAGCACAACTTTTTTCAACATGATAATCATGATGCTGAAAATTCAGCTTTGCATCACAGGAATAAATTATATTTTAAATATATGAAAATAGAAAACATTTTAAATGGTAATAAAATTTCACAATATTACTGTGGTTACTGTATTTTTGATCAAATAAATGCAGCCTTGGTGAGCATTAGAGACTTCTTAAAAAAAAAAAAAAAAAAAATTGTACATACAAATCTTTGAACGGCAGTGTGTGTGTGTGTGTGTGTATATATATATATATATATATATATATATATATATATATATATATATATATATATATATATATATATATATATATATGTGTTCAGTTATGGAGGATATTCTGAAAATAAAAATGTTTACATGATCCAAAATTGATGAATTCTGTTTTATATAGGAATATTCTTATGCCTGCTAATGCAGTCAGTGAAAACTTGTGAATATGTTTAACAAGTGAATGTGACAGGCAGGTGTGAGCTACAGCAAAGCGGCCTAGATCTACGCTCATGTGCAGATCCACACTGACTTCAGTTCAAATCTGGCAAAGGCGGATGTTAGTAAAAATCACAAACAATCATCAAAAAAGATGTCAAAAGTTGACTAAAATGTGTTTGCAAGCACATGACAGATCGGGGTAGTTCATTCATGCAGTCAGAAACATGCAGCAAGTCAACATTCAGCCATTACATGCAAGATTTAGTGCATCAAAGTATACTTTAAAATCGTTTTTGCGGATTTAAAGGCATAGTGTAGCCAAAAATGATCATTTACTCACTCTCATGCTGTTCCAAACTTGTATGAATTTCATGCAACACAAAAGGAGATATTTTGGAGAATGTATAAGCTGCTCATTTCTTTACAATGAAAGTAAATGGGGACGGGGGGTCAGGCTCTAAAAAAAAAAAAGTCCATATCATTTGCTATATCCCAAGTCTTCTGAAATCATATGATAGCTTGTGTGAGAAACGGAGTGAAGTTTAAATTGTTATTTGCTGAAAAGCTTACCCTCAGTTGTACTAGATCTGTTGTGGAAACACACTGTGCATTTGTGAATGTGCCACCTATAACTCAAACACATATCGAGTTTTAACCTCTAAACTATAGCTGGATTGCTCAAGACATCATAAGAAGTGTAGCCACCCCGCCGCCATATTGGAATTTCCTAGTATTTCCAAACATTCTATCGAGTTAACAGGAAATTATATATTTTTAATGAGAAAACCACCTAGAGTCTTTTATTAGAGCCCAACCGATAAGGGTTTTTTGGGGCCGATATCGATACCGATATTAGTGAAGTGAAGTGACATACTGACAAGTATGGTGACTCATACTCGGAATTCGTGCTCTGCATTTAACTCATCCAACGTGCACACACACAGCAGTGAACACACACACAGCAGTGAACACACACACAGCAGTGAACACACACAGCAGTGAACACACACACACAGGAGTGAACACACACACACAGGAGTGAACACACACACACACACACACACAGCAGTGAACACACACACAGCAGTGAACACACACACACCCTGCACACACACAGCAGTGAACACACACACACAGCAGTGAACACACACACACAGCAGTGAGCAGCCATTTATGCTGCGGCGCCCGGGGAGCAGTTGGGGGTTCGGTGCCTTGCTCAAGGGCACCTCAGTCGTGGTATTGAGGGTGGAGAGAGCGCTGTACATTCACTCCCCCCACCTACAATCCCTGCCGGACCGAGACTCGAACCCACAACCTTTGGATTACGAGTCCGACTCTCGAACCATTAGGCCACGACTTCCCCATTTACTCCTTAGGGAGTAAAAAAAGGCTGATATCGATATATATCGGCCGATATTCTTTATATGTATATTATAGTACAGTACCAGTCAAAAGTTTGGGTTTTTGGGCGGGTTTATACAGGAAGCACAGCTTTTCTAAATGTAAACATCTAAAATGAATAAATAATAATAATGAATAATATTTTTTTCACAATTTCTGTAATCAAATGAGCACGCAGAACATGAGGATTCGTATTCAAATAGTATTTTTGCAGTTTAATAGACACTATAGGCCTATTGCGATTTGATTTAAGTGTACTGACCTGTTTTTTTTATTTATTCATCGCAAATGACAGATTCCGTGAAATTCCACGTTATTCACTGTTTATGTAATTGTGTTGTAATGTTGTTGTTTTTTCGTACAGTAGGCTAACAGCAAATGTTAACAGCATTGCATTTTAAAGCATGAAATTATGATTTAAATGTTGGTTAAATTAATAATTAATTCAACGTATACATAGCATTACTCCTACTAGTAAACTGCCTTAGAATGTGTGCGATCTTGAAGAGTATGAAATAGATGTTGCTCAATCAGGAAATAAAACGCACACATAACTTATTCAGAAAAGTAACGCTGACTATGGTAAGAACGTAAAGACACAAAGCTTAATTTCCATGATGAAGGACATCGTTAAAATAATCCATGTGACATCAGTGGTTCACAAATTGTTGAATAAAGTCGTTATTTTTGTTTTCTTTGCAAACAAAAAGTATTCTCGTAGCTTCGTAAAATTACGGTTGAACCACTGATGGACTATTTTAACAATCTCCTTGCTACATTTCTGAGCCTTGATCGTGTTAGGACCCTTGCTGTCTATGAGAGGTTCAGAGAGCACTCGGATTTCATAAAATATCTTAATTTGTGTTCCGAAGATGAACGAAGGTCTTACAGGTTACCATGAGGGTGAGTAATTAATGACAGAATTTTCATTTTTGGGTGAACTATTCCTTTAAGGTCAAGATTATATCCCTGTCAGTCAATGATGCCCTCTGCTTTTAGGGAATAGTAATATGGCCCCTTGAACACATATTACATGTACTTACTATTATAATAACAATAAATTATGCATAATTACATTCAATTAACCCTAGACCAAAACCTCATCCTAATAGTAAATACATGTAGTTAATTAATATTACTCAGTACTTAAATGTATAATTACACTGTAATAATAAATAGTGTATCCATCCAGTCATTATATAGATCAAAGGTTTTCTAAAGTTATATTATCTATTGCAATTTTACACATCTAAACCCAAGTTGGAGACAAACGCACACAAAAAGACAAATGCACACAGAAAGCAGATCATCTGCATGTCTTGGCAACCAAACAACTACTTTATCCTAATCTAATTTTTCACAGGCTTCCTTGAAATGCAGACCACACTTCTTCTCTGGAAAGGCCAGGACCCTGTTTAATGTGTTCTGAATGTATGAGCGTGTTGTATTTTTCACAGGGGGTTTGATTCGACGACCTCGCTCACTAGAACAGAAGCAGCAAATCATTAAGATTCCCAGAGCGGCGCATGCTGTGCTTTGTCCTTTAAGACTGAGCAAAGTTCATGTTTTTTGTCAACAGGACCATCAGGCAGTGTGACTCATTGGGAGGCAGCGGGAACGACTCTAGCTGACTCATTCCTCTCAGGATCGCTGCCTCTCTATGAATTAGATCCGGCTGACATGCGTAGGTGTCTTTTTCACACTTGCAGAGAGAGAGGGAGGGAGGGATCGGGCAATGCATGCCAAAAATGTCACACAACTAAAGGGTATTTCCAGAAAGAAAGGGGTTGAATGAAGGGGAAAGGATACGATCGGTGCCAGGAAACAGGGTCCGTCCTGTGAGGAGCTCTGCCATTATGCAGCCCACCGACCAGATGTCCACTACAACACAAAACAAAAACCCTCTTCTCATTCGCTGAAACAAAACACATTCTGTTAAAACAAAATATTAATTTTCTTAAAGGGACAGTTCACCCCCAAATTAAAATTGTTATAATTTACTCATCCTCATGTCGTTCTAAACCTGTATGAGTTTCTTTCTTATGTTGAACACAAAAGTAGATATTTTGAAGCATGAGGGTAATCAAACAGTTGATCGTGCCCATTGATGTTCATAGTATTTCTTTCCATACTATGGAAGTAAATGGTGACCAACAACTATGTGGTTCTTCAAAATATCTTCTTCTGTGTTCAACTTTTCATACAGGTTTGGAATGATTCATTTTTGAGGGAACTATTCCTTTAAATGCCCCTAGTTTTACTGTGTAAAATTCATCAGTGCATGTTATTATTATTATTTTTTTGAGCAAAGTCTGTTTATTTAAGATTTTATCATATGCAAGAAATAACAAAATTACACCAACATACCCTAACCCAACCCTTTACCCATCAGACATAAAGTATCAATTGCATTGTACAAAGAAGACCGGAACAAACACACACACACACAAACAATTATACATATTTTGGGACTGTATTCCATGCTTGTATTTTTCAACAAATGACAAGGAAGGCTACCAGATTGCATAGAATTTCTGGGAAGACCCTTGAAGAGAGTATCTTATTTTTTTCAGTGCATGTTATTTTAACAAAAAAAAAAAAAAAAAAAAAAAAAGTAGGGGATCGTGAACAATGGAACATTGCATTATTAAAAATATGCAATTAAGGTGAATCAGCTGCGATGTGCATTCATATTCAACTTTGTATAAATTCATACGGCATTATAGTATTTATACGCTTTTATTTTTGTATTTTCAGTTTAATTTTAGTTTGTTTTAATATTTTGTTGTTATTTTTCATTTCTATATTATAGCTTTAATTTATTTTTATTTCAGTTTTAGTTTTAGTAATAGAACTTCCAAGGCAACATTTCTTATTTCCACAAGCTTCACAAAGTTGCCTATCTAAAATGTATTATTTCAAAATCACCTAAAATCATTTTTAATACCACACCAGTTGTGGCAAGATGATTACTCCACTTATATTAATGTATAGTTAGCACATTTTTGTTGCTCATTAACCCAAACTTAAACTATTAACTAGTTAAAAAGAAGGTGATATGCATCTGTAATATGATCTACAAACAGAAAAAAAATCACAGCTGTGCAGAAAATGTATAAATGTGAATCAACCAATCAGAATCAAGAAATTTAACAATAAGAATTTACCCAATAAATAGAAATTAAAACCAAAAAACAAACACAAATTATACAATATTGTGGTATAAAGTATAATCATTTTTGCTAATGTGACTAAGACTGCAAGAGCAGGAAAAAATATACTAACCAATAACATTGCCCATTTTTAAATATCCAATCATATCCTCATGAATAATATTAAATCCCATCCTACATTATTTCCAGTCGAATATTATTTTTTTGCCAGTTATGCGAGATGTGAATGCTGTTTCATGTTGTCTTCAAATACAAAATGTAAAAACTGAATATAAAACAAAAGCTATTTTACTCATTTACACACAAGTGAGGATTGTGGGTAATTCTGACCTGTCATGTTGTAGTGCATCCAGTTGAGCATGATCTCTGGGGCACGGTACCATCGAGTGGCAACGTATCCCGTCATTTCGTCATCAGTCAGCCGGGCCAGCCCAAAGTCCAGAATCTGAGCACAGATATCAGAGTAAGCATTAGCCATAAACCACACTTATCAGTGCTCATATTACACTGTGTGCCTCAGTGTTTGCCCGACTATAAACCCACTGTTGGTCAACAGAAGATAATAATAACAGATGTGACGGTGGAAAAAGCATCAGATGATGAAGCTTAGATAAACATGCTCTCACCTTAAGTTCACAGTCTTCATTAACAGCCAAGTTACTGGGTTTAAGATCCTGTGTTATGGAAATAGAAGAACAGATAGATAGTATAAGTGAGAATAACTAGGTTTTCATGCACTACTAAAAGTCATCCTGTGGAGCTAAAATCATGTCACGGCAGAAATAACCTTAATTATAAACTATAAAGGTGTTTACACAAGCAGTGGTGCGGATAAGACCGTAAAACCAAATCTGCGCAAAACCTGCAATAAAACTCACATTCCATACTAATGGGGAAAACCATTTTCGGACTGACAGCTGTACGTTTCAATCAAATCGGTCTAAAATTCTCAATGCCTTTCCATCCCTAAACATCTTAAAAGGAACAGTTCAGCAAAAATGAAAATTAGCTGAAATATTGCTCACCCTCAGGCCTTCAAAGATGCAGATGAGTTTGTTTCTTCATCAGAACAGATTTGGAGAAATATAACATTACTTGCTCACTAATGGATGCTCTGCAGTGAATGGGTGCCGTCAGAATGAGAGTCCAAACAGCAGATAAAAACATCACAATAATCTACAAGTAATCGACATGACTTCAACCCATCAGATAACATCTTGTGAAGTGAAAAGATGTGTTTGCAAGAAGCAAAAAAAGTTTTTAACTTTAAACTGTTGCTTCCAGGAATAGTAATCTCATCTGAATCAAGAGTGTGAATATGCACAGATAAAGCACTGTTTACAAGCACAAACAGCTCTAAACAAATATGTCTATGGGTTATGATGAGAGGGACAACAGAGGATGGATTTTTAATTGGAGGAAGAGTTATTATGGACTCGCATTTTGACCAGACATAACGGTTTGAAGTTAAAACGTCTAATGATGGACAGCTTTTGACTTCACAAGGTATCAGTTGATTGACTTGGAGTGGTGTGGATTACGGTGTTCTCATTCTGACGGCACCCATTCGCAGCAGAGCATCCATTGAGGAGCACTGGTTTCTCCAAATATGTTCTGATGAAGAACTCATCTACATCTTGGATGGCCTGAGGGGGGGGGGAGTAATTTTCAGCAAATGTTCATTTTTGAGTGAACCATTATTTTAATAATTCAGTGATTCAGCAAAAAAATAAATAATCTCTGAATTTACTTTCTTAAGGACTCTATATATTTTATAATGGACGGTGTAATGAAATATTGGCATATATAATGTAAAAAAACTTTAATATTTGATAAAATATCTGGAATATACAATACAATTTTTAAGCTTCCAAAATATGACACTGAAACAACACCAGAGACTAATTAAAACATAATAACCCCACACTGCTTATAAATAAGTGATGTACTGAACAGAAAGTGTGGTCTACTCACTCTGTGGATGATGTCTGCTGAGTGAATATACTGTGGAGAGAAAGACAGATGGACTCACTTCAGTCAAATACAGAGATCAATGAGAACCAGTTACTTGCAGACCAGACGTCTAAGTGGAGCACACTTTAAATCAACAGTCCTTCATGCTCTAGCTCATACATTACAACCATAGTATTCGACATAAATAGAACACTACATAAGTGCTACATAATTATCTTTTAAATTAACATCAGAGAGAGTGAACTATAGCAATTGTGCAGTGAAGGATGAAGAGTAGCATTAAAAGGAAAAAAGGTTCTTAAGGTCACAAAGTAACGACATATCTTTTCTTCTATTGAAAAAGATAAAACAGTAGGATTGGTAACTTCTGTCCATCGATTGTTGATTGGATAGTGTTATTTTTTTATGGAGACAGACCTTAATGCAAGCTTTCAATATATATGTATAAACATTCCTTTATGCTCCCATTACATTTAGCAATTACAGCCAAATAAAAGTGAAAACAGTGGGTTGGGCCTAACCTTCAATCCTCGCAGGATCTGATAAATGAGGAACTGGACGTGATCATCTGTCAGCTTCTGGCACTTGACGATATTGTTGAGGTCTGCTCCCATGAGGTGGGTCACCAGATACCTGTTAAACAGTATAGCATTAACCCAACAGTCCACTTTAGTAATGCAACGACATTCTGGTAACCAAGAATATTCATCCAAGAAAGAATCACTGACCCAAAGGGCGATGTGTAATTAGAGCTTCTCTGGCAGTGGCATTTCAAGTTTTATTTCATATACACAATGTGGATAAATTTCAGGAGGTGTAAATGCTAGGACTACGTTGACCATATTGATTTCTCAGTTTCAACTGATATTCATTTTCAGGAACCAAGATTTTTTTTAGTCTATGCGGTTCAATCCATGTCGGCAATGATAGCCTCAAGGGCAGCTTGCGACATGTTGCGCTTCAGGCGTCCCGTGTTTGAGTCCCGGCTCATGGACCTTGATTATGCATCAACAGAAAACAGTACAGACTTAAAGATTGATTTTAAGGTTTAAATCGATATTGTTAATCCAGCACTAGCATCCACACAGCTGATTTTTTTTCCTGTTGGAGGTTATCCACGATGTGCAAACTAAATAGACAGACAAAACACTAATTATTATGTCACTGTTTTGGTCAATGAAAAACTATTTTAGCCAAAAATATTAAATATTCAGGTGCCTAAATCACGATTAATTGCATCCAAAATAAAAGGCTTTTTGTTTACATTATATACGTGTGTACGGTGTATATTTATTATGTATATGTAAATACAAACACAACATATTTTTCTTAAATATATACATGCATGTTTATATATTAAATATATTTTAAAATAATATAAAATATAAATGTATATGCATGTAAATATTTCCAAAATATATGCAGTATGTGAGAGTGTGAGTATGTACATACATAATGTATACAAAAACTTTTATTTTGGAATGCGATTAATCATTTGACAGCACTAATATACACAGTGCCCTCCAAAAATATTGGAACAGTAAAGACAAAATTGCTCTGTTGGTTTTGGAGTCAAAACATTTACAAATATGATTAAAAAATTTATACGAGACACAACGTTTTATTATTGGGTGATTAAACACATAGATGTTTTACCAGCTAAGAAAGTTCAGCACATTTAGAGTTTCATTCCTCTATCTGATGTGAGCATAAGTATTGAAACAGTTGCCTCACAGGTCTTTCTAAGTGATCAGCTGTGTCCTGTTGCATTAATTCTTCAGATATTAAAAGCAGGGAATGTGTCGTATCCGTTATATCCATTACTTCTGTATTCTGAATCTTGCATTCGATGATGACACACACAAACCAGGATGAAGATGAGGGAGCTGACTTTGAGAGAAAAGCAAGCAATTTTGATGCTAAAAGAAAAGAGGAAGTCAATTGGAGCTCTAGCAAAAACAAAGGGCATGGAGAAATCAAGAGTTTGGAAACCACCAAGCAACCAACAACGACCTGATCGGCTGAGAAAACAACAGTAGTAGATGACAGACAAATCATAAAAGCTGTGAAAATGAATCCTAAAAGACGTGTCTGTAAAATCACCAACAACTTCCAGAAAGCTGGGGTGATGCTCTGACAATCTACTGTCCTCAGGAGACTTTGACACAGAATTACAGATGCTACACAGCAAGATGCAAACCTCTGACCAGCACCAAAAATAGAAAGACAAGATTAGAGTTTGCAAAAAAGCACAAAGGTGAGCCAGAAGAGTTTTGGAACTGTGTTTATGGGCCGATGAGACAAAGATGGACCTTTATCTAAGTGATGGAAAGCAAAAATGTGGAGAAAAAAAGGGAACTGCAATGATCCCAAGCATACAGCCTCATCTGTAAAGCATGGTGGAGGTGGTGTCATGGCATGGGCATGCATGGCTGTCTCTGGAACAGGCCCTCTCAACTTTACTGATGACTTAATGTATGATGACAGTAGCAGAATGAATTTGGAAGGGTACAAAACCATCTTGCCTACCAATATTCAAGAAAATGCCACCAGATTCATTGGGAAGTGCTTCATATTGCATCAGGACAATGACCCAAAACACCCTGCAGTTCAGTCAAGGAATTTATAAGAGCGAAGAAATGGAAAGTCTTAGATTGCCCAAGTCAATCTCCAGATTTAAATCTGATTGAACATGAATTTCACCAGCTGGAGAGGAGAGTAAAGGCAGAAACTCCACAAAACAAGCAACAATTGGAGTTGGCTGCATTAAAGGCTGGGAAAAGTATTTCAAAGGATGAGAGCAAGAGTCTGGTGATGTCTATGGGTCACAGACTCACTGCTGTGATTGTGTGCAAGGGATCTGCAACTAAATAATAGCTTTTAATCTTTTATATCTGCATTATGTTCAACTGTCCCAATACTTATGCTCACATCAATGAGTGGGATGAACTCTAAAAGAGCTGTTCTTTTTATTTGGTAAAACATGTATGTGTTGAAACGGCTAATAATAAAATGTGACATTCTGTAGTTTTGTCTCATATTCATCTGTTAATCATATTTGCAAACGTCTTGACTCCACAGCCAACAGAGCAATTTTGTCTTTACTGCTCCAATACTTATGGATGGCAATATATACACACACACAAGTTATGTTTATATATGAAATATATCTATAATATAAATTTTATTAATATATATATATATATATATATATATATATATATATATATATATATATATATATATATATATATATATATGCAAATATTTTCAAAATATGTACTGTATGTGTATTTAATACATATTCATAGTACATGCATATATTATGTAAAAAAAACTTTATTTTGGATGTAATTAATCGTGATTAATCAATTGACAGCACTAATAATATATAATAAACTTATGTGCAATACAAATATTTATATACAACCTATTTAAGTGTTGATAATTAACCTTGTTTTTTTGTGTTAAATTTGGGCTAAATGAGAACTTTAATTTTGATCTTGCTTTTTGAGCAAAAAAAACAAACAAATAAATCAGTGGATTACTGGTACAGATTGACATCCAGCACAACCAATTAGCTTGTCCGTGCACAGATGGGAAGAGTGGAATGCATCTGTTGCGTAGCCAGCTGGGCACAGGCGGCCTGCTGGAAGCTCTGCTGAGCGGTGAAAGGAATCCAAGCGGCACTCGTTTGACCCGGCCATGAGCGCTATCATTAACCTCAACAATCACGAGTGCTTTGCTGCTCTGCACTCTTCCAACGCTCGAGGCAAACATGCCAGGTGAAATAACCTCATGGTAGTGAAAATGCCTTCCATTAAAGGCGAGCTCTTCATCAGAGAGGTTTGCATAGCAGATACTCAAATATATGGATACATGCAGTTCAGAAATACCTCTTGCCAAACGTGCTCCTCCCTCTTGCCCCGAGCTCTGCTATCCCACTCATTCTCCATGAGATTTTGGGGCCAGGGTATTTATAGAGTATTATAGTATTCTTAGCTCTTGTTTCCATGCATCTTGCAGTGCTTGTGCAACGCAGATATAAAGCACAGTAAGGCCCTTCCTCCAGTGTAAGTGTGTAGAAGTCCCAGCTCCTGTTTCCAATCCCTCTGCAGCCAAACATAACTCACACTGGAGCTCGTTCTTCCTTTGAGTCTCCCAGCAGTCGTGACCTCAAGCGGCTCTCACCAGACTTAAATAAACTATAATGAGACTGGACTCAACATTTGGACAGCACATGAAAGCAGTCCTTAAAGAGCCCCTTTAAATTAAAATGGGACAATGGACCTATATGGTAGTGCTTTTGCATCAATGACCCATATTTTACATTGGACATACAAAGAGCCAAGACAAAAATGGGTGTCACACCCAGGATCCATGTTTCACAATGTTTCATACCTGACTGTGTGATTAGTAATCAAGGGTAATCAGGTTTCAAACTTTTACTCTGCATTTGTAAACCACTGACAAATGTATTTTACAAAGGTGGCACAGAAGCGCTGATGAAGTGGCATTTAGGTGTCTTCACACAGACTGTTTAATGATGCTCAGAGGGGGCATCAAAATTTTAAGCAAGCACAGAGCAGCCTTAAATCGGTGGGCGGGGCTAAACAGGCAGTGATGTAGAAGCAGGCGATATTCTTCTTTATTATTTATAATTAAATCTAATTGCAGTTATTATTTTGACCTTTAAAGTCACCTTTAATTCAAATAAGGGAATTTAACAGAATATGGAGTACAAAAATGCAATAGCGAGTTTTTCGACACTGAAGAATTTAAGAAAATGTTAATCATAGTACATTCCTATATTCACAACATAAAGGACATATTACAATTACACTAAATTATCATGTATTATTCATGCAATATTCCAAAAATACCTGCATGAATGAAAAGGGAATTGAAGAAAAATCAAAGAACAACATTTTGAAATGCGTCAGCTCATATGAAATTCAGGGAAAGGCCATTTTTATCTATAATTCCCTGAAGGTGCTCTTATTCTGTTTTGTGTGTGTTGATTGTTTTAAGAGGCAGTTATATTATGAGGCAATAACCTTTTGCAGGTTATTGCTTATGTGCCTATGAAGAAATTATGCTGAGCGGATGAATCCGTGTTGCCATGGTAACTACAGATATTCCCAACACGTGCACAGCCACGACGTTCGTCGCCCCTCCCGGAGCAGAACTCAACCGCTGCTGCTTTTCAATTATCGCTTTGACAACTGGATGCAAGGCAAGGCACTTGAACGTAACCTGATTTAACAGGTCCTTCAAGATACAGTGAGCACACACGGCACCATCAGGACTACGTCTAATTAAGATTTAATTGAGCAATGCAGGGTTGTGCAGTGGAGACACTTACACATTGAGTAATTAGATGGAATCGCACGCTACAGAGGTGTGCCAGCTACGCCTGAGTAATTACTTGCATTGTGCCACCACATATCAGCTGTTGTGGCTCAGAAACCACAGACCTGCCATAACGCCACACAGAACAAGCTTTTACAACAACATTTCCGAGAAAAAGGTTCTGGATGCAGGGAGGAAATTGGATAAGTTGACAATCTGAAGAACTTAAAGGAACATTCCACTTTTTTTGTAAATAGGCTCATTTTACAATTCCTCTAGAGATAAACAGTTGAGTTTTACCGTTTTTGAATCCATTCATCTGATCTCCCGGTCTGGTGGTAGCACTTTTAGCTTCGCATAGATCATTGAATCAGATTAGACCATTAGCTTTTGGTCCTAGCCATATCGGCCTAGAAAATCGAAACTTTTCATTTTCCATCGGTCTTAGTGCACGATGTAACTACAGAAGAGTCAAGCTTTAAATAGGAAAATTATCGTAACACTTTTGTCATTTTTGAGCGAGATGCTAATGGTATAATCCGATTCAATGACCTATGCTAAGCTACGCTAAAAGTGCTACGCCAGACACGGAGATCGGCTGAATGGATTCAAAATGGTAAAACTCAACTGTTTAACTCTTGGGGAGTTGTAAAATGAGCCTATTTCCAAAAAAAGTGGAGTGTTCCTTTAAGTCAGACCACCTTCTAGAAATGAAGCAAATACTCACACGTCATTGAATCCTTCTAGACAGGTATCGGGTGAGAAAACATCTAGTAGACCAATTACCTGCAATACAGACAAGAGTCATACATTAGTCTGAAACATGACAACATTAAAAGATTAAGGTCATATCATTTAAAGTCTAAACTGCTTTTGCTCGATTCCAAGTGTATACACCAGGGTTACTTTAGTTAACTAAAACCATATTATATATTATTTTCAGTCTGCTAGTTTCTATTGGAACCAGTGGCTTCTAGGAACCATTTTCTTCATATTCCTTTAGTTTGGATTCATGTGTTAATAATGTACGAAGTAAGGCTTTCCTGTAGCTCAAATAGTGGAGCATGGTGCTAGCAACGCCAAGGTCATGGGTTCGATTCCCAGGGAAAGCAAGAGCTGATAAAATGTAAAAACTGTAACTTGAATGCAATGTAAGTCGCTTTGGATATAAGCATCTGCTAAATGCATAAATGTAACTGAAGTAATACTAATAAAATTTATATGTATGCATGCATGTATATATATATATAAAAAATAATAGTTACTAAAATACCACCAGTGTACACCTCTGTACCAGGGCTTACATAATTTCAAAATCCCTGTTCAGATTTTGCTAGCCCAAAATTGATTTAAGTAGCTTTGAATAAACATCTTAAAACACCTTGATAAACATCACATTCCAGACTTTAAACCATTAAGAAAAAGGGATGTCAAATGAATAAATTATAATATTAATTTAAAACACATACAGTATATCTTACTGTCTTAATTGTAGGCATATTAGCTTCTTGTCAATCCACCGGTTCACATTTATGAGGTGCGTGTTTGCTGCATTAAAATATGGGTCGATTTTTGCATTGATCGGAACAAAAACAGCAGAGGGCTTATTGAAAATGCAAATTCATTCTCTGCCAATAGGTGGCGCTTTTGGAACAGCTGCGCTCATAAACGCTGCTTTATCAAGCATTACAGGCAAGATAAAATGAAAAAGCCATTGAAACAGTCGGTTCCCTTCAGAGACATATTTAAACATACCCACGTGGTTACGCTGTGTTTTGACTTGAAACACATTACGCTCATATTTATTCAATGAAATCCTAGCCTTTTGAAGTTTATAAATCACCACATTAAGCTACAAAGCGATTCTTTAAGTCCCCAAATTTAAGACATCTTGAAAATATAATTAAGACTTTTCTTATAGCATTTAAGGTATTTAAGACTTTTAGGGCATTACATTTGACACAGCCTAAATGCAAGACTGTTTAAGACTTTTTACGGACTGGCAACCCTGTATATAACCTTGTATATAACCCTGTGCTGTGATTCATTTTGGTAGCCGACTGGAAGGCACAATAGGCCCGGGACGTCGGGCTAGGGATTTTGCAGGCCCTGTGTACTGTAAACGCACTTGACAGGAAAATAAGCTGTACTTTATCATCTGTCATTACTGCAGTTGTTTTCTTGGTGTTGGTGAGCATGCGGCCCGCTGCGTTTCCCCTCAGAGGAAACAGCACACAAAGTGAGATGTGTTGCTTCCACTTGTGTACATCCTCTGTGAAACTCATTTAGATTTTGTGTGGGCATCACCTTTATCTCTCTCTCTCTGCAAGAGGAGGAGCGGGCGCATTTCATACTGGCTAAACTGTTGATGCACTTCTGCCCACAGTAACCTTCGTAAACTTTGGCTAAACTTGCTGACAAATTGCATTTCGGGCAAAATGCAACCATTAAATACACTTCCGTTCAAAAGTTTTGGGTAAGAATGTTTTTTTTTTTTTTTTTTAAGTTGTCTCTAAATGTTTTCCAAGGCTGCATTTATCTGATTAAAAACACAGTGAAAACTCATACTGTAAAATTTAGCATTTTTGGAATGCATTTTTAAATGTAATTTATTCTTGTCATGTCACGTGATCCTTCAGAAATCATTCTAATATGCTGCTCGAGAAACATTTTTGATTATTATCAATGTTGATAACAGTTATGATGATTCATATGTTTGTGGAAACGTTATTTTTTCTGGATTCTTTGATGAATAGAAAGTTCAAAACAACAGAATTGATTTGAAATAGAAAGCTTTTGTAACATTTTTGGACAGTACTGTTTTATAAACTTACGGTAGTGTATATCTAAATACAATATTTTAAATAATAAATCAAAATATGTAATTTAAATATGTGACCATGGACCACAAAACCAGTCACCTCTGAAAGCTGAATAAATAAGCTTTCCATTGATGTATGGTTTGTTATGATCGGACAATATTTGGCCGAGATACAACTATTTGAAAATCTGGAATCTGAGGATGCACAAAAATCTAAATATTGAGAAAAATCACCTTTAAAGTTGTCCAAATGAAGTTTTTAGCAATGCATATTACTAATCAAAAATTAAGTTTTGATATATTTACAGTAGGAAATTTACAAAATATCTTCATGGAACATGATCTTTACTTAATATCCTAATGATTTTTGGCATAAAAGAAAAATCAATACTTTTGATCCATACAGTGTATTTTTGGCTATTGCTACAAATATACCCCAGCGACTTAAGACTGGTTTTGTGGTCCAGGGTCACATATATTATTTTTTTTAAATTCACGTGATATAATATAAACCCAAATCTCCACAAAGTGTCACAATGAATTGCTTAAATCATCAGGATTCAGTCAGATTTACAAAGAAAATGTTGTTAGTGTGCCTGTCGCTGCATGTGGCTTTTGTCAAATAAGTAGGCAGAGTATTTTATGTCTGTTCATTAAAGTCCATATTGCAAAAACAGTTCTGATATATATATGTTTCAAATGTGTTCAGCACACAGTGCACAGCAAAGATAAGCAAAGAGCCAAACCTCTACATGCAGCTACGCTTCAACTATGCAGAACTGTGAAACAGACACCACGTAACTGGTCCAAAGAGGAATCAAACCTGCGGTCGCAAATTCATCATCACACAAGTCACACATATGGCGCCCCTTTGCTGTGTTTTGCTCATATTAGACTGATGAGTATGGCTAGTGTTTACTACAGTCCTGGATTGATGCTGCATGTTTGCAATATGAAAAGGAGTGAAGAGTCGATCTGTTCAGGGATTTGAGTGTTATTAAACATTAACATCTGTCAGACAGACAGACAGACAACACGAATGCTCGTGCATGCAGGAAAATGGAGGGAGGGAGAGAGAAATGGAGAGTGAGTAGGTGGCTGTGATCCAGCATAGAGTTTCACCCACGCTCAAACAGAGGCTGCACAGATTCCTGGACTCTGGCCAGAAGGCAAAAAAGGCGTTTTTTTCCTATGCAAAACACGTTAAGTGTCTTGAAAACAGCAGGCAAATAAGATCATTCGTACATACCGTATGCCTGCTGAAAACACAGGCATGCATTTTTGACTAAGGGTGTGCAACATTTTGGGGGATTTTTCCTATAGCTATAATTAAACAATATTTTACGGAGTGTGTTTTTGTGTTGGTACTTTGACTCTAAAACTGCCAGTAGGTGGCGGCAAGTCCATCTTAAAGGATTAGTTCACCCAAAAATGAAAATTCTGTCATTACTTACTCGCACGTAAGACCTTCGTTCATCTTCGGAACACAAATTAAGATATTTTTGATCAATTCTGAGAGCTCCATAGACAGCAACACCACTGCAATGTTCCCAGAAACAGTCCATGTGACATCAGGGGTTCAAGCGTAATTTTACGAAGCTACGAGAATACTTTTAGTGCGCAAAGAAAACCAAAAATAACGGCTTTATGCAATAATTCTTCTTCTCCTCACCCCGTCTGCAGCGGTGCACCGCCATTATGGAGAGTATCACGACTAGGGTTGGGAATCGAAAATAGATTCCCATTCCAGAATCAGATGAAAGTTCAGGAATCAGATAGGGCTGCCAGGACCTTACTCACCAATCCAAGCGCTCCAAAGTTGGACTACACTTGCGATCAGAGGCCGAAAAAGCCAAGTATATAGTATATAGCTAAACATGTTGCAAGAGAAAAAAGCACTTTATTTTAAATCAAAGGTTTATGAAATCGCATTCATGATGTGTGCGATCACGTCCGTGCAGCGAACGATCACATCAGTGCGATTTGAACATTCAAACCTGCGCTCGCGCTGATCTGAAGAAAGCAGCTGTCCTCTATATGAATGAAACCGATTCAGTCTTTTCAACCACACAGTATCATTATTTCTGTAACAAACATTCAAATATTCACAGAAGTACTGGGATAAAAGTTTATAGTTTGAATATAAACTCTGATTTGTACATTAGCGATCAATATAGAGTAGCGAAATCACCTTTTGAAAGTAATTTGACGCTTAAAATAAAGATTTATCGATTACGTTATGCCAGTAGGTGGCGAAAAGGGGCTTTTAAAATGCCTTGAGTCATTGATTCAAGAGATTTGTTCACAAATGCTGATTCATTCAGTAACGAAACAAGTCAATTTTGAGTGAGTCATTCATAAGTCACATGCGATTTTGTTTAGTTGTCTAATTTTGTTTCTTCAGAATCTTGAGAGAACCAGAGTCTCAAACAAACAAACACAGTTTATCCAGAATCATGCAGCTCTTAAACGAGCCCAGTTTTTATGTGGTCTGCTGATTTTTGTTTATGGTCTTCAGCTGCAACTGAATGTTTTGCAATAACGAGACACAGAATAAATATGTTTGATATAATTTTTTAATCACATTGGTGTCGAAACTGGGAGTCGAAAAGAATCAGAATTGATCAAATTCAAACGATACCCAACCCTAATCACGACGCATGTGCTTGCTTCCGCTTCATGTAAACAACCCATGATACTCTCAACAAATTATTACTTTTCGTTAAATTCTTTATTAATGCAATAATGCTTGCATTTATGGGTCTTTTTGTTTGCTTGGGCAGCCATGTTGCCGCTGTAGCCAGTTTATGCTGAGATAATTCTCATACCTCTTCGTTTGAAATGTGGTCCTGAAAATTTTTTGTTTGAAGGGCTAACTGGCCCTTCCCCTTACCCCTACACCTCCAGCCAAAAGAGGATCGAAAAAAGTGTAGGGGTAAGGGGCAGAAATGGGAATGGGCTTAATAGGCTTCATCATGCAGTCACTCAAGATATTTAATTTTTTTGGCAAATTGAGTGACATACTCTAATATCAGCTCACCCATCATTAAAGCAATCATAATATTACCGTAGAGGATAAATACCGCACTTTTTATTTTACAAATCATGTTTATCCATATGAGGCATTTCGAAACAAAGAATTAGGGAGATCTGTCAAAGCTGTTAAAAAAGGAAGTAATAAATGCTGAAAACGAAAAGTGGAGCACATGTACATTATGCAGTTCTGATTTGCAGTGCATTATACATTAATAGTGCATAATCTCTCCCCGCTCCCTCATTAGCTCACAGACAACGATCAATAGAGTTTCATAACACACAGATGAATCTCCCACTGGGATCTGTGCTGCCAGAGGTTCTGTGAGAACTTCAGAAATACAGTACAAGCCTGTTAAAAGAGGATCCGTATTGCACATGTAGGTGAAATAAAAGAACTGAAAACATCTTACATTCTCATGTTTCATGTGGTTGAGGAGCCGCAGTTCTCTGTATGTGCGCTTGGCGTGGATGATGGACTGGAAGGGCCGGGACAGCTTCTTGACGGCGACCTTCAGGCCTGTCTTTGTGTCTAACGCGGAGCTGTGGAAAAAAGAACAGCGCATTATGGATTTGATCAACATCAGAGACTGCAGTAAACTTATCGGAAAGTTTACTCCAAGATTCAGAGCATTCCAAGGAAAAATGACAGTAGGAAAGTTTTGTTAAGAGAAACACAAGAACATTCCTAAAAGGCTTGAATTTTCTTTTTCAACTCTTTATGTTAACTTAAGACCTTAACGTAAAAAAGCGCAAATTTGGTGAGAGGCAGCTTAGAGAGTCATGCTTTGCACGTAACAAAAAATTATAATTACAAACTTTTGCTTTTCCATCTTATGCTGTAGTTTTCAGCACACGTTTCTCCAGCTGTGAATGTATATGGGGCGGCTCAAGGGATTGGGACAACAGTGGTTGGTCATTGTACAATTAAACTTTTTTTTTTCTGTAGATGAACTCATGGATTTGAACATTAACCGCTTCAGACAGACCTATGCTATATGCCTTACTTCTACAAACCAGAATATTGTCTGAATCTGGTTATTGCATTTACATGCTTATTTATTCAGAAAGTGACCATTTCTGATTAATATAGGAATATTCTTGTACAACAAATACATGCATGAACATGTCATGCCTTAGCTAGAACCACTAATAACTAGCTAATTTCCACAAAAAGTCACCCATAATACAATGTTCAGCTCGATTCACAAAAACCATGGTTAAGAAAGCGTCCTACCAAACGGCATCCAGCCCCAATTTCACTTTCCACACAAGTTTTGGAACAATGGAAGCGCAGTAACTATGACAGTCCAGGCTGGTGTGGTCAGGAGAGCGAACAGGCTTTCCAGGAAGTGTAAGTAGGCCAGTCTCGCAGATGGAAGGAGACAAAGTTTCTTGTACTATTCTCCAAAGAACACACCTCGCCAAAGCGTCTGCCGGCCCAGACAAATAATAACACACTGTCATAGACCAAACCACAGGAAACTATCATGGAAAGAACATCAATTTACAGTAAAACATACAAGCACTCGAAAACTAATCATCTAGGATTTCAGCTCAGCTAGTATGCATCCATCCATACACACACACCTATCAAAAATATATATACTTATAAAAAATATTAATACTGATGCGTTATATAGCAATTTATTTAATATTATAAATTTAATAAATTATATTTTTTTTCTATAACATTGTATATAATTTCATATATTTTTTTTTTTTTTACTGTCACATGCCTGAAATTATTGTATTCACACCCTTGGAAAAAAAATAAATAAATCGGCCTCGGAACACATGCAAATTTAAATGATGCAAAAGAAATAAGACTGTAGATAAATCACGATCAGCCATACAGTTTCAACAGAAACACAATGAGGTCAAAATCTGTACAGTTTTACTGTTGAGTCTAGAACAAATGTTGCTCTTCTCTTACATAACAATCGGTGCGTGACTCAAACTAGCTTGACGGGGAACTAGGCATAGTTAAACCCTCTCTCCACTGCAGACGCTAAAGGGTGTGGTGTTTGTGGGAGATATCTACTGACGAGCATTGTGAACAGGCTGAACATTAGGAACAGTTAGAGAGATCTACAACGGCTGGGTCGTTGTGCTGAAACAGAAAACAGCTGCACGCTACCAGGTACAGGACTGGTGCTCCACATACATGCTGGGTTTGATCCAAAAGAAAGATCTAGCAGAGAGAGAGCCAATGACTCAGTGCTGATTGTGAAACATGGGAAACCACCACAGTGCACAGGAAAAGTCCCATTTCTCTAACAAACCCGGACACGCAGACCATAATGGACATTGTGATTAGTGACGATGAAGGCTCAAAGTCCTCTGTATTAAATGAACTCAAAAGCGACTATGAACAGCCTGTGGTCAGCACAACAGAAATGTAGCATTTTAATTTTACATGCTAAATTTAAAGTCACCATAAAATCAAAACAGAACTTTTTTTTTTTTAATGGAATATTGCAGTGTTAATCCTTTATGTTCACGTCAATATATTTCTGCAATTCAAGTTCCTTCATAATCTTTCAATCAAAAATCATAATTTCCCCTCCCACTCGCTACGTCTCCTCTCTTTTGACGTTACGCCAGCATATTCATTTTTCTCATTCAAGAACCCGCTTCACTTAGAATGATATACGTCACAATAGAGAAGAAACATGCAATTTCAGTTTCATGTTGACTTTAAATCACAACCCACTGATTTAAAAACGAAAATACTCCGAATCAAAATGCTTCCTCTGTATCTTTGCTATAAGTGTGATCAAAAGTAAATCATTTTTGTGATTACCTAAACATTATCACCCAATGGAACATGTTAAAATGTAAAAAAAAAAACTATTTTTTTACTTGTGGCTGTAAAATCTAGCACACATCATCCCCAGAAAGGGGGGTGAAATTATGAAAATAATTTTGATTTATCAAAGCGATGCAAAGATATAAAGTAATTGGACTAGCAATATCTGATTAATGCAATGTCCAAACTTCAAAATGTACAGCACGTTTTGTTAAATCCTGCCTATAGGGAGCACTACAACTTCAAAACCACTAAAAACTCTTATGGTATGCATTTTTACAAATGCCAACACATTCTTTAAATATTACTCAGGAAAGTCAACAAACATAATATTGATCCACTGGATCGACTGGATATTTGTCCACTGGATAAGGCATGCTTTTAGATCTTTTTCCATCAATGTGAACGCCGGAATATTTCCAGAGAAACTATCATGTATTTTTCTAAGCTGCTCATTGAATCCTAACTCTCAGTATGAGTGGAGACTCCATACTGTCGACTTTGCAGTACAAACATATAATATCTGAAAAGAGACATGGCAGTTTGATCACTTATTTGTCTACATTAACCATTGCTGCTTGAACCTGTGCTCTTGCAAACTATTCGAAGTCACACTTATGTATTTTTAAACTAAAACTCAGAAGTTGTCAGAAGTTGAACTAACTGTTCCATTACAGCCTTTTGTATTTAGGCTTAAAATTCAAAGCTGTGCTTTTTCTGTGAAGATTATCATGAAGAAGGAGTAAGAATCATCAACTTTTATTGGCCACAGAGCTTATTTTCAGGAATAATCGCATTACTGTAAACAATGTTTGTTACTTTTGTCATGAACTGACTGAGGGAAACTACTTTATGTACTGAACGTGGAATGTTCCTTCAACACAATGGCAAGGGAGACAGTTGTGGCTTCAGTTCGACCTCGCCTAGATCACGAACAACTTGTGCCAGAGCAAGAAAAACAAACCCCAGCAAAACAGGCCTGAAGTAGGCCAAAGGGGTTTCCAGCGAAAAGCACCACGAGTCAGTCGGTCACTGTGTTCCCTCTGCCCTGCGCTAGATCACAAACAGCTCAGATTAAACGGATGAAGAAAAATAAACACCACTGTTTCTCATTCAAATAACGACCCAAAGAGAAACCCCCAAACTTCCAGAGCGCTGTAGTCAGAGCCTTCCGGCAGAATCCAGCCCTATTCTGTCTAACAACAAGACCTGAACAATGTAAACACTCGCAGCCTGGAAATTCATGAAATTTCTGTGCATCACACAAACTAGAAATCCCAACAACCCAAACAGATCTAAACACCAAACAACCTTATAGTTTTAATATATGAAGAGTTAATTTGCAAAAAACGAGAAACGGCACTTTAAAAAAAAAAAAGAGCTTATCGCTGGCCACAAGGCTATCGGCGCCAACAGGAAACTGGGGCCGTATTACAGAATGTTTCTTATCTTAACTTCATTTCATTAAACCTACCCACATTCAGGTGTTGATAAAAAGGTGTTTTTTTTTCGTTTTTTTTTAAGCAGAGGCTCTTTTTTCTTTCTTTTGACAAATAATTTTTGGGGCCATGAAAATTGTGTCAAAATGATAAAAAAAAAAAAAAAAAAAAATCAGTGGATGGCAAGTGGCAACTTATTTAAAAACGCTGACGGGGAAGGAGTTAATTTTTGTCATTACAACGCTTCCTTCAATGAAGCCTGTGTCTTTTTGTACAATTTTTACTTCAAATCTAATTTTGTAATAATGTTGTGATTGGTTGATTTGGTCCATGGCTTAGAACTCCTTAAAGACTTTTTTTTTAAATCCCAGTGGAATAAATGAATGGGAAAATATTATATAACTGCTCTAAGGCGTTTCACTGTTTATATGATTCCACAGGCCAGAGTATGTGAGCGGACTTGACTGAAGCTGATTTTTGGAAAGCGCCTACATTTTCTCCTGCTCCGAGTGAGTGGGAAATAAAAAAAACGGAGTGGATTCCAGAATATTTTGAGCAAAGGTTCCATTATATATAGGGTTATGAAAAGTGGTTTTAAAGTGAAGTGTGGTCAAGTATGGTGACCCATTCTCGGAATTTGTGCTCTGCATTTAACCCATCCAAGAACACACACAGCAGTGAACACACACCGGGAGCAGTGGGCAGCCAATGCTACAGCGCAGTATTGAAAGTGGAAGAGTGCGCTTAACATTCACAGCATCTAAAATCCCTGCCAGACCTGACACTCGAACCCGCGACCTTCGGGTTACAAGTCCGACTCTCTATCCATTAGGCCACGACTGGCTCAAAGACAGGACGAGTTTATAGAATGAGTGCTTCCTGTATGCCAAGTAACACGTGGCAGGAGTGTTGCAGCTTCATGCAGGAGCAGGAATGACTGACAGTGAACACACTTGAATTGCTTGATCTACCAGACGTGCAAATGTCTTGGGAACATACACAATGGAGCTCTATTTATATCTCTGACAGAGGACACCGCTAGGACAGGATCCGCCCACATTATTAGGGACTGTCCAGGAAAACGAAAGAGACGCACTCCTCCAGACATAGAGGCCGTGGCTCGTCCTTGATGTCAGAAGCATGTAAAGCAATGCTGGCTGTTCCTTCCCAAAACCCTCAAAGTCACATGCCAAACATGTTTGTGTTTATTGATCCTTGCATTAGCCAAACACGCACAGATACGAGGAGTACAAACAATGGATTTCCTGCAGAAGTTTGCTCCCACGTTGGGTCACCGCTTCTAATGAAAAATCTGGGTCTTGAAGGAAAAGCACTAATCTAGAGTAAATGATGTAATATTTAGAAGAGGTTTCTAGCAGGACTCCTCACGGTCGCAGCGGTGAGGAGAGCACCTAATCCTGGAGTTATGAGTCAGAGCAGAGAGTGACATCATTCTGTCCTCATGCACAGACCTTCACTTCACTGCAATCAACTCGGACTTCACTCAGGCCTCGTTCAATCTTTTGACCAAGCCAATATTTTCTCATGCTTTTTTTGGAGTCTAAACTAGAGATTTCTGATATATTTTTTCTTAACTCATTTATACATGTGCTTTATCCATTTTCATTACTACATTTTATTACAGATAGTGCTGTCAAGCAATTAATCGAAAACTCTTATTCTGGATGCGATTAATCGTTTGACAACACTAATTAGATTATTTTCATGCATGACTGTCTTTTTATATTAGATGGTTTATATATATTTTTACTTTAATATTTATTGCCTTTTTACACAACAGCAACCAATTACTACTTTATTTAAATATCATTATTGTTATATTATTAATTTATACAATTTAGCAAAGTACTTATATTTGATTACAATAAGTTATACATTATTTTATGTATGATTTTCATTTATACCATAAGTTTGATTATTTATATTTAGTTTGAATCATTTTTACAATTTTATTGCCTTTTACACAATAAATACAAACACACACGTCTTCTATAAATTATTTTCTTTTTATATTAAATATTTAACAACTTATATCCACAGCTAAGTTAATTGTTTATTTATTTTTTGCTTTAAGGAAATAACGTATTTTATTATTCATTTATATTCATTTTAAACCACAGCTCCTTTATTGACTATATTAAATGTGTGATAACTTTTATTCACAACTTTAATTATTCTATTGCTTTTTTTTAAATATAGAATAATTACCAAAACAATAAATCCTAGAAATATGTTATTGTTATAATTAACCCATCGCTAGCTAGAAAATCTGGCATCATAAAACGCACAAATGATGCCCGAAATGCTCCATGCGCCTAAAAACAAGAAGGCAGTTCACTAGATTCTGACAGACTCCAAAATCCAGGTTCATTTCCTGCTCATTTGACTCATGCAAAGTGAGCCCAAATATGTTTTCAAGTACGCATGTCACTTTTAAAACACGGGCATTCACAAATAAGATATGCAATATTAATATTAATATCAATGGTGCTGGTGCAAGACCTTTCTTTTGCAAAAGAGTATGTTCTGGCTCAACTTGCAACATGACTTTCTACAGACAGACCTGGAAAACACGCTGTGCATCACATGCGAGAGGCCCGAGGCCAGATCTAGTTATGCAAGAGCTTTAGGCACGACATCCAGTAACGTTATTGATATTTACCAAACGGATCCATAAGCTCCAGAACCCACGGGAGACAAGTTCTGGTAGCGCTCCGGCACCTCCCATATGGTCTTATTGAGCTCCTGCCGATAGAAAGTCGGTCTCTCCTTCTGGGACATTCCTGTAGAGGAGTGGAAACTTCTGTGCTGCTCTCTTGATCTCGGTGCTTGATATAAACAAACAAAAAATAACTAAACAAAAGCGCAAGCTCCGCGTTCACGAGCCAGCCAAATGCATGTGCGCGAGCGCCGAAGATCGTGCACAAACTCCAGCTCTGCTCCTCGAGGAGTCGCTGGGTGCCAAAGAAGCGTGAGATTTCTTCTTGTACGGATTGCTTTCTCTTTTTTTTTTTCTCCCTTTTACAGGTTCTCCTCTGACGAACGCGTGTGACGTCACTGCACAAGGGCAACTCTCGGGACTTCGCCCCAAACCTCGCGAGAGCGATAACTTATGTTTATTATGATTAATGAATATTACACTTTTTTCAACTGCTTGCACACTAAAGCTTTACTTTCACACAGTTTCTGAAACCTGACACTCAAACACCAGAACCACACACCAAATCTGCAAAAACCACGCGCTGATTCTCGGCCTTTGATTTCATTGCTTCTCTGAGGACATCTGCTGGGCAAACACGTGTAAATGCAAAAAAACCTTGCAACAAACATAATAATACAAATCTTTGGAGAATTATTTGGTGCTTTAATCTTGTTTTTCTTGACTTATACTAGTTAAGTACTTATGTTTTATTTGTGTCATATATTTATGAAAATTAGTTCCTTGGCTTTCATGAGTTTTGTATGTAACACACACACACAAGAAACGTCTTCCCACACAGTATCGTGTTGCATAGGATTTTATATCAAATATTTATTATGTTCCACATGTTTACAAGTATGAACACCCAACAGTTATCATTTTCTATAGAGCAGTTTTAGAGCATTACTGTGTACATTTACAGGCTAAACAAAACGTTTTACTTAAATTGTTGACTTTTGCACATGAAGAGTCGATGATGGGTTCAGATATGCTTTAGGATATATATTTGAATGCATAAATACAAAAGAACATCTTGGCATGTACACATTTGTGTAATCAACACAAGAAAAAGGAGTCCATACACTTAGCTTGGCTTGAAAAACTGAATTTTGCATGGTTAATAAACAGTTAGCAAGCTGAAACCCTCATACAAGTATATTTAAGATCAAACTAAAAGTGCAATTTGAATTTTTATCCACATATAATATGAAAGCATGTCCATATGTTTTATGTGAGCCAGGTTAGCAGTGTATTTATCAAACAGACACGTCTTTAGAAAGAAATCACATGATGTGGGTCAATAGGGGTTGCTTTACATACATTATAATATTACAGCACATATGTGGTATCAAAAAATAATGTTGCACAGTTTTTGTTTCGATCTAATAGCATTACTCGTTTGCCTATTTTAACATGAAATGTCCATGAAGTCTATGGAAAACTTTAGTGAATTTTTCCATGCTGCAAACAATATGTCTTGTATGTTTATTATAAACATTAGGGGTAATCTGAATAATGACATAAGCCATTCATAATGCCAAAACCTAAAATACTGAAGCGCTCAGTAAATGGCATTTTTATTAAAACAACTTATATTCAAAAAAAATTCAAGATAACATACTTTACAGTATCCCTCTAAGCCCAAGCAAAAAGTGTGCATGTGTGAGAGAACAACACAAGAAAAAGATGTGAAGTTTGAATACATAAGTAGGTGCTTCAGTTACTGTTTAGCCCTGATCTAAGACCGAATTTACCCCGATATCTAATCTTAAGTTAATCATTTACAAAAATGGAAATCGGTGCTAAACCGCAGGTGGAGTCGGCTCTCGGTGCATCTTCTCCAGCAGCCGGCGATACTCGCCAGCACTCATTTCTATTGGCGTTCAGTCCAGTGTCCAAAGAGACTGATTCATCCGGGTCATTTCAGAAAGATCAGGTAAAACCCCATACACATACAGGACGCCGCCACAGCGATGTGGAGCCGTGAGCCTATCACTGCAGCTGCAGACAAAAGAGAAAACACAGAGCGCGTGAAAACTCACAGCAGCATAATGATCTTCAATACAGCTCCAACAGAGCGCTAACCTTTGTAAAAGACTCCCCAGACACCCTTCTTCTCAGACAAGAGCCAGCTGTTCAGACGAGGGACCTTCTTCAGGTAAGCACACGTGCAAATGAAAAGAAGCCCGAATACAAGAATGCCATCGAAAGAGTACACTGTGAATGAAGAGCACACCATTAACCCTCGGTTACAAGCAGCTTAAAATGTGTTTTCAATTCAATTTTACTTCAACTAAAACTTTTTAGGTATGTTGACTTTGGGAAACACTAAATATTTTTAATGCAGATTTCTAATGTTTATGCTCAAAAATTGAAATTGACTAAAAGTAAAGAGTGTAAAGACCATCGACTCTACCGTACGACTCCACCGGGCTAGGACACCGGCAAAGGATATAAGTATCGCTTTATATTTTATTTTTTTCATTTATATGTTTACTATTGAAATGTCGTTGTATGCATTTGTCAATTTTAATTTCTGTATTTTCTTAAATGTGTGTGTATAGAGTATTTACAGAGTGTTAACTTTTAGTTTCCGTTACTTTTTCTTATTTCCAAGTCGCTTTAGATAATCTATTTAAAATAAATACTCTCTCACTCTCTACTTGACAAATAAAAATTGGTGTGATGGCAAAAAAAAACTTAACATACAAACAACATGAGAAAAATGTATCTCCACTCTTAGAATTACAAATAGCATGAGAGAGGTTCATCTTCAATGTAAGAGTTTTTTTGTTTGTTTTCGTCACACCATAGGACATATTGATGTGTCAACTACCCATATATATATATATACGAAAAAATCTTTTGAAATGTTTTACTTGACATGTAATGAATCTAGAATATATGAAATGAAAGTTTAATTTTTTGAAATAAGTTACAAATAAAATTTACTTTTTCACGATATTCAAATTTTTTGAGATGCACCTGTATATCTACACACACACACATATATATACACATACACACACACACACACACACATACATATATATATATATATATATTAAAAAATACATTTCGATATGTAGTTTATTCCTGTGATCAAAGCTGAATTTTCAGCATCATTGCTCCAGTCTTCAGTGCCACACGATCCTTCAGAAATCATTCTAATATGCTGAGTTTCTGCTCAAAAAACATTTATTCTCCTTATCAATGTTATACTTAGTGTATTTTGATCAAATAATGCAGTCCTGGTGAGCAAGAAGCTTCTTTTAAAATCTTTTGACTGTGCAAGCTGTGTTTAAAATAGTTTAAATGTTGAATGAATATGTGTGTGTGTGCGTGTGTGTTGTGTGTGTGTGTGTGTGTGTGTGTGTGTGTGTGTGTGTATTTACTGCATTAGGCTAACGGAGACTGTCATAGCACTTGCATATTGCTCTTTTGTTGATTTTGATTGCTTCCATTGTCATTTTAAGTCGCTTCTTTAGTCATTTGTTTTATAATAATAACAACTGAATATAATTTATTTATTTTTACAATTTATATGATGACCACAACAGTTTTAAAACTAAATTTACTAACCAACTCATGTTAAAAATCATTTATCATTGTATTTTTTAAAAGCCATCCAGAATCCTCAACATAATGTTTGTAGCAACATGCACTGCTTGCAAGGTGAATACAGTAAGTTTGCTACACTCAAAGAAAAAATAAATGTACAAATTTTGCATTGCATATGCATAGTCGGAAAATAGCTTTACCATAAACTAATAACATAAAATGTGATGCTGATTCTAAACAATGTTAATAAATGCCTAAGCAAAAGGGACAGGCATGACCAATAATATTTTAACTGCATAACGTATATATTTGACAGTAATTTGGATGTAAATGTAACAGCTGCTCCGGTGGATGTGTGATGTTCACAGAGATCTGTTGACAGTATTTGTAAAAGCAGTTTGATTCAGATGCCATTGTTATATCATGCGCGTGTCTTAATGAAAGCTTGCAGTGATGTCGAGATAAAGATTAAACCAGCTGCGGCTCCATAATGAGCCACGTCCTCACACACACACACAACACACACAACACACACACACTCTCACACACACACAACACCCAGACACTCTCACACACACACACAACACATATACACACACTCTCTCACACAACACACACACACACACACAAACACAACACACACAAACACAACACAACACACACACACACTACATACACAAACACTACACACAAACACTACACACATATACACACACACACACTCTCACACACCACACACACACACACACTACATACACAAACACTACACACACACACATCTGAGTGACAGCATTCATCTCTATCTCTCCACAGAGACTTCCTGTACAGTTCACATCGTAACACGCGTCTTTATTAACATACCGTTGGTCATTATCGCAGCTTTCAAATCCCGTGTTGAGAAGAAGCGCAAGTTGCCAGCGGTATTTTATTTACTCTCTTCATCAGTTCCGCATAGACAGCACAGGCTTCCGGTACCGCGGAATTATGGGAAATCACCTTACAGATTAAAAGCCTTCGCTTATAGTTGTGTTTTTACAGTCGGTAGCTTTAGAGAAATCAAAATATGTGTAATCTACATACTACTAATACATATACATTATTATGTATTATGATTATTATCAATAATCATAATAAAATATATTTTAGATATTATGTTTTTTTATAAAATTCTATATATATTATTAATTATATAAAATTATTATGACTAATAATCGATTATGATAATAATAATAATAATAATAACAATAATAATATATTATTAAATCAAAATGTCACATTTACACACACACACACACACACACACACACATATATATATATATCAGTGTTTCTCCTAGGTTTATGGCTTGGGGGGGGGGGGGTTGCATCAAAACAAATGCTCTTTATTACCTCACTGTATCGCAAGAGTAAGGTAATAAATAGCATTTGTATTGATTTTGGGATGCAATTATTAAGTTTGCAGAAAACAATTTGATTTGATCTTTTTATGAATTTTTAAAATGTCTTCATAGCAATGAAAATAGTATTCGTTACAGAGCGCAAGTGTAATGTAGAGACAGAAATATGCCGTCGTGTAAATAAGACAAATAACCTTTAGTTTGTTTAATAAAAGCACAAGGTATACATCCGTTCTATAGGAAATGTAACTTTAAATGACTTCTGTTGTGATCTGGCGCTATAGAGAAAATAAAACTTGACCTTCAAGGGGATAATGGCAGGGGAAACACTGTGTGTATATAATATATATATTAGTGCTGTCAAGCCATTAATCACATCCAAAATAAAAGATTTTGTTTACATAATATATGTGCATATACTGTTTATATTTATTATGTATATATAAATACGCAAACATACAGTATATCAGTATATATTTTGAAAATATTTACATTTATATATTTAATTCTTATATTTTATATCATATATAAATATATTTAATATATAAACTACATATTTTTCTTAAATATATACATGCATGTGTTTGTCTTTATATACACAGTATACACACGTTATGTAAAAAAAAGTGTGATTAATCACTTTAGAGCACTAATATATATATATATATATATATATATATATAACATTGTATATATGTATATTATATAATAATAATAATGGTAATAAAATAAAAATATGTAATATATATATATATATATATATATATATATATATAGTATATTATTATTAATAATAATGTTATATTTTATTATATGTTTGATAATAATATTTTTAAATATTTATGTTCATGTATTGTTATCTCTGTACAAACAAAGAGACATTTGTAACACACTGTCAGGTGTGTCTGATGATTCAAACATAATTTAGTGCAGCAAACCTTGCTTTCTATCCTCAAATGATTTAAAGATCCTTTAATATTAAATGCGACTGACACCCACAGTGAGACTCTCCCCCCGTCTCTAATAGCATCCTGCAGATCCTGGCAGGGTCTCTCAATGACAATGTACTTGGCAGGAGAAAGGGACCAGAAGGTGTGCTCCGCTGTCGTCTGACAGTACTTGGCAGCCGCTGTGTTGGCATGTTTTGCTTTTGTGTGTACGTCCTAATGCAGTGCCACAGTAAGCTATTAGTGTCCTCGACTCTGTCATGCTTTCTTAAACCATTAATGGTAAAGCTGTTCTTCTGTTATCATAAAATACCACGTGGACCATTAGAAGAATCTATGAATCTTGTTCAAATGCTAAACAAATTCCCTATAAACACATTTATGCTTGTATATTAAGAGAACAGGTCTCAGTGGCTGCATTTTAGTAAGCAACAAAGCAGGTCGCTTCTAAGTGGGATTGAATCTGTATGTAATCCACCATCTGTTGGGCAATGGGCATCATCCTGAGGTGTATTACGTAGGTAATCTGATGCCATTCGCTGCCTCAAGCTGTGGAGCAGCCAGCTTTGAATTTAAAACTGTGTTTGTGTGCTTGAGAAGCGCACCGTGCACCTCCTGCTGACAGACCTGTGCTTCAGTATGCTGCTATATTACAAAACACAGGTAAGATTTAACCTGCTTACAGATTTCATACTGCAAGTTTTCTCAGAAATTAATTTTTTGTCATTTTAAATCATGTGAATTTGTGACTGGAATATTAGAATAATTATTTCACATGGCTAGCATTTCATGCCTTAAATTAGATAATTTGTTAAAATTATTTAAAAATAATTAACAAATATATTCATAATGATAATATTGATACTGTTATTAACAATAGTCGAAACATTGTTATTGTTTAAAATGTTTTAATTATGACATTAAATTATTTATTCAAAAATTGTATATTATATTGTTATATAACACCCCTGAATGACATTTATTTATGATAATAAGGCTTTTTTTTTACTATTCTTGTTGTTGTTGTCTGTCTACTTTGTATTTATGATGTTAGTAAATAAATAAGATTCGATAAAAATAAACAAATATAAATATAGCTATTTTTTCTACAAGGTTAGTTCACAAAGAATGGGACAGAAGAATCAGAAAACAGGTATTTTTTTCCAGCCCTTTATGATTTTCTTAAAAACATTTTTGTTTAAGAACAAGTGCTCAAACAATTAATCGCGATTAATCGCATCCAAAATAAAAGTTTTTGTTTACACAATATATGTATGTACTGTGTAAGTTTATTATGCATATATAAATACAAACACATATGGTATATATTTTATATTATATATAAATATATTTAATGTATAAACAACATTTTTCTTAAATATATACATAATAAATATACACAATACACACATATTATGTGAACAAAAACTCTTATTTTGGATGCGATTAATCGCGATTAATCGTTTGACAACACTAGTAAGTACCAATAAATTTTTACATGCTTCTCCATCCATCAGAAAGCTCCAGCTGTGCTTCTACTGCATCTCAGCAGTCTACTGAAGAAGGCCAGGACGATCTCATCCGGCCGAAGAAACTGTTCAACCCTGTTTTGGAGTCTTCTAGTCGTAGAGGTTTACATCGTGAACTGCTAGTCAGCCACAGATGGTGAGCTAGAAATGACAACAGCTCCTCATGTTCATTTCCAGCACCAGACGGTTTCTCGGATGGCTTGATAACTCTCCGAGTCGTCATGGAGAAATTAGCAGATTATTACAGTTGACTCATACAAAACAGGGCGCTTCTGAGATTTGGTGTGTGCTGAGGCTGTGCTTTCAATTATGTGTGGATGAGTTAAGGCCAATTCACAGGGATCAGAGCATCTGCCGTCTGAACAGAATCACAACAGACTTTCCTGAGCTCTGGGAAAGGGGATCTACAGGGCACACACACAGAAAACAAACTCTTATTGAGTGTGTGTGAACTCCTAAAAATCACGTTTGACGACATTAAATCATTATAAGCCCACAGTGTACTTCAGTTTGGGTTTTTGATTAAAGTTTGGAAAAGAAACGGAGGACACAGAACAAGAAAAATAAACTACTGAAGATGGCAGCAACAATAGACACCCACTTTGTGAAGTGCTTATGTGAGGGAATTAAGGGATACCCACAACTCTGTAGTTTAAACAAGAACAAATTGTTAGCACTCAACTCTTTAAAAAAAAAAGGATGAATCTTTCTAGTGCGCCTGTTGTTTGCGCACTGGCCTCGGTTCTGAAATTAACGAGGACTTAGAGCAAACATGCCACCAAATTGGACAAATTTCCCCTTGCACAATTAAACTATAACTATTACGGCTGTCGCGAATAAAGTGAAAATGAAAAGTGTCGATTGCGACATTTAAATCTGCTCATGTTGCATCGTACTTCTTTTTACGGCGTTGAGCATTATAACCAATCACACACGTTTCTGCTGAGCTTTTGAATGCAATAGCCAATCAGAGATGTTCAGATGAGTCATCGCTGAGACGCCGGAGTTTTGTGTCTGTTTGAATAACCGTGGAAATAAAAGCATTATAATAAATAATTAACAATGTTTTTAAACTCTGATAACGTTAAATACAAATGAACTTGTATTAAAAATACTTTTGACACTCATATTTGTGACCCTGGACCACAAAACAAGTCATAAGGGTCAATTTTTTGAAATTGAGATTTATTCAGCATTTGAAAGCTGAATAAATACGCGTTCCATTGCAGTATGGTTTGTTATGATCGGACAATATTTGGCTGAGATGCAATTATTTCGAAAATCTGGAATCTGAGGGTGCAAAAAAAATCTAAATATTGAGAAAATCACCTTTAAAGTTGTTCAAATTAAGTTCTAAGCAATGCATATTACTATTCAGAAATGAAGTTTTGATATATTCATGGTAGGAAATTTACCAACTATCTTAATGGAACATGATCTTTACTTAACATCCTAATGATTTTTGGCATAAAAGAAAAATCTATAATTTTGACCCATACAATGTATTTTTGGCTATTGCTACAAATATACCCCAGCGACTTAAGACTGCTTTTGTGGTCCAGGGTCACATTTGGTACTTGCCTAGAAAGGTTTTTTTGTGATAATAGATGACATTAACATTAGGCTTTAAGTTGTTGTTTCTTAACATTTACATTTACCATATTTTGTAAAATTATATTAAATATTTTATAATTCTAATAATAGTGTAAACTCAATCAAGGGAGAGATAAATACGTTCAAACTTTTCAGGAAATGAATTTCTACAATATTGCATGAATCACTAGAATCAGTATCTGTTTTTTGCTAATAAACACATGAGGTCTCATTGAAACTGTGTTTGCAGGGGTCTCCTGCCTGAAGAGAAGCCAGAGCTGAAGCGGGTGCTGGAACAGAGGAGACTGGAACAGCACAGAGAAAGAGAACAAGCTTCACATCCGCCGTCTGACCTCGAGCAAGAGCTGCACAAGAGACGCCAGAGACTCCTGGCGGTACGTGTTCACGGGTTCACGCATGACGTCAGTTCTGTCATGACAACTCTCGGAGGGACTGGCATGGTAATATACATGACAATGTTAATGTGATTTGCTATGCTGCTGCTACTGCCAATACATCCACAACATGCTGCTGTGAGCATGCAAGGAATATTGGAATAGCCCCCCACAGCACACATGATCACCCCATAGCAGATCTATAAAGGTGGAGCTGGGGAAGGTGGAGGGTTTCTGAAGTGCGCTGCTACTGCTACAACAAGCACTACCAAATATTTGAATGTTGAGCAGCGAGCTCATTGGCTACCGATGCAGGAGAGAACCAATCGGCTGTCATGTGATAATGTCATTATGTCATATTGAGTTCGATCTATCGGACTGCGCCATCTAGAGTTTCGTGCCAAAACTTTGTATTTCAAGCAAAGACTGCTGACTTGAGGACTAGAACAACAACAAATAAGAAATAAATAACATAAAAAAAATCTTATGTACCATTAACCCTGTGAAAAACAAAAAAAGAGATTTAAATTCTGTATTGTTGGTATTTTGGAGACTCATTGGACCTGTGATTCTTTCCTTACAGTATGAGCAGGAAGAGCTGAGACGCAGAGAGGACCTACAAAACATGCCAGAGTTTGTTCGAGTGCGGGACAATCTGAGACACATCACCATCACAAGCTACTGAACCAACAGAAAAACTACGAATACAACAGAGATCCATTTTCTCAAAGAACTGCGTTTTGTTCTGAGGGAATCATTACCATCAATATGATTCAGTCAATTTTGTGTTGCGCTCTCTCTCACTGCAACCAAATCTGAAATGGCTTTTAAAGTGAGCAAATGACTTTTTGTATCACCATCCAGGGCCCAAAAACTTTTAAATGAGTTCCCCCCCCCAGCTAGTCATGCTGTGAGCAAGAGATCGTGATAAAATGCACCAGAAATCAAGCTTGTCTGCTATTCAGTGTACTGTTTCACTCAGAAATACGTCTCAATACTGAAGATGGTCACAATTTATGGTTCACATGGACTTTTTTGTGATTTCATGTGTGGTCACTTTAGCAAAACCTAGGTGAAAATCCACTGTCCATTTATAAATAGTGTAATGATGCACAGTCACTTCAAACTAAAGTAGCTTTACATGGTTTAACATGGCGAATTTGGATGTCCAAAGTTTAACAAACATGAATCCAATGTGAGATCTCATGCAGAATTACACATTGCGCCAGTTTTGACTGAGATTGATGCACTTTTCCCACAGAATTTCACCGTACAAAGGTAAATATGATCACAATCTAATACATTGTTTTAATTTAACTACTCGTTAAAAAAAATCATACAATGAGACTGATCTGGTGTAAAACAGAACAAAAACATTTAATAAAATTTGAGGTACATTATTTACAACTCAGTCACAACACATGAAATACTAGAAATACTGCCAAACCTGGCAGCCAAGTCCTCTAATCTTCAAGACCGCTTTATCATTATATGGCAAATTTGTGAGCAAAACTCACAAAGAAAACCATCTCAGGTTCTCTATCACAATTGTCAAAATACTTAGGTTTATGAACATTTATCTTCAAGTTTCTTTCATGTTAATAAACTGCTAGTCTGGCACATTCCTTTTCTTATCCATGTAAATTTATTTATTAAACAGATACGCTCTAAACATCTCAGGATTATAAATGAACGATAAGATGGAGTGGACATCAAGTACAGAAGGTGTATGCGGAGAATACAGCAGAAATATCTCGCTTCACCCAGAATCCTCCAGGCTCTCCGTACAAGCTGACTCTACTTCAAATCAGCCTGATAAGGGAAAAACATCTTGAGCTCAAAAAGAGCATCTTATCGGTAACATCATCTCCCACATTTCTAATTTAAAACGCCTTTTCAAAAGGTTAAGAAATGCCGTTTCGGCTTGACACACGACACTGATAATAAATAAATAAATAGCAAGTGGAAAAAATGCACATGATCACGGGTGTCAAAGAGTCAGGGGATGCCATCCTTCCGCTGGCAACACTGAGAAGGCGGGACGCTCCAGTCGTAAATGTAGGACAGCCTCAGTTTGACTTCCTCTTTGCACAGACGCCCATCTCGCTGTAGTGTCTGATGCTTCTCCAACATGTCCTCTAAACTCTGCTTGTGAGTGACTAGGTACTTATTGCTGCAGCCGCGCGACTTGTACTCCGTGTCAAAGCGCGGATCGTGAACCCGCTTCACGTCCACAGGAGCCAACCAGGCGCCCAAGGACACGTCCTCACTCTGCCAGGTCTTTAGAAACCCCACGTTGAGACGTACGTAGTGCACGAGGTCGGACGAAAGCACGTAGCCTCCACCCAGAGCGTAAGGTAAGTAGTAGTCGCACAGTTCCCAGGCACTTTCTTTCCATTTCCCGGCTGTTTTCACTCTCCCGCGGCCGGAGAAGAAGCCCCAGTAGAGTCGGCTGGGCTCCTTGGTCTTCAACTCCTCTTTGAGGAGATCCAAGCGGGTGAAGGTGTCATCGTCGGCCTTCAGAACAAATTTAAAGTCCACGTTTTGGTCCAACCAGGAGTACATATGAAGCAGTTTCTGCGTGAGGTTCTCGTATGAATCCCGGAGGTCAGGGAGCAGGAGGAGGTCATGGTGACGGATCTGCTCGGTTCCGAGGTTCTGGAGGTCTTCTGGAGGTAAACCCTCGGTGCCGATGACAAACCAGTAGAGCACCTCAGGATCGCGTTTGGTCAGCCAGGTGCTCCGGATGATACTGCGACGCTCCGTGTACTTTGGCCCCGTGGTGATGAGAACGACCAGGAATGTGGAGAGCTCTTTGGCGTGAGGAGGTCCTGCCGGCTGCTTCTGATGTGACTCGGCCCGTGGCGCCACACCTGGGGACTCGGCTGGCTTCAGTGTCTCAGATGTACATTTGGCGAGGAACAAAAGGACAACGCCGAATAGGAAGAAAACACAGAGTACCAGGGCTGTCTTGTGACGACACACAAGACGGACCAAATTCATGATGTCACTGAGGGACAAAAGGAAATTGAAAACAAGCCTTGATTAAAAACCTCGTTCAGACTGTCAGCCCAAATCCTTTTGTGCAAATCCGACTGAAATACGATCATATTTAAATAATCTGAACGGCAACGAACTACATGAAATCCACTTTGTTTGGAAAAACACATTATACTGCTAGTACACGTACCTCTTTGAGTTTTGAAAGTAGCGGAGACGGCAGCACGGAATAAAGCCGCACATTCCAGCTTCCTGTGTTTTTTCCGCTGCCTCACAAGACGAAATATAATAATACAGCGCAACTGCAATCGCAACATGTTATCATGTCGCAAGACAACATATAGATGCCCTATTCGACCGCTCCAGGCACGTAGATGCGGCTGCCATCTTGGAAAAGTCAACTTGACGTCATTCACCATACTGTTGGTTCGCACAGAGCCGTTGGGTTCGCAGACCATCAGCTGAGCAGGATTGTGGCATCTTTTGAATATTCAGTGATTACTATGGTGAATGACATCAAGTTGACCACTACAATATGGCGGACGGCTTACGTATAGCAGCCCATAGAAACAGTCGCTAATGAGGCATCTACGTATATATATCTATGAGACAACATCTTTATTGCAAACTGCATTGCTGTTACTGTTACTTTTAGCGTAGTCATAACAACGCAACGGCATAGAAGCCAATGTACATTCCGTGAAAACGAAAGAGCGCTATGGAGCGCTGTGTGGAAAGTCAGTTATTCAAATCAGATTCCATCCGGATAGGCACAAAATCGGATTTGGGATGACAGTCTGAACGAGGCTAAAATGCCTGGAACCTTAAGGCCTGTTCACACCAAGAAGGTTGTTTGGTGCAATAAACATTTGAATTTCAATGAATGGCTGTTAATACGTTCAGATCGTTATGAGCATTTGCACACTGTCAGTGCCACAGATTTTTATTTAAAGAGATGTGTTTTGGGAGTGTATTACAGAAAGGTCCTATCTGTTTGGTAACCATGGTAATTTCAGTTAGGACCACATTTAGGACAAAAGCTATTACAGAACAGCGTTTCCTAAGTGCGTTATCTTTTCTTAGCTACGGATAGGAAAGGGGTATTACAGAAACCTAAAATCCTAAAAACTGTCTTAACTTTAGGGCAACCTCACAGCTGTACTAACTTCAAAATTACTTGAAAGCTAACAGAAAAAAATGCTTACAATTGCGCTGTCCAACTATTTTTTTCTTCACAGACTCGGCTGTAAGGTTAATGCCGGACATCGCAGACACATTTTCGCCAACTCTTGGCCACTCCCTGTCTTTGTCTTCGAGAGCGAGTGAAGGTGAAAACTTTCCAAATAGTATCGGCTTTGCCTTTTTTATCGAACTTATCAAAGTTTGAATTTACTGAAATTAAAAGCTCGCCGTTTTTTATTCATTTTGTGCAGTTGTTGGCTGCTTAGTAACAGACCTGAGAGTGGATTGTCGAACTTGATGAAGCAATTTAAGATTTCCTAGCTAGAGATAAGATATGATAAGAATCCCAAATCAAGTTAAAATTTGCGTCTGTAATACGAATATGCTAAAATCCTAATTTAAACCCTAAATAAGAAACATTCTGTAATAAGTGTAATCACTTTTCCATTGCACTGCAAAGACAACTGGCCACCAAATAAGATTCTAGTTTCTTGTAACATGCTGTTTGATTTACTTTATTTTCCAGGTTAAGGTGGGGTCACATTTGCGAAATTTTGTGGATATTGTCCATTCTCAATAGTGTAGCGATGTATGAAGCACAGCTCACATAATATTATAGAAGACTGCAGTTGCCTCTTGAGAACACAAACTTTAAATCAGCAGGATTGCATCATTGCATCAAGTGAAGTATATTACATATGTATTTTATGCAAATCTATGTTTTAAAAAAAAAAAAATGTTTTCATGCCAAGTCTAGTGCGACCACTGCTTTTACTTCCGACTTCACACTTCAATAATAAAATTACAAAGCAGAGTTGCTTTGTTTAACTGATGTTAATTTGGTAAACTGCTGTATTTATGCTTTTCTATAAGTGCCACCTACTGTAAGAGAATGAATCTGCACTTTCATTCAGCCTGTCTGACATTTTTTTCTTCGATCAGAACAGGAAAAAAAAAAAATGCATAAAAATTGTGTTTTTGTGAACAGGCCTTTAGGGGCAGACGATACAGAACAGAACAAAGAACATCACACTCTTAGGTTATTTATATATCTTTAGCTCTTAGACAATAGTTATTTTATGTTGCTGATTTTTTAGAGTACATATATTCTATGCAGTCATGCTACAATATATTTTTAATTAATATGGCCATAAAACTGCATGGATATTAATAATAAAATAATTACTATTCTTTAAAAACATTTTAGATAAAGTATAATAATGTCAACTACACTGATAACAAAATGATAAATAATAAAATCATATTATTTTGTTGAACCGGCTTAGAAAACCACATAAACCCTAGAAAGAGCATAAAAGATCCCTCACACAACATGCACATTACCTGGTAGATGCCCTGCAAACTGATCATTTATCGCGCTTATGGCTCATCCTGTGCATCTTTATTATAAGAGGCTGTTTTGTTTTGCAGTAGCAGTTGAGAGGCTGGAGATGAACCACAATTCTCCGTCTTCTGCCTCTCCAGACAAAGCGCACAATATTTACACACAGCAGACGCACACACCTCCCGCAAAGACTACAAATGTTAGACTTTTTGATTCGCGTTTTGAACGCATCATTATTTTTCTCCGCTCAAATGCACGCACACGCCGCACTTCCCGTCCACAACCACAGACACAGACTGAAGAAGCCTTGATGCTCTGACAGCCGCATTGACGACCTGCGTCACCTACCGGGCCGGAGGATCATCTTTACATCACGTCTGAAAGTTATATTTATATACAGGTGCATCTCAATAAATGAGAATATCGTGAAAAAGATAATTTATAGCGTAAAACTATATTACGCTATATCTATAGTTACAAATTTTTTTTTTTTTTTTTTTTGCAGTTGATTTATTTTTATGCAATTATGGGTAACTATGTTACCTTAACAATTGAATAAATTGATTCAATTTGAAGTATTTCATGTGTTTTTAGGAATAATTTCTTTAGGAATAATTTCATTTTTATTATTTACTACTGGGAAATTCTGAAATAATTTTGATACCAGAGTTTCTGAGTTGGGCGGGTCATAAACTTTAAACATGGTGGAGGGGACAACCATTCTCACAACAACTACATCCCTTTATCTGGTCGCTAAAGTAGTGTATTTATAGGCTAGATATGAACGATCATGCGAAGCATATTGAATCTTTATAAGCAGTGAAATAAGCATGTATTTGACCGAAATTCCTGAATTGTCGGCGAACTGCATGTATATATGATTGTAGTGACAGCAAAAGCAGTAATATTGTGATTTTTCCTTTTTTTACTATTTAAAATAACTGCTTTATATTTGAATGTATTTTTAAATCTAATTTATTCCTGGGATTTCAAAGCTTTCAGCATCATTACTCCAGTCTTCAGTGTCACAGAAATCAGAAATCATTCTAATATTCTGATTTGCTGCTCAAGAAACATTTATTATTATTATTATTATTATTATTATGTTGAAAACAGGAGAGTAGAATTTTTGATCAGGTTTCTTTGATGAATGAAAAGTTCAAGAACAGCATTTATCGGAAATAGAAAACTTTTGTAACATTATAATTGTCTTTATCATCACTTTTGATCAATTTAAAGCATCCTTGCTAAATTAAAGTATTCATTTCTATAATAAACTTTTAATTTGACACATTTTACGGTTATACACTCTTTTGAAATCAAACTGTCTTGCATTATAATGTAGGCTCCTAGCACATAATTACATTTCTTAACTGAATAGTGTCCCCTTTAACTTGTTCATATTACCTTTAGTAATAACTATCCCTTTAAGTGACAGTTTTGTCACTTAGGGAACGGCTTAATTATAACCACGCATGCCTTTTTTGATTTTTGATGATTTTGCATTTTAGCACATAAACTTTATCCAGAGGAATTGATAAAGAAATATAAATGGGGCCCAGTTCTCACCCACTGTGGTCCAACAATAGACCCATATATGGGCCATTTGTGTGTTCAGTGTGGTCACCCATTTGGGCCCCATAAGGGTCCTGTATGTGGCCCACCTTGGCCCCAATTATTAGGGCCCATTTGGGACCCATGTGGGCCCATATAATGAAAATCTACATGGGCCCCACCTAGAGCCCACTATAGTGGACCCATCATGTGCCCCTATGGGCTAACACTGATCAAATGTAAAAACTGTAACTTGAATGCAATGTAAGTCCCTTTGGATAAAAGGGTCTGCTAAATGCATAAATGTAAATGTAACACACATGGGCCCAAGTGGAGTCGATGGACAAAATTGTATGGGTCCCATTTGGGTTGTCCATGCAGGGCCCAAGTGATAGCCCATCAAAAACCCACATGGGGCCCACGTGGAAATGTTGGCTGGGATCACACTATAGAGACTGTGTCTATTCCCCGAACTAGAAAATACAGAAAACGTCCAAAACAAATTAAGAGTAACAATTTAATTCAACAAATAAAAAAATGTTTACAATACAGAGAAACAATTGATAAAGCTTGGCTTACTGAATATCAGGTCCCTTTCTACAAAAGCACTTTTTGTAAATGATTTGATCAATGATCATAACCTAGATTTGCTCTGTTTGACAGAAACATGGCTAAAATCAGATGAATACATTACTTTAAATGAGTCTACCCCCAAGATTACTGCTATAAAAATGAGCCACGTCCAAAAGGTAAAGGGGGAGGTGTTGCTACAATTTATAGCAATATTCTCAGTATTTCTCAGAGCGCAGGCTCTCGTTTGAAGTTATGGTGCTGCGTATAACATTACCTAGAGAAACACGTGTTAGTGATAAATCCCCTGTGATGTTTGTACTGGCTACTGTATACAGGCCACCAGGGCACCATACAGACTTTATTAAAGAATTTGCTGATTTCTATCTGAGTTAGTACTGGCTGCAGATAAAGTCTTAATTGTTGGCGATATTAATATTCATGCCGATAATGAAAAAGATGCATTAGGATCAGCATTCATAGACATTCTGAACTCTATTGGGGTTAGACAACACGTTTCATGACCTACTCATTGTCGAAATCATACTCTAGATTTAATACTGTCACATGGAATTGATGTTAGTGGGGTTGAAATTCTGAATTTATCTCAATTCCTCAGCATATCAGTGCAGAAAAACTTGATGTAACAGAAACCATGGACTCTCTCTTTTCTAGCACTTTAGATACAGTTGCTCCTTTACGCTTAAGGAAGATCAGAGAAAACAGTCTGACTCCGTGGTATAATGAGCACACTCGCACCGTAAAGAGAGCAGCCTGGAAAATGGAGCGCAGCTGGAGGAAAACAAAACTAGAGGTATTTCGTATAGCTTGGCGGGAAAGTACCCTATCCTACAGAAAGGCATTAAAAACTGCTAGATCTGATTACTTTTCGTCTCTTCTAGACGAAAACAAACATAACCCCCGGTATTTATTCAATACAGTGACTAAATTAACGAAAAATGGCTTGGTAGCCCTTTTCCTGAAGACGTCTGAGCGTGGTGACTCTTGATGCACTGACTTCAGTTCACTCCTTGTGAAGCTCTCACAAGTGTTTGAATCAGCTTTGCTTGACAGTATTCTCAAGCTTGCAGTCATCCCTGTTGCTTGTGCATATTTTACTACACAATTTCTTCCTTCGAGTCAACTTTGCATTTAATATGCTTTGATACAGCACTCCTTGACAGCCACCCCTTTCAGTAATGACCCTCTGTGACTTACCCTTTGTGGAGGGCGTCAATGTTCGTCTTATGGATCATTGCCAAGTCAGCAGTCTTCTCCATTATTGTGGTTTCAAAGAACAAGAGATACCCGGAATTTATACTGTAGGGATGGCCATTAATTGAAACTCAAATGTAAATATTCTAATATTTTGAGATACTTATTTTGACTTTATGAGCTGTAAGCTCTAATCATAAAAATGAAAACAAAAAAACTTTTGAAATGTTTTACTTTACATGTAATGAATCTAAAATATATGAAAGTTTCACTTTTTGAAATGTTACAAATAATGAAATTTTTCACTATATTCTAATTTTCTGAGATGCATCTGTAGATCATGTGTGTGTGTGTATATATATGTATGTGTATGTAAATATATATATATACAGTGGTGTGAAAAAGTGTTGGCGCCCTTCCTGTTTTTTTTTTTTTTTTTGCAAGTTTGTCACATGTTAATGTTTCAGATCATCAAACAAATTTAAATATCAAAGATAACACAAGTAAACACAACATGCAGTTTTTAAATTAAGGGAAAACAAAATCCAATGGACAATGTCCGGCCATCTGTTCGTGACCTCAAGCTGAAGCAAACTTGGGTTCTGCAGCAGGACAATGATCCAAAACACACCAGCAAATCCACCTCTGAATGGCTGAAGAAAAACAAAATGAAGACTTTGGAGTGGCCTAGTCAAAGTCCTGACCTGAATCCTACTGAGATGCTGTGGCATGACCTTAAAAAGGCGGTTCCTGCTCGAAAGCCCTCCAATGTGGCTGAATTACAACAATTCTGCCAAGATGAGTGGCCAAAATTCCTCCACAGCGCTGTAACAGACTCATTGCACGTTATCACAAACGCTTGATTGCAGTTGTTGCTGCTAAGGGTGGCCCAACCAGTTATTAGGTTTAGGGGGCAAGCACTTTTTCACACAGGGCCATGTGGGTTTGGATTTGTTTTCCCTTTATAATAAAAACCTTCATTCAAAAACTGAATTTTGTGCTTACTTGTGTTATCTTTGATATTTAAATGTGTTTGATGATCTGAAACATTAACATGTGACAAACATGCAAAAAAAAAAAAAAAAAAAAAAAAAAAAAAAAAATCAGGAAGGGGGCCAACACTTTTTCACACCACTGTGTGTGTATATCTATATATGCATGTGTATATATAAGATACACAATTACAATGAAATGTTAAAAAAATAAAAACATGGAAATGTTTACAATATAATAAAGCTAAATATAATAAAATACAAAGCTTTGTTTATCAGATTACAAATAGATTTCTGATTTCAAAATTAGAAATACTTGCATTTATGTATACTAAACTTTGCGAGTAACAGATTAATCAAATATTACTTATGGAATGTCGTAAATGAAAAAAACAAATATAATATTTTCAAAACATATTTGAAAGCTGCGCATAATGTGATCTTTAACGAACGAGCAGAAATCTAACCAAAAACTGACTGAACTTCAAAACGGTTGGGAAAAAAAATGATTGAAGACCACAAAATGTACAACACATGTCAATATCGCAGTTAAATCTGTTTACAAGGAAATAGTTACTGGGGTAATATTTGTAAATTTCTTTTACTTTGCTATTGTTTTGTTTAAATATCTATGAGGCAATTTCCAAATTCTGTGCCACATCAAACCATCAACACAGCTGTTCCAGAAAGATATATTCACTACGCAGGGGTACGTTTTTCGCAAGTACAATGACAGAACTCTTCATAATACGATGTGAACCATAGTTATACGGTCATACCTCCGCCGTTTGAACCACACATTCAAACTATGTGCATGTGGTGGAGTAATAACTACTAATTGATTCAAGATCGCAATTAAATCTCAGATTATTCTAGCTAATGGATTCAGCACGAGTTTCTATCTGGGTAAATGGGCAAGCAAAAAGAGTGACTTTGAAAAGGGACAGATAGTGATAGCTAAACTACGGAAGTTCTAAGCGGCCATGCATTATAATTTTTCTGTCTTGTTTTGTTGTTATCACGACTTAATTTTCTCGTGATCTCTACATAACGAAAGTTGTTTTGTCGTTATCATGACTTAATTTTCTCGTGATCTCGACATAACGAAAGTTGTTTTGTCGTTATCATGACTTAATTTTCTCGTGATCTCGACATAACGAAAGTTTTGTCGTCGTGATCTCGACATAACGAAAGTTGTTTTGTCGTTATCTCGACATAACGAAAGTTGTTTTGTCGTGATCTCGACATAACGAAAGTTGTTTTGTCGTTATCGCGACATAACGAAAGTTGTTTTGTCGTTATCTCGACATAACGAAAGTTGTTTTGTCGTTATCTCGACATGACATAAGTTGTTTTGTCGTTATCTCGACATAACGAAAGTTGCTTTGACGTTATCACGACTTAATTATCTCGTGATCTCGACATAACGAAAGTTGTTTTGTCGTGATCTCGACATAACGAAAGTTGTTTTGTCGTTATCATGACTTAATTTTCTCGTGATCTCGACATAACGAAAGTTGTTTTGTCGTGATCTCGACATAACGAAAGTTGTTTTGTCGTTATCTCGACATAACGAAAGTTGTTTTGTCGTTATCTCGACATAACGAAAGTTGTTTTGACGTTATCACGACTTAATTTTCTCGTTATCTCGACATAACGAAAGTTGTTTTGTCGTTATCTCGACATAACGAAAGTTGTTTTGTCGTTATCTCGACATAACGAAAGTTGCTTTGACGTTGTCACGACTTAATTATCTCGTGATCTCGACATAACGAAAGTTGTTTTGTCGTGATCTCGACATAACGAAAGTTGTTTTGTCGTTATCTCGACATAACGAAAGTTGTTTTGTCGTTATCATGACTTAATTTTCTCGTGATCTCGACATAACGAAAGTTGTTTTGTCGTGATCTCGACATAACGAAAGTTGTTTTGTCGTTATCTCGACATAACGAAAGTTGTTTTGTCGTTATCTCGACATAACGAAAGTTGTTTTGACGTTATCACGACTTAATTTTCTCGTTATCTCGACATAACGAAAGTTGTTTTGTCGTTATCTCGACATAACGAAAGTTGTTTTGTCGTTATCTCGACATAACGAAAGTTGTTTTGTCGTTATCTCGACATAACGAAAGTTGTTTTGTCGTGATCTCTACATAACGAAAGTTGTTTTGTCGTTATCTCGACATAACGAAAGTTGTTTTGTCGTTATCATGACTTAATTTTCTCGTGATCTCGACATAACGAAAGTTGTTTTGTCGTGATCTCGACATAACGAAAGTTGTTTTGTCGTTATCTCGACATAACGAAAGTTGTTTTGTCGTTATCTCGACATAACGAAAGTTGTTTTGACGTTATCACGACTTAATTTTCTCGTTATCTCGACATAACGAAAGTTGTTTTGTCGTTATCTCGACATAACGAAAGTTGTTTTGTCGTTATCTCGACATAACGAAAGTTGTTTTGTCGTTATCTCGACATAACGAAAGTTGTTTTGTCGTTATCACGACTTAATTTTCTCGTGATCTCGACATAACGAAAGTTTTGTCGTCGTGATCTCGACATAACGAAAGTTGTTTTGTCGTTATCTCGACATAACGAAAGTTGTTTTGTCGTGATCTCGACATAACGAAAGTTGTTTTGTCGTTATCGCGACATAACGAAAGTTGTTTTGTCGTTATCTCGACATAACGAAAGTTGTTTTGTCGTTATCTCGACATGACATAAGTTGTTTTGTCGTTATCTCGACATAACGAAAGTTGCTTTGACGTTATCACGACTTAATTATCTCGTGATCTCGACATAACGAAAGTTGTTTTGTCGTGATCTCGACATAACGAAAGTTGTTTTGTCGTTATCATGACTTAATTTTCTCGTGATCTCGACATAACGAAAGTTGTTTTGTCGTGATCTCGACATAACGAAAGTTGTTTTGTCGTTATCTCGACATAACGAAAGTTGTTTTGTCGTTATCTCGACATAACGAAAGTTGTTTTGACGTTATCACGACTTAATTTTCTCGTTATCTCGACATAACGAAAGTTGTTTTGTCGTTATCTCGACATAACGAAAGTTGTTTTGTCGTTATCTCGACATAACGAAAGTTGCTTTGACGTTGTCACGACTTAATTATCTCGTGATCTCGACATAACGAAAGTTGTTTTGTCGTGATCTCGACATAACGAAAGTTGTTTTGTCGTTATCTCGACATAACGAAAGTTGTTTTGTCGTTATCATGACTTAATTTTCTCGTGATCTCGACATAACGAAAGTTGTTTTGTCGTGATCTCGACATAACGAAAGTTGTTTTGTCGTTATCTCGACATAACGAAAGTTGTTTTGTCGTTATCTCGACATAACGAAAGTTGTTTTGACGTTATCACGACTTAATTTTCTCGTTATCTCGACATAACGAAAGTTGTTTTGTCGTTATCTCGACATAACGAAAGTTGTTTTGTCGTTATCTCGACATAACGAAAGTTGTTTTGTCGTTATCTCGACATAACGAAAGTTGTTTTGTCGTGATCTCTACATAACGAAAGTTGTTTTGTCGTTATCTCGACATAACGAAAGTTGTTTTGTCGTTATCATGACTTAATTTTCTCGTGATCTCGACATAACGAAAGTTGTTTTGTCGTGATCTCGACATAACGAAAGTTGTTTTGTCGTTATCTCGACATAACGAAAGTTGTTTTGTCGTTATCTCGACATAACGAAAGTTGTTTTGACGTTATCACGACTTAATTTTCTCGTTATCTCGACATAACGAAAGTTGTTTTGTCGTTATCTCGACATAACGAAAGTTGTTTTGTCGTTATCTCGACATAACGAAAGTTGTTTTGTCGTTATCTCGACATAACGAAAGTTGTTTTGTCGTTATCACGACTTAATTTTCTCGTGATCTCGACATAACGAAAGTTGTTTTGTCGTTATCTCGACATAACGAAAGTTGTTTTGTCGTTATCACGACTTAATTTTCTCGTGATCTCGACATAACGAAAGTTGTTTTGTCGTTATCTCGACATAACGAAAGTTGTTTTGTCGTTATCTCGACATAACGAAAGTTGTTTTGACGTTATCACGACTTAATTTTCTCGTTATCTCGACATAACGAAAGTTGTTTTGTCGTTATCTCGACATAACGAAAGTTGTTTTGTCGTTATCTCGACATAACGAAAGTTGTTTTGTCGTTATCTCGACATAACGAAAGTTGTTTTGTCGTGATCTCGACATAACGAAAGTTGTTTTGTCGTTATCTCGACATAACGAAAGTTGTTTTGTCGTTATCATGACTTAATTTTCTCGTGATCTCGACATAACGAAAGTTGTTTTGTCGTGATCTCGACATAACGAAAGTTGTTTTGTCGTTATCTCGACATAACGAAAGTTGTTTTGTCGTTATCTCGACATAACGAAAGTTGTTTTGACGTTATCACGACTTAATTTTCTCGTTATCTCGACATAACGAAAGTTGTTTTGTCGTTATCTCGACATAACGAAAGTTGTTTTGTCGTTATCTCGACATAACGAAAGTTGTTTTGTCGTTATCTCGACATAACGAAAGTTGTTTTGTCGTTATCTCGACATAACGAAAGTTGTTTTGTCGTTATCACGACTTAATTTTCTCGTGATCTCGACATAACGAAAGTTGTTTTGTCGTTATCTCGACATAACGAAAGTTGTTTTGTCGTTATCACGACTTAATTTTCTCGTGATCTCGACATAACGAAAGTTGTTTTGTCGTTATCTCGACATAACGAAAATTGTTTTGTCGTTATCACGACATAACGAAAGTTGTTTTGTCGTTATCTCGACATAACGAAAGTTGTTTTGTCGTTATCTCGACATAACGAAAGTTGTTTTGTCGTTATCACGACTTAATTTTCTCGTGATCTCGACATAACGAAAGTTGTTTTGTCGTTATCTCGACATAACGAAAGTTGTTTTGTCGTTATCACGACTTAATTTTCTCGTGATCTCGACATAACGAAAGTTGTTTTGTCGTTATCTCGACATAACGAAAGTTGTTGATCTCAACGTAAAAACCGTTTTCTCACGATGTAATTGTAGCTATCGTGAGAAAATCAGGGTCGCTATATTGTCTTCGATGATAAAGTTGCAGACCCGACAGCCTCCTTCTCAAGTGTCGAACACTCATGTGTAAGTCGTCAATCACAGACAGACAAGAGCTATTTCAGTTTGAGTCCCTGATCAAAGTAAAAGCGAATACGATCATCCATGATGCTGCTTCTATAGCATTTTCTCATGCCGAATACACAGAGAAAATTAAGTCGTGATAACGACAAAACAACTTTCGTTATGCCGAGATCACGAGAAAACAAGGCAGAAAAATTATAATAATGCATGGCCGCTTAGAACTTCCGTACTAAACAGCTGGGTTGTAAAAGAAATAAAACAGCAAGACACATTTTTGAATTGATGTTTTGTTTATTTGATGGAATTACAATGGGAAAAATTTATTTTTTTTCCATCGTTGCTTGACATTACAAAATGTGTACAGTACTTTCTTGGATGATGCTAAATGTTCTCTGAACTCAAAAACACTGCCAAACATGTTGGAGAGAATGTCAAGGCACGTCATGTTATTGAGACCAGAACAAGAAGGACTGTAGAGGTCAGTCACAGTGTCATTTTGAGCAGAATTTCAAAGATCGCGTTAACTGTCCGTCACTGAGACCGCATGCAGTGGTCAAGGGTCAGAGACATATTTGGTGTACTCTAGTTTGAAAAGCAGACTACTCAGAAATGCTGCAAATTAACCACACTTAATGTCAGAAAACCAATCATCGGTGTGTAATTACGGTATTCAAAGTAGCGTCACATTTTCTTCGGCTTTGACATCCCAGCTCTTCTGTTAAATAACCCCCTGTTGTCCAGGGAGAGTATTGACATGATTAAACAATTTGAGCTAAAAAATAACATTTAAAAGAAAAAAGTTGATGGGAAGTTAATGTTACTCCTCATATTCACTGATATTCCTCACAACATACACTCTACGATTCTACCAGGACTAACATATAGCGCTAACTTAAATAACAATACGACCAGGGCACACAACACATTTTTTTTTTCCTTTCCACATCTTGACCTTCCAGTCAGCTTCACAATCAAACATAACTTAAAAACAAAAGAGATCCTACGCCAACAAAAACACGGCACTGAATCTAAAAACAAAATGGAGTATAAAACAAGTCAACGATTAGTGTAAGGATTTTAGTCTAACAGACGATACACGGCGTCACGATCCCCGTTCCTTTATGTCAGCATTATTCCGCTATTGCTTACGAATTAAAAACACGTCAGCGTTCCTTGAGCTAAGAAAATAAACTCGCTTAACCAGACACTGAATTTCTCAGTAAACAGATGCAAAATGACTTAGATTTCTAAATATTAACAATTCTAAAACATAAATAGGACAGATAAAACCAGGTGCAGCAGTTGACGGCAGGTTTGTCGGTCGTAAAATCTAAAGATCAGTCTGTGCGTCTCATATGTAGGGGTACTGAGGGACCCTCCGCGGGCTCAGCTGATAGCCGCTGTAGGCCCCGCCTCCTCTAGTGGTGCTGGTGCTGATGTAAGGATGGGCGGGGTAATGTTGCTGGTAGTGGGCGGAGAGTCCGTGGACCACGCCTCCAATTGAGTCCTTTGGGATAAGACTGGCTGCATAGTGACTCGTGGGCGGGGCGTGCATGGAGGGGGAGGAGCCTTGTACGAGCAGGTGCTCTATGTGGGACGCGGGGGTGGGGTAGGGGTACAGGCTGGGGGTGCTGGTGAACGACGGGGCCTCCTGGAGACAGTAATGAGACGAGGCCGGCGGGTACGTGTGCTGTCGACGTAGGGAGGACGAGCCACCAGATGGTTCTTGGGACGAGGAGACAGTGGTCTGGAAAAAAGGAAAACAGGAAACTGAGCCACACGTTCTTTACGATACGTAGAGCACTATGATTTCAGCGATGCGGACGATCCGGGCGGAATATAGTCATAAAAACGGAATTTACAGTACAATGTGGAACGTCACGGAATGTCAAATTTTAAACGAGTTAATCAAAAGTAGGTCATTACACTTAAATCATATTGCGATATGGACTAGTATTTGTAAATAAAAAGCTGTAAAAAGACTGTTCAAAGAGAAATTAAATTAATGTTTTATGCCTTCATTTGATAACCAGAAAAATTTAAATACACAATTTCTGAGGAAAAAAAACATTTCATAAGGCTATTTTAAGAATAAATTAAGTTGTTTTTATGCATTCAAATGATAAGACATGCTAAAACAGAATTTGGTAACAATGGTGAGAAAAAACAAAACATTTTATAGGGCCCCAAGCATGTAGTTTTTGTTAAGCTTTTAATAAGTTGATGTGAAATTGTTTAAGTTTCATGGGTTTAATTAGTTAGCTTTTTGATGAATTTAAACATTAAAAAGGGGTCTAGAAAAATTAAACCTGGAGAAAAACAAAACAAGGAATCCAGAAAAATTTATGGAAAAAACGGAATTTGGAAAAAAGATAAAACGGATTTCATAGGGCCCTAGTTAAGCTGAGCACTGACAGAAGCGGTCACCAGACTGAGGTTGAGTGGTTGAGATCTGCTGGGCTCCTGTCGGTAGTCAGTGACGCTCTCTCCCGAGCTGCTCGGCTGCCTTGCGACAGCGGCTCTCTTAGGCTTCATGTAGTAATTCTGTGGAAGACCTGAAGCAAACACGACGAATGCAGTTTTTAATGAAGCATTCCTTTTATAAAGAACCGTTGACCAAGCTATGGTGAATGAAAATGGGACAGCTGCTAATACTCACCTATAGCCAATGGGATTTTGGCTGATATAGAGCTTTCCACAGGCTGTGCTTTCACATATGGAGCCACCACTGCCAGAGATTTGGAGAGTCGTGAGGACTGGACCCCCGCGTGACTGTTCTGGGGCTTGGGAGTAAGAGGACTAGCGGTGGAGGAGTCCGAATCATGAACGGTTAGACAGCTGATCACATTAGTCCTGTGGCTGGGGCCACAGCTGAACAACAACACACAAAAACAAGTTATTTAGGGAATTTCACATGGATGAAACAATTTAAAGATTCGTTTCCCTGAAATTATATGGAGCTACTTCACATTGTGAAGAGAGAAATCAGACATTAGTCCCTTTCACACATACAGACTTTACTGGTAAATTACTGTCAAGAGATCATGTGTTGACAGGACCTTTTCAAAAATACTGGTAAATTTGTTCCAGCAATTTACCGATATGAGAAGTTGTAACATTACCAGTAAATTGCTGGAATGATGCTGTGTGTGAACGCAGAATGAAGATTACCGGTATGAGCATGTACGAGTTTCAGAGCGTCAACTCTGGGCCAATCCAGAGCCTTTGAAATTAATTTCAACGGCTCTAGGCCAATCATAACATTCTGATGCAGAAGACACATTTACACATTTCTGAAAGTAGTCCCCAGCTATATAATAACCAGTTACCTAGCTGCGTAATATCATTGCGCCTGCTGCACCCACGGTACGGCAACAAATTTCCTTGATTATTACGCTGGAACGAGAGTATAGTTCCTAGCCATATCGGCCTAGAAAATCGCAACTTTTCATTTTCCGTCAGTCTTAGTACACGATGTAACTACAATAGGAATAATATCGAAACTAATGGTCTAATCAGATGCTAAGCTACTCTAAAAGTGCTGCCGCCAGACCCGGAGATCGGCTGAATGGTTTCGAAAACGGTAAAACTCAACTGTTTAACTCTTGGGGAGCTGGAAAATGAGCCTATTTCAAAACAAAGTGGAGTGTTCCTTTAATGAACAGCATATATATGAAATGTAAATCATTTGTAACATTATGAATTGTCTTGTCGATCAATTTATGGCATCCATACTGAGTAAAAGTATTATTTTAATTAATTTTTAAAATCTTGCTTACACCTCAAACTTTTAGTTATGTATGTGAAAACATTGCAATCACACGAGGTAGTGACCTCACTCACCTAGCAGGGAGGAACTTCCTCTCGTCCTCATCTTCACTGTCACTGTGTATGGTGATAACGCTGACAGCAGGACTCGGGGTGTCAGAGATAATGATGGGTTGAGTGAGAATAGCGCTGTACGACTGAGAGCTCACCAGAGCACTGCTGTGAATACAGAAACAGAAGATTTTTCACCCTCAAAATCCATTTGAACACAATCTATGTCCTTGCATTAGTTTGTCAAATCATGTTATTTATTGCAAGCACACATCCAAGCCAAAAATAACAGCTAAAAAAAAAAAAAAATTTCAAACTATAATAAACACACCATTGAAATATTTGAATGCCAAAATGAAATGCCCCAATACCTGCTGCTAGTGGCACAACAGATCCTGCTCCTCTTGTTCTGTGACCGTGTGACCGTAGACGTTCCTCGACTGAGAGAATTAGTGGGATTGAGGCCGCCAAGGATGTGTGGGTTCTGCTGGACGACGCTATTGTGCTGACCGCTTTGAGACGCCCTGCAGACAGCAAGCAACCAATCGGTATTGAGCACATTTAAACATCTATCGTACTGACATTGTGTGCAGATAATGAAAGTTTACGATTCTTCCTAAACATTTACTTCCAGCTTGACGTCTGCTGTGTGGATTTCTCAGACAGCAGGGTCTCCAGAGGCGATTCGGTCACTACGGGCTGGTGGCTGGAGTTGTGGATGGCCATGCCAGGCACCTGCTGCCATGCAGAGGGTATGAGGATCTGCTGGGTTCCCGCTGGCCAGGCCTGCTGGAGGACAACAAAATATCTGCCTTAGTGACACTGGCACTTGGGAAAATGTTTAAGTCACTGAATGTCAAATCAAATTTGAAAAAAGTTTCACTGGCAAATGAATAATGGGTAGAAACAGCTATGACCAAATCTGCACCACACAATGAGTGACACATCTATGGCCATTTAAATCTGAATTTAAACATGTCATGCCAGAATGATGAAGAACACCAACTAACATGCCAATGTGACATCACTGCAAACAATTAAAGTGAACAAGAAAAACAAATAATCATCGATGCACAAAATCTGCAACTCTCTCCCGGAGCATAAGACAGCTTTAGATGTAGCACAGCCTTTTTGTATGATTTTAAAAGCCAAGACAAGCACAGCATGCATACATTACACACAAAACTTAAAACTTAAAGATGGGGGGCAGGAAAGAGTAGTCCGGCAACCTGTTGGGAAGAATCATGGCTTTTAAATAGTCAGAAAACACTGAGCATTTCCATAGAGCAAAACTGGCCAAAAGATCTGCCATGCCAGTATGGGCAGCACTAGAGTACCTGCGGACAGACATGGCTATGAGAGGGAGAGGAACATGGCTGTGAGTGTTTTTGAGCTGTAGACAAGGTCAGTCTCCTCCCCTGAGAGAAGAAGGAAGGCCAAACAGACGGTGGGGCTGGGAGGAGGAGGAGGGATATTAAAAAAATAAATAATTCACACAACAAGAAGCTGCAAGCAAAGCACAGTAGAGTCAGCACATGCCTCCCATGCCTGTAGCAGACCTGCACTGAGAAAGAACGATGAGGGAGGGACTGAGAGGAAAAAGAAAGGGAGAACAGGCAGGAAGACTGGAAATACAGACAGAGATCGGGAAAATGAGGGTTCATCAAACAGAGAGAGAGAGAGATCAGAAGAAAAGAGTGTCTTTAAAAAAAAAAGATCACTAAATCTAGAGTATCCAGAATTTTAAAAAGTGGTGATTGGAAAAAAGATTGTGTCATTGAAAAAAAAAAAAATGAGAATGAGAATCCAGAATTATCAAAGTTTCATTGAATGAAACAAACAAACACACAAACTATTAGCAAAAATTAACAAGACATCAACTAGAATCCAGAATTATCAAAGTCAGATCAGAGAAAAAAAGATGGTGATTGGAAAACAGATCAAAGTGTCACTGAATAGAACAATGAAACAAAAATAAAAAATTAGGAAAACTCAACAAGAGATCAACTAGAATCCAGAACTCTCAAATAAAGATCAGGGGGAAAAGATCAAAGAATCTTGAATGAAAAAATATCAACAAAAGATCAGAAAGAAATTAAAGAGGATCCAAAATTATCAAAGAGAGGTGGGAAAAAAAAGATCAAATAGAGAAAAAAAGTGAGCAATAAAAATCAAGAGATCAGAGGATCCAGAATTTTCAAAGAGTGACCAGAAAAAACTAAACATAAAAGAGGGATAAAAAAAAAATAAAATAAAAAAAAAATAATAATTATACGTGATTAGAAAGAAATAAGATTGACCAGAAAGAAAAAAAGAGACTAGAATAAGAGTAGGATTAGAAACAAAGATGCATTTAAGCAAGATTTTGGAAAGAGCCAAAGAGGGGGAGAGGGTCAATGGGAGAATGAGAAATGATGATGTTAGTGGTAGAGCGCTGGGTGGGTCTCTCTTTACCAGCACTGTGGCTGTCTGCTCCAGCAGGGCAGGCCTTGCTGCCCCACAGCCCAGTGCCAGGGGCAGCGGGTACTGGGATGCCACTCCCGCTGTGTGGGGGTGTAGCGTGGCCACCATCAGAGGCGTACAGGAGCCCTATGGAGGAGGGGCACCATGGAGGGAAAGGGGCAAAAAGCATGGAAAGATTAGACATAAGGTCAGACTCAGGTCAGGGGTACAAGGCTGTGATTTCACGTGCCATTTACCGGCACTTGCCAGTAGCCGAACAGCTGTCCATGCAGACTTTAAGGACTGACGTTTCCTCTCCAACTCAACTTTAGGATTAATTTGCAGTTTGTCAGATTGCAGTGACGGAACGTCAGTGTTAGATATAATGCCACCTTTTCACAAACAATGTGCTTTAGGTCTTACCTGTGTCAGCATGCTGGGTTGAATCTGAAGAGGCTGCGTGGACTGGTTCTGCTGGACAACAGGAACACCGTTCTCCATCCGGACAGGATAGCTAGAGGATTTATTAGATGATGGAAGCCCTTCAAGAAAAAAACATTTCTCAGAGTGCTTTTCAAGGGTGGGGACGCCCCGCATACATGTATCAAATGAATAATCAATTGTAAAACATCTTGCACTAATAGCAACACAAACATGAATGCACCTTTCAGCTCCGCTGCCATTCCAGAGACCGAAAGAAAAGAAAGCAAGGTTTACATTTGCATGAGTAAATATAAATGTTATCACTCTGTGTGTTTCAGGAGACCGTATACACAAATTATCCATGATGCAATCCTTTATCATTATTATTATTTTGTTTAATTACACTAGACGTTTTAAGAAAAAAAGGACAATATCCAGAATTCCAGAACAGTTCAAACCTTATATAATAAATAAAACAATGGTGGTTGAGGAGAGACCCCCACATAATTGTAAAGTGCTTTGGGTGTACGGAAATACACAATAGAAGCGCTATATAAATGCATCATTCATTAATAAATAATTACAATAAATAAAAACTGGGATTAAAAATCCCTTTTTTCAAACTTTCAAAACTCTGTATGCACCCTATTTTAATATTTGGCACCATTTCAACAAATACAATCCCAGTTAAGCCCAAAATTAACTGCTTGCAACCCATTCTAATTGACGTTTCTGAGACTGGATATTTAACCCCAAAAAATAGTGAACCAGTGATTTAGTTACAACTGGATGGAGTCTGGTTTATCGAAGGGATATAAATCACCCACAATGCACCCAGCTCCGGCTCACCTTGGATAGTGGTGGGGGGGCAGACGATGAGGGTTTGCTGGAAAGGTTCAGTCTGAGCACACAGCTGAGTGGGGCGGGTCTGCAGGGGGATGCTGGGTTGGGCCAGGCCTGGGATGTTTATGGTTGCCTGCTGGTAAAGTGCCGGTTGGTAGTTGAGGAGAGGAACAGCTCCACCAGCAGACGGAACCTGAGAAAATGACCAACATGGATAAGTTTGCAGGAAATCCTTATGAAGGCACTTCCAGCATGCGTATTTTTAACCAGGTGGTTCCCCCCTCACCTGGCTGTGCTGGTTCAGCTGGCTGCTGAAGGTCACAGTCAGGTTTCCTGCAGTTCCAGGAACAGCATTAGCAGCAAACAGGGCTTTCCCACTGTCAAAGCTACTGTTCCTTCTCTTGCAGATGTCCATGTTCTGGAAGCATGACTTCACACTACAAAAATGATATGAGCATCAAATTTATAACATTTCTTCAAAATAACTTGTGCTGAAAGTCTAGGGCCTGGTTTCACAGACAGGGTTTAGACTAAGCCAGGATTATGCCATGGTTCAATTAGGACATTCAAGCAATTTTTATAAACATGCCTTAGAAAAAACATGACTGGTGTGCACCTTGAGACAAAAGAAAGGCACTGATATATTATAAAGAGATAGTTCACCCAAAAACGAAAATTCTGTCATTAATTACTCACCCTCATGTTGTTCCAAACCCGTAAGACCTTTGTTCATCTTCAGAATACAAATGAAGATATTTTTGATGGAATCTGTGAGCTCTCTGACCCTCAATAGACAGCAAGGATCCTTATACGATCAGTTTTACAAAGCTACAAGAATACTTGTGCGCGCAAAGAAAACAATAACAATTTATTCAACAATTCTTCTCCCCGAGTTACCATCTTCCGCCATTTTGGAGAGTACCCCAGAACGTAACCAACGTAATCAGCGTTGTTTACGTTCAACATGCACGCTGTGTCTACTGAACGTAAAAAATGCAATACCGGAAGACAGTAACTCAGGGGAGAAGAATTGTTCAATAAGTTATGTTGTTATTGTTTTCTTTGCGCACAAAAGTATTCTGCTAGCTTTGTAAAATTGTGGTTGAACCCCTGATGTCACATGGATTATTTTACCAATGTCCTTACTAAGTTTCTGTTCATTTTTCGGTGAACTAACCCTTTAAGATCAGTCAGTGCAAGTTTTTCATTTGAAACAGCTCAGACTTACATTTTAGTCTGGGACTAGGCTTAAAGGTGGAGTTATGCATTTTTTCAGTCGGGGCCGAGTACCAAAACAAATTTGTAGCTAATCAGCATTAAGGGGCGTGTCTACTTATGATGCAGAGGAGAGAGCGTTCATCAGTGCACATGACGGACATTAGCCGAGCGACGACACAGATAAAGATGGCGGATAAAAAAAATCAAAACAAGAGAGGAAATGTCTGCGGAACAAAAGGTGGATTACACCGTGTCTACACCGGATGCGGCAGAGCTCCCGCTGAAAATTTTTTGAAATTTGGGTCAATATATCATAAATAGACCGCGGCAGCAGTTTACTGTTGGGGATTTGTCGTGTCGCAGCATCCAATGTAGACAGCATCACCGATTATAATGAGTTCTACAGTATTTTGTCGCGCTCGCGTCTGGTGTAGACACGGAGTAGACCAGCGCTGGAGAGAACTCAAGGAGCGGGAAGGCCTGCGATCGCTTTGTTTCTTCTCGATAGGCGAGTAACATTGGTTTTGCTTTGTTTCACAGAACGAATCGTTGCTGTACGTAAGTGTAGGGTGGAGCTATCAAAATAGGGGCGAGATCCTTTTGGGGTAGGGGCGTGTTCAAATGTCAACATTGGCTACCAGAAAATCGCTTACCCCACCTTTACGCTTTGTTTGTGAAACCGGGGGTAGATGTTTTAAAAATGACGTACTGAGAGCTGTGTGGGAAGTTCAGCAGGTGGCTCATGGTCACAAACGAATGTGCCAGGGTCTTTGTGGGCGTAATTCTTTTATCAGCGTCCAGCCTCAACATCCTCTTCAACAGGTCAATCAACTCCCGACGGTCCGCCTTCTCCACCAACATGTCAGTTCCTTCCAAATGAGTAGGCAGATTGACCTGGAAACCAATCGATGCAGTCAGAAAAAGCTAGACTGATCTATTAAACTAATGACATGTTCCATCCTATACATGTATTTCTAATTACCTGCATCATGTCATCCAAACAATTGAAGATGTATTTTCTCGCTTCTTTTGACTTGACGCCCATTTCTGACTCATGTTCAGATGGGGTCTAGAAAAAGACACAAGTGTCAGTCTGGTACAATATTGAGCAATAAGAAACTATTCAGTCAGTGTTTTTAACCCAAAAAACTAAAAATATGGGTACTGACTTTTAACCTCCACAGTGGGTAGCTGGAGTCTGGTCCTCTGTTGAAGAAGCGGCTTGTTTTTGTGCCAGCACTCAAGAGATACTCAGGAGGCAATCCCTGTGTCTGAGAAATGTACCGAATCTGGAGGGGGAAAATAAGAAAGGTCAAAGTTAGTGCAAAGACTAGGAGGAGTTTGGGTACATTTCTGTGATCATAAAGGATTTATGTTGCATAGGGTTAAATCATTCAGTCTTGCCTAGTGTGACATGTTCACTGATGGCCAATTAATGGTCTCGGTGATGATTTGACTCACTATTTTGGACTGATGCCTTGTGTCCAACGTGCAACCAACTGTCAATGCTGAATCATGGCTAGATGTCTTGGCTACAATTTATCACACAGTCTGGCATGAAAGACTGCACGTTTCACAATCTGCCTGGTCTAGCTCCTTAAGGTCACGTTGTACAATCTGTCAAGGTATTATCTGAACCCTCATGTTGTGTTTCCAGTTATTTTGACCCAAGGATTTTCCTTTTCTGCAAACTCTAGCTAATGCTATCACATTGGACTAAAACCTACTGAGTTTGCTAAAACAGGATATAACAACCGATTCAATCTTTTTCCAGTTAACAGGTTTTGCATTTCTTTTTGGAAATTAGCCTACTGATTTCAGGCCTCACTGATCTGAGCTTATGCACCTCAATTTTTAAAATTATTCACAGATAATGCTTTTTTTCTCCCTCTCAAACACTCATGTGCATTAGCGCAGATCAATGAAGCCTATGGCCAATCAAAACGAAACAAAACCTCTGCTAATTCAAAGAAAACAAGTTGACAAAATGATTGCTTGAAAATCTCAAATCCAAATCTTGTTGTAGCCGTTTGTGATGATTTGCATGTTTATTATTATTTGTATTGTGTGTATATTTATGGTTATACATTATTGCTTTTAGTATTGTCCACCTGTCGGGTTTTATCGTATGCATCACCATATGGGGCGGGGAATAGGAAGTTGGGAGATTGAGCTTGGATATCAGGCATGGTGGTAACTCACATTTTTTTGACCACTTAGTTATTTTGGCTTAAATTTTTCAAACTGAATTTAGAAATTTTTTGGAAACAACTTTTGTATTTAATAAACAAAATTAAATATGGTAAGGAAGTTTGGAGTGGAATGTGTGCAAAATAACCACTGTTCCCCGAATCCACGGCTTAACTCAAGAGACCGACACATCTTGGACAGATGAACAGCACAAGGGTTAAAGGATATAAAAAAAATGTACAGTGCATAGCATTAATCACATTTCAGACAAAGCAATTTTTGATCATGTTGTGGTGAATGCAGTAGACTGGCATACTTTGCTGTGACAATATTGCCACACTGCTGCGACCCGGCCACATGAATACAGTGCATTTTACACAGAAAGGTGCCGTATTTATGCATCATACACTACCAGCATGAAGTGCCAGAGACACAAATACTAAAGGCCAAAGTATACTTTGGTTTTTATGTGTATATGAGGGTTTGTGTACAGTGCATGACGCAAATTTAAAAGGCAACAAGTATAGAAAACATACAGTTGTAGAGCTTCTTTATATAAAAATTGAGATAGAGCTGAGAAGCTAATATTTTATTCTCATAGTAACAGTAACAACGTGAGACCTGGTCATATTCTGAAGCTCCTGGATATAACGGCCAGCCCAGAAAGAGCTCTGCAATCACACAACCCAATGACCACATGTCAATGGCTTCACAGAACGGCAGACCAAGGATGATCTCAGGGGCTCTGAGGATAGAAAGCAGAAAAAACACTTTCGTGAACCACTTCAATAACAAAATCTATGCATTTAGGCTCTATGTTTCTTTTGTAATCATGTTTAGGATTCGACTGGGTGATTATTACAACATAATCGCATAACTTGGGGCAGCACGATTAATCGAATGCGACTGTCATGCGCATCTTGTCAGTAAAGCCGGCTCTGATATCACTAGTAAATCTCCATCACGTCAGATGGAGCAGCATTTACTACAAAGAGCCATAGTTCACTTACAAGCTACGCCAAAAAAAAAAAAAAAAAATTGCAGACGATATAATTGTGCGATTATGAAATCGAATAAATCGTTCGCGATAATAACAGCTGTTTGCGTAGCTTCTCAGTGAGCGACGACTCGGTGTAGTAAATGCTACTAAATATGTGAAAATACCACATTAATTGCATGATTTTTACTCCAAACTCATTTCATAACGTCAGTGTTTGAAATAAATCCTTCTGTGAGATGATGTGGCTTCTTACACAGAATAAGGCACACAATATTTCATAGCATTCTAAGCAATGCGATTAGCATTGCATTATTATATACTTTATAATAATAAGAACTCAGATAAATCATACTGTCATAGTCCTGTTTATTAGTCATGTTGAAAGGGGTCATATGTTGCTAAAAAGAACATTGTGAAATGCAATGCGTTTATGCGGTTTAAGGTTCAAAAAATACATTATTTTCCACATACTGTACATTATTGTTGCTCCTCTATGCGCCGCCATTCTGAAACGCGTCAATTTTTACAAAGCTCAACGTTCTGAGAAGCGAGGCGTGCTGTGATTGGCCAGCTATCCAGTGCGTTGCGATCTCCGGCCTTCGGATGGAGATTTACTACTGATCACGGAACCATGCTTCACTGACAAGATGCGCATGACAATCAAAGCTTATGCCTAATCGCGATTGCGTTGCAGCCCTAGAATAACTGTGGGATGTAATCTCCACTGATGGGATGTGTGATCATTAAACATGTACAGATTACCGCTCACCTGTAGTAGCGAGACTGGAGGTAAGTTGAGCAGACGGCTTTGGAGACGTGACTGGCTGACCCAAAGTCAATGACCTTCACCCTGTAGGGCTGTCGGATGGGGTCCACCAGCATGATGTTCTCAGGCTTCAGATCAGCGTGGATGAGACCCAGGCTCTTAAGCTTCATCAGGGCTGTGGCCACCTGCTGCAGGATGGGGCGGATGTGCCTCAGGGGCAGTGGGCTGAACTTACTGTGCTTCAGGAAATCATAAAGGTTCTGCTCGAGCATTTCAAACACCAAACATGTGTGGCCCTTGTGCTGGAAACACTCGTAGGAGCGGACAAAGTTGAACTCGTCAGCATTCTCCGCACTCAGCCGGTTCAATATGCTCACCTAGACGAGATGTTAGGGGTCAATGACAAATAAAGGAAATGGGAAAACACGTCAAAGTTGTTCTCACACGTCAAGCAAGTACAGTTGCACTTCTGTTTATGTTCGTGGAGCAATGTTTATATGTGAATAAAAGCCTAGATTAAAACTATTTAATGGTTCATTACAAAACAATCGTTTCACTTTAGAAGGTTTGGACTAAACCGCTCATTTCATATGGATTTATTTTTTGATCTCTTTATGAAGGTTTTGGGTGAATAGACATTCAAAGGAGGAACAGAAATCTCTCAGATTTCATTAAAAACATCTTCATTTGTTTTCCAAAGATGAACAAATTTCTTCTGGGTTAGTAATGACACAAGACTGAGCAAATGCCAACCATTTTTATTTAGGGATGAACTAACTCTTTAATTATATCTTTAAAGCAAGTTTTTTTCTTTAAGGCTTCCTTATTCATTATGATATCAGATGATCAGTTGTATCAAAATTATTTTTTCCCCTTTATGTCCCTTCCAAATAAATAAATAAAATCTCAAAATGAATTTAATTCACAAAAATGAGAACAGGCTCATTATAAAATAAGTATTCAAGTCACTACATGCAATTAAAACTGTAATATCTCTGAATAAATTAACAGATAGGACAAAAGGAGCATCGAGTAATTTACTTAACCCTATTAGATCGAGGGGGAACGCAGCAAACTCATTTAGTTTCATCTTAGGGCCAGATTTACTAACACCTTGCGCCAGCGCAAACCGTCTTTTGGCGATAAAATAATACTGTCAGGATTTACTAAAGATGCGCAATGAAGAATTAACGCTAAAAAGGCGTGGTTATTTTTAAGACTCAACTTTTTGAATATGGGTTTGTAGGAGTTTCCCTTTCAGATGCTAAATTTATGGAAGGAGAGTATTAAAATGAATCACGCAACACGATTCCCTAACGTTTGCGCTCATCAAATTACTGGTATTTGTGCCATTATTTAACTCCCAAAAAAGCAGGCAGTAATTTGCGCTGCTCTTGGTAGATTGTGCTGGTCATTATGGAAACGTGTGATTTACTAACGATGCGCACATTAAAGATTGGAAAACAATAACCCAAAAACTTAGATGCTATCATGACATACCTCGATCTGTCCCTGACGTGCATATGACGGATGGTTCTTCAGGATCTTGATGGCCATAATCTCATTAGTTCCTCTTTTCCAGCACTTCGCCACCTGCCCAAACGTGCCCCGGCCAAGAAACTCAAGAACTTCGTAGCTGTTGGAGACGGAGCAGAGGATCTCGTGCTGGACCAGCTGGTAGTCCCCTTCCCCGTTGGAGCTGCTGCTTTTGGTGGTGGGGGCCAAGTGGGGGATGGACTGGGTGGTGGTCCCTGCTCCTCCTGTCCGAGCGGAGAACGCAGGAGCCGAGAGCTCCTCCAGAATCTGAACGCTGCCACTGCCGCTTCCGCCTCCTCCTGAGCTCTCCACCTCCTCGTTCTTCCTCTTCACGCCGTACCTGTGCCCGCGGGAGGAGTGCGACTCCGAGTGGTGGGTGTTGTGGGAGGTTCTGCGGCTGGACCCCCGCGGGAGGCTCCCGGTGCTATCTGCCGCACGGACCACCACCTGGCCCCGGGACGAAGGGGGGAAGACCAGGCCGGAGGAGCCAAAAGAGAGGCCCGCTGCGGGGTTGAAGCGGTACTGGCCCACAGAACTGTACGCTTCATTGGAAGCATCCCAAGCACAGCTCTCCACTTTCATTTTTTTCACCCTGCAGAAGGCACTGGAAGACACAGATGGAGGGGAGAAAACCTGCAGCTGTGAAGCCATGCCTGCAGATATTGGGTAAATAAGTTCAGCATTCTTGAATACAGAAAGAACACAAAAGCACTTTTAAAAATGACCAGGGCTGCAAAACGATTAGCCTAATCGCTTCAAAATAATGTTTACATATGTGTGTGTACCGTGTATATTTATTATGTAAATACACACACATTTATATTTAAAGGAAAAGTGTTATTTATATATAAAATATAGATTATATGCAAGTGTTTACGTACAAATACATATTTTTTTTTTAAATATTTAAATAATTTTAACATTTTTAAATATTTGTGTATTTATATATACATAATAAATATACACAGTACACACACACATAGTATATAAACAAACTTTAATTCTGAATCGATTAATCGCGATTAATAGTTGTTTTTCTCCTGTTGATTGTTACTACAAATGTAACTGACCTATCGGTAAGCCCCTCCCCTCAAACGCAGATGAGCCAATGGCAGTCGAGTATCAGTTGCACGGGAAGCGGAACTCGGAACTCATCTTTAGGTTTCAGCACCATATAGAAACATTGGAAGATTTCATCGGTTTTATGGTGTTTATGCGACAAAAATGGAAAAACGATATGTCTGGGGTACTTGTAACACTGATTATTTATCACAGTACAATTTATCACATTTCCTAAACCCGAACAAAACAGAAAAAAAATGTGCTTCAGAAAGGTATGTCTGGCTAAAACTAAAGTTAGCGAGTCCATGCCAACGTACAAACATAAATAGCGGACTGTTCTCAGTAATGTTCTGTACAGTGTAGGTCAAAAACACAAATGAAGGCCTACATTTCAGTGCCTCTCCATATTAAAGGTGGGGTACGTATTTTTTCAAAAACGCTTTCGAAAACGAGTCGGGGCCGAGTACCAAAACAAACTTGTAGCCAATCAGCAGTAAGAGGCGTGTCTACTCATGATGCAGAGGATCGAGCTCAGTGCACATGACGGACATTAGCCGAGCGACGACAGGAAGACAGATGGCAGATAAAAAAACAAGAGGAAAACCTCTGCGGAACAAAAGGCTAAAGGCTGATTTATACTCGACGTGTCCGAAAGTTCGCTTGGGTGCATGCGGCAATTACTCCTCGTCGCCCCCTGTTGTTTCAAAGAATAGTACAATGGCGAACATGACAAGTATAAAAGCCTCATCCGTTTGGGAAGGTATGCGCGCAGTCAGCGGAAGAAAGCGCAGAAGCGGAGCCAGGTGAAAGTATAAATCACCGTGTCTACACCAGACGTGACAGTTGTTGTGTCGCACCGCGTTGAAAATCATTTGAAATTTGTGTCAATACCTCATAAACAGAACGCGGCAGCAGTTTACTGTTGGGGATTTGTCGTGTCGCACTGTGCCGCGTCCAGTGTAGACAACATCACTGTTTATAATGAGTTCTATAGTATTTTGTCGACGCGTCCGGTGTAGACATGGAGTTACAATAAGGCAAGAAGTAGGACCAGTGTAAATATCGGATCAGCTTTCCAGCACTGGAGAGAACTCAAGGAGTGGGAAGGCCTGCGATCAGACGCCGAGGTTGCTTTGTTTCGTCTCGATAGGCGAGCAACATTGGTTTTGCTTTCTTTCACAGAATTAATCGTTGCCTGGGTTGCGTACGTAGGCCTATGTGTGGGGCGGAGCTATGAAAATAGGGGCGAGACCCTTTTGGGGTAGAGACGCGTTTGTTTTGGTGATTTGAAATACCAACATTGGCTACCAGAAATCACTTACTCCACCTTTAAACTGGTTAAATGTAAATTTATTTGATTTAATCTTACACTGCGGTACATGAACAGTGTTGATCCGGGATGTTGTCATTGTGATCATAAAGACCGAAACATTATATTTCTCCTGTTTGCATTATGATCTGTATTTTTACATATTTATTTTGACATATTTTATATATCCCTCCATAGCATATTTAAGTCCCACTTAAATGACGGTCCTTCTGTATCCAAAATTGATCAAAAACATCTCGGCACAAGGTTTTCACACTGATAGAGGTCATAGTAAAGACATCAGCAACTAAATCTGCGATAGGTGCCACTACACACTTAAAATGAGGAAAAATCTCTCTCCTACTTAAATAGGGAAACAATATCATTAGAATTTGCACAAATTACTAATCTATAAAACAGAGCATGTGATGAAAACCGTTTTCATAAATCTATGACAGAAATAGTAGGAACACAGATGTGAAAAACTTGTTTTTTTTGGTTGTTTTTTTTACGTAAGGATTCAAGAGATAGTACCATGTTCTTTGTTTTTCTGAGGTTTAATATATATTGTGAATTTATATAAAGTATTGCTCTATATGGTCTCAGAACAGCAGTTAATGTTATAAATGTATCCATTTATCCATCTATAATCACTACACACAATATGAATAGTTTTATAATGGAAATGTTGTTGGTAAAACAACTAAAATCTTGAAATTATTTAAAATCTCTCTCTATATGATAAATCATTTTATATTGGAAATATTTCTAGACAGGTAAAAGCTTGTTTCGTCCCATATCGTAAGGGATTTCAACGACAGATCAGACAATAAAATTTATTTTCAGTTTTTAAAAACTGATCGTTTCTTAGTCGGCCAAGAATCTGGATCGAGGGTCTCTCTCTGTCTGAAAATGCCGAGACCCCCGATTTAACACACAAGCACATTCAGAAAGAGACTGCAAGCAGGACATCGTGTCTAAAACATTTAAACCAAATAATAAACATCAACCGAAATATCAAACATTACCTACTCAGTTGCTGATCGTAAACAGTCTAATCATCGAGTTTTAAAGCGATACCCACCCGCTGTATGTTTACAACACCAACCGACTCCACCCTTTTCGAGAAAACTACGCTAATGTCAGGAAGCCAAAAAAACGAAATTAACGGGAAAAACACGGCGTTTGTTCCTTCAAACATGAACATTAATATCGCAATCACTGAGCTGAGCGACATTGTTGCCGACGTTCTCGAATCTGCAGACGCCATAACTTTGCTACATTGTATCATCTGTCAGCTACTATGTAACGAATCGTTAGTCTTAGTGTTACAATACAACATATTAAATGCAACATTCAAAATACAAAACATTCTAATTCAGAATTAAAGGAGAAATCATTGGAAAAATGACCAGAGCTCAACAAATCCCTTACAAAAACCGACTCAAACGCATTTAATGTCTACATTAGTTTAATTAAAGACACTTCTGCGGATGTAACCTATATATTATGGATGCTTATTGCTATATTAATACCTGATCGTGTTGTTGATCCTTGTCTGGGGCAGAGGAGAGCTTTAAATCCCTCGGATCTGGATTGTTACTAGGCCTTCATTGTTAGTGAGCAGCTCCGGCCCTACAGTTAACTCGAAAATAAACAGCGATCGGTATAAAAATACAGCTCCATCAGTCACTGTGAGTGGCAAGCGGGCAAGCTGCTCTTAAAATCGTCGATTTCTGTCCTTGTACTAAAAAGCCCTGTTTAAAATCCAGGCAGAAAGGGGCTGTTGTGCTCCCCGGAACATCCAAAGCCTGATTATCAGCTGCTTCAGTCAGGCTTCCTGTCCACAGACTCAGCACTGCGCATGCGCACACGGCTTTACACGTTTTGTAACACGCACTGAGATTAGCAATTGTGCAACTGTTGATGATGGGAAATACCATGCTGCTGATCTACATGTTTCTGGTTACTATTAGAAACACATCACTGACGCACGGCTTCACTTCAAGCCAACTTAAATGGAAGTAAGTAGACAAGCATGGCATTTTTTATAAGGTATGGTTAACACGGGTATTTAATATTAATAGGCCAAACATTAGGGCAGCCACAACAGCACTTTTGTTTTATTTTTATTATTTTTCCTTTTTATTCGAAACATTCCCATTAACTATATCATGAAATATCTTGATTCTCACCTTCATAGATTATGTTAGCTGATATAGTGGTCAATGGTCAAAGTAACCTAACAATATGCATAAAAACCTGTCTGTTTACTAAATTAACAGATATGCATCTTTTTTGGCATTGTGTTCATACAAGAAAACTTTGGCAAGACATTTGCCAGTTCATTGTAAATTTCATACACAATGACTTTGAGCTTTTCTTTAAGGATGTTTTGTTTGGAATTTTCACTTTTGAGAAGCAATATGGAAATATTTACTTTCTCTGCAATTTAATTTTTTTGCTTGCAAATTTTTTTATCCACAAATGCAAGGTTATGAAAGTTACCTTGCTAACTTGTTAACTTTTCTTACTTTCAAGAAGATATTAATGGATGGTATTTTTAATGCACAGATACATATTAAAAAAATTAATTAATAATACAATAAAATAAAATAATAAATCAAAAAAGCATGATCCTTTATACGATGTGTAGGCTACCATTCATTTTTTTTTTTTACCTTGGGAGAAACCAGGCTCAGTTGGGGGGCCAGTTCTCCTCTGGCCAGACGAAACCCACAGTTCAATTCCAACCCCAGCCATGTCAGATTGTGTAAACGGCTTATCTGATTCCCGTGGTCTTGAAATTTTAAAATTCGTAGCTTCATCGGAATGGTACGAAACTTGGTGACTTTTATGGTACTTGGTATGTGAACACACACACACAAAATTTAGGGCATGATTCGAAAAAGCTGAGTGCTCGAAAAAGAAAATTTGTCACACTCATGGTCAAACTTTGGTCAAAAACTATCGACCATAGGAAATGGTAAAAAAAAATGGAAAATAAAGAAAAGTTTTGTGTGTACAATCTACAAATCCCCAACGATGCAGAAAAAAAATTGCACAGCAATGAAGGGGTGAAACTCTAAAACATCATGCAAAATCAACACACCCACTCATTTGTACACACACACCCCTATGAACTGGTGTGCCTGTAACACAGCAACTATGTCAAATAAAATCAATAATTCAACTACAATTTAGTAAAAAAGTACAGCAAGGAAGGGGTTACACTCTAAAACATCAGTAATGTAAAACAGACACATCCAGACAAATGAATTGGTATGGTTATAACCATATAGCCAAAATGAGTCAGAAAACTGAAATAAGAGTTTGAAATCAGATCAGACCCAGAAGGATAAAGCTCTGATAAAGCATTCCTGTTTATTTTTGTTACATTTTTATAGAATTTTCTGTGTTCAGGTTTGACTGTAGTAATAATAATTCAAAAACTGACACTTCAAATCAACATTTAAAACAACAAAAAATATAAATCTGGGCAAAAAGTAGTCTTTGAGAATGTGTGGACATATAGTGGGACGAAATGTCGTGTCTCGCAGGACCACGGTGCTACATACTAGTTAAACATAAGATAAACATATAACAATGCAAGTATAAGAGAGAAAAAAAGAGAGAAAGCTGTTGAGCAATCTGACAGAGCGAGCTTTGATACTCCGGTACCTTCTACCTGATGGTAGGAGCTGGAAGAGGTTGTGGGAGGGGTGGGTGGGGTCTTTCACGATGCTGGAGGCCTTGCTGGAGCATCGTGCAAGGAAAATGTCCAGGATGGAGGGGAGAGGGCCACCGATGATCTTTGCGGCAGTGTTCACTGTCCGTTGTAGGGTCTTGCGGTCAGCAGCACAGTTCCCGTACCAGACATTGATGCAGGTGGTCAGCACACTCTCAATGGTGCCCCTGTAGAAAGTGGTGAGGATGGGTGGCGGGAGACTTGCCCTTTTCAGCCGGCGGAGAAAGTGGAGGCGCTGTTGTGCCTTCTTGTTGAGTGACGTGACGGTGGTGGTCCAGGTGAGATCCTCTGAGATGTGCACCCCCAGGAATTTAGTGCTGCCGACTCTCTCCACGGTTGAGCCGTCGATGGTCAGTGGGGGGTGGTCAACAGAGTTTCTCCTGAAGTCCATCACAACCTCTTTTGTCTTACTCGCATTGAGGGACAGGTTGTTAGCACCACACCATTTCGCCAGCTGTGCTACTTCCTCTCTGTAGAGCGTTTCATCGTTGTTGCTGATGAGGCCTACCACAGTTGTGTCATCAGCAAACTTGATGATGTGGTTGGAGCTGGACTTGGCAGTGCAGTTGTGAGTCAGCAGCGTGAAGAGCAGCGGGCTGAGCACACAGCCTTGTGGGGCACCTGTGCTCAATGGTAGTGCTGGAGGAGTTGCGGCCGACACGGACTGACTGAGGTCTTGCAGTTAAAAAGTCCAGGATCCAATTACAGAGGGGGGTGTTAAGGCCCAGCAAGTTTAGTTTGTGGATGAGCTGTTGTGGGATTATAGTGTTGAATGCTGAGCTGAAGTCGATGAACAGCATTCTTACATAAGAGTCTTTCTGTTCCAGGTGAGTAAGAGCTAGGTGGAGAGTGGTGGATATTGCATCGTCCGTGGAACGGTTTGGACGGTATGCAAACTGGAATGGGTCCAGTGTGTTTGGGAGACTGGACTTGATGTGATGCATGACTAACCTCTCAAAGCACTTCATCATGATTGGGGTCAGTGCTATGGGACGATAGTCATTCAGACAGGACACGGGTGACTTCTTTGGTACTGGAATTATGGAGGTGGATTTGAGACACGTGGGGACGACTGCCTGGCTCAGCGAGGTGTTGAAGATGTCTGTTAGGACATCCGTCAGCTGTGCAGCACAGTCTCTCAGTACACTTCCGGGTATGTTGTCAGGGCCCGCAGCCTTTCGTGGGTTAATCCGGGACAGGGTCTTCCTTACATCGACTGGAGAGAGACAGAGTACCTGGTCGTTTGGAGATGTGAGTAGTTTCTGTGCAGGGGTGTCGTTCTGTATCTCAAATCGTGAGTAGAAGTGGTTGAGTGCATCTGGTAAGGATGTGTCATCATCACTGGCCTGTGGTGGGGGCTTGTAGTCAGTGATGGTCTGAATGGCTTGCCACAGGGACCGAGTGTCTTTACTGTCTGTGAAGTTGTTAATTTTTTTAGCATATTGTTGTTTTGCCTTCTTGATGCCATGAGACAGATTAGCTCTTGCTGTTTTGAGGGCTGCTTTATCTCCTGATCTGAATGCTTCATCTCTTGTCTTTAGCAGCCCACGAACCTCTGCTGTCATCCATGGCTTCTGGTTGGCACGTGTGGTGATGGTCTTGGTGACTGTCACATCATCTATGCACTTTTTGATGTAAGCAGACACAGTTTCAGTGTACTCCTGCAGGTCTGTGTGGTTGTTGTAGGTGGCTGCCTCTTTAAACATGTTCCAGTCTGTGTCCTGGAAGCAGTCCTGCAGTGCTGAGGTGGCATTGTCTGGCCATACTGTGATCTGCTTTTGAACCGGTTTGGCGAGTTTGAGAAGTGGTCTATATGCTGGGATTAGCATAACAGTGATGCGGTCCGAGTACCCGAGGTGGGGGCGGGGTTCAGCTTTGTATGCGTTTTTCTCTGTTGTGTAAGCAAAGTCCAGTGTGTTGTTTCCCCTTGTTGCAAAGTTCACATGTTGGTAGAACTGTCTTTAGGTTTGCATGGTTGAAGTCACCAGCTATGATGAAAAAGCCGTCGGGGTTATTTGTTTGTTGTTCACTGATGGCGCTGTACAGTTCACGAAGCGCGTCTTTAGCGTTTGCACACGGGGGGATGTAGACCGCGACAATAACAATGACCGTGAACTCCCGTGGCAGATAGAACGGTCGACACTTCACAAAAGTAAACAATTATGTATAAAAACAACTAGGGAATTCAAAAGCCTCTCTATAGATTCCTATGCAGGCATCAAGTGGTAATACCATGACAATTACATGTTTTTATTTCTTTGCTCTCACCAGGAGGTGCTAATTTGCCTTAAAAAAAAGATTTTAAAGGCCTAGTCTGTATTTTAATCTGAGATACTGCATTAATTGAATAATAATAATAATAATAATAAAATAGAGAATATTATTTTTGTACTATTTTCAATGGGAAAACTAGCTAATAAATATAGTATAAATATTCATTATTACCATAAAATTCTCTTAAAATACAAAATAAAAAAAACATTGAACAAAAATATATTAGATTGATTTTACAGAAGAAGAAAAAATTACATTTCAGGTGTCTGGTCACTTTTGACCGTGAAGACCATGAGTGTGTTTCACAACTAAAGACTGCTCAAGGTAAAGCACATGAACATATTCTACATCCCCAATCCTAACCCTATTTTATAACTATTAATGAACAGCAGATTAGGAGTTTATTGAGGCAAAAGTCATAGTTAATGATTTGTTAATGGCAAAAATTGGACCTTAAAATAAGTGACTGAAATGACATTTTATTTTGGAGGGTGTAATTTACAAGAGTTTAAACTATGTTTTTGAAGTCCACTTACATAACCAGTGCTAAAAAAAGCGTTTGTGTAATTGGACTTCTGATTCAAAAGCAACTCTTTATTAGAGATGCATTTTATAATTTCAGGTTTTTCGGGTGACTAAAACGACTGCTAATGATCCAGTGTTGTAAATGTGACCCTGGACCACAAAACCAGTCTTAAGTCGCTGGGGTATATTTGTAGCAATAGCCAAAAATACATTGTATGGGTCAAAATTATAGATTTTTCTTTTATGCCAAAAATCATTAGGATATTAAGTAGATATCATGTTCCATTAAGATATTTAGTAAATGTCTTACTGTAAATATATCAAAACTTAATTTTTAATTAGTAATATGTATTGCTAAGAACTTAATTTGGACAAATTTAAAGGAAATTTTCTCAATATTTAGATTTTTTTTGCACCCTCAGATGCCAGATTTTCAAATAGTTGTATCTCGGCCAAATATTGTCCGATCATAACAAACCATACATCAATGGAAAGCTTATTTATTCAGATTCTGACACTTAAGACTGGTTTTGTGGTCTAGGGTCACAAATGTAAAGATTTGTAGTCATGTTAATGATAGTTTATTGAATGCTCAAATCACAGTTTAACTTCATAAAGAAGTTTAATCATTTGCTTGCTTTTGATTCAGATTCAAACAGCCTTGAGTCAGATGTTAAATGTGTTTTAACAGATAAAACAATAATCCAGCAATGAAAGAAACAACAAAATAATCTTCTTGTAACACCAAATATTAAGACAGATATTAATGTAATCATACATTTAACCAATTTTTTAACAGTATATATTAAATAACTAGTAATAAGTAAATTGCTTTACAAAAAGTGCAATTCTGGGGGAAAAGAATCCAAACCATAAGTGTTGGGAAGTGATTTTTAAATCAGAATTTGACTGTTAAAAAATAAACAGGATGAGAGCAAACTGTAACATTGATAATGAGTGGCTCAATAGGAACACTGTTGATGGTTAATTCTTCAGTTTAACTGGTCTGTCTTGGCCGGTTCAATCAAAACATTTTAAAAGCTGGTTTTCTTTTCCACTGTGTCACAGAAGAGAAGACACTGCCAGTTTCATTTCAAAGTGGCTTTCACCCAGTGTAATGTCATGAACTTCAGAAAACCATGCTTTATCATTGCGTTACCACAAATGTTCTGAACAGAAGTTCACTTTGGTTAAAAGAAAGAGTGAAGTCTCAGAAAGAGCTTTCAAGTCACGACAGTAGAGTCTGTGTTCAGTCCTGGCCTATATGAAGTAGCACAAACTTGACTGTGTAGACACACACAACCAAACCAGCTATAACACACAGATTTGCAAGTGCTCCTCTGAGGTTTGGCTTTGGCTGACGTTGTGCCACATGACTGTAATGAGGAAGAACACCAAAGTCTTCCTGAGTCCTTTGCTTCACCTTGATCTCCTGTAAAAGAGAAAAACATGTATAACTAAATGAAGACACTTTTTGTTTAGACCTTATTTCAGATTTCTTGAGTCTTTTCTGACAGACAAAAATAAAAATAACAAAAGTATGAATAATAACTAATGAATATGTTCAATATTATGGAATGAAATTATATGATAGTGAGTTTGCCTTCCACTGAGAAACGTTTTTTTGTGATGGAAATAATGAGGGGAGGAAAACCTAGTTTTAAGTGCTTTTAAGAGCAAATTTAAAGTTTATTGGGGAGCGCACATGTTCCAACCCGATATCATGGAAATATATAAATAGTACGCCAAATAAAAACGAAAACTATTGATATGCAAAAATGGACTTTGGCGTGTATATGTTACGTGATGGGTAGGATTAGGGTTGTGGGGTAGATGCATATCATATGTATGCGAAAACTGCGTATCATATGCACGCCAAAGTCAGTTTTTGCGTATCAATACCACAAGTTTTCGATTTTATTTGGCTTACTATTTATACGCATTTTCATGAGACCGGGCTCAAATGTTTGGCGAAAAAGCAAAGAGGAACGATGGGGAAATGTAAAACTTTTGTGAGAGAATACAAAATTTCTTGGGGAATGGAATAGTTTTTCTATGCAAATTTCTCGGAAAAATACAAAGGTTCACAGGGGAATGGAATAGTTTGGCAAAGGAACACTAAGTTTCTCAGTTGAACGGAATACTTTTGTAAGAGAACAAACATTTTTATGAGGTAACGTAATTTTCTCAGGTGAATGGAAAAGTTTTCCGAGAGTGCGCAAATATTATTGCTAGAAAACGCAAATGTTCTCCATTGAACGGAATAGTTTTGCGAGAGAATGCAAAGATTCTCAGTTGAATGGATTAGTTTTGAGAAAGGACACCCATTTTTTCTAAAGAAAGCAAATTCTTGAGAACTGCTTTGTGAGAGCAGAGCATTTTTCTTCCTATGCTGTTTTTTTAATTATTATTTCTGTCACCATCACTGTTTCTGTAGGGGCGTTTCCCAAAAACAACTATGGTCACAAGTTTCGTCATTACCAATAGAGTTCAATGGAACTAACGACCATAGTTATCTAACAATGTTTTTGTGAAACACACCCCAGTTTAGCTTCAACCAGCTCCCATTGAGTCCATTGAGACCTTGATTAGCTGCTTCAGGTGTGTTTATTTAGGATATAAGCTAAACTCTGCAGGATAGTGGCCCTCCAGGAACAGGTTTGGACACCCCTGCTTCAGGGGCTCCATATACAGCCTATACATTCAGCAGAATGTTTTCAGTGTAGGTACGGTGAAGTCAGAGGTCTCTGTGCTTCCCAGTGTGGGAATGTTTTCCACCATGAAGCTCAGCAGTGTGCGGTGAGTATGGTAGAGACGGACCAGGCCGGATTCCACGTGTCAGGATGGAAATCACTAATGGACAGACACAGCCTGCAGGGTCAAACAGGAGCATACTTGAAATGAGTTACAGTGAGCCACAGTGAATGTTTATGAAGATGTGCTGTTATTTATGGAGTCAATTTAATGCCACATATATATGCAAAAGAATAAAGATCGCAAAATAAAAATAAAGTATTGAGAGAAAAAATTAAGTTTTGCAAACAGAAATAACGAATTGCAAAAATCAATGACAGTTGTAAAAGAAGCTGATGAACTTTGATTCTGCAACACATTTTCCGTGCTCACGCCTACTAATTCATTTGCAACGCTCCATTTATTTTGCATTTCACTCAAGCGTGAGCTCACGATACCGTTTTCAGGCATGTAAAGTTGATTGTTTCCTTTTATTTTACTAACATTAAAATGTGGCAACAACTATTAACGTTGTTTGCCAAAGTTGAGACACAATATAACATAACATATTTTGCGTACTTTGTAGTGTAAAAATATCATAATCAATAAAAGTAAACAACATAATCCATCAACAGTATAAGAGCGTGCATATTGAGATAAATGACTAGCAAATTCTAACTTTTTCCAGCACGTTCACGTGCGCGGGTAAATGATCTCTAACTTCTTAAACTTTGGCAAACGACGTTAATAGTTATCGCATTTAGTTAACAAAACAACACACATTTTAACGTTAGTAAAATAAAAGGAAACAATCAACTTGACATACCTGGAATCCCACTCCGCTCTGCCATGCTGACTTTCGAACCTATTGCGATCTGTGTCTCCAGCTAATGACGTGGCTTCTCGAGGGGCGTGCCCAGGCCCGCTGAACACGCCCCAGTTTCTTGACTCCACCCCCCACGTCAAAACAGTGCCACGAAGTGAAACGCACAGAAAAGTGAAGCGCAAAGGGAAAACGGGATCACGAGCTCACGCTTGAGTGAAACGCAAAATAAATGGAGCGTTGCAAATGAATTAGTAGGTGTGAGCATGGAAAATGTGTTGCAGAATCAAAGTTCATCAGCTTCTTTTACAACTGTCATTGATTTTTGCAATGAATTCTATCTTATTTTTTTCAGTTCTTTCTGTTTGCAAAACAGTTTTTTTGTTTGCTCAATACTTCATTTTTCTTTTAGCAAAACTTTATTTTTCCTTTGCAAAACTTTATTCTTTTGCATATATATGTGGCATTAAATTGACTCCATAGTTATTGACCCTACCGTGTGTTGCACATGAATCTCCCATTAGGAGTGATCATATAATTACTGGGTGGCTTGAACGGAAAATCTTGAGGAAATATCAACTTTCCATGATAGTAGCCACCTTAGATACACATTGCAACACATAATTAACAAAAGAAGAAGAAATGTGTAAATAATAGGCCTATAGAAACACAAGTGAAACTCCAGTTAAAGTATTCACACCCACCCTCATAAGGGGTTTTCTCAGGTCCACAAACAACAAAATGCCTGTGGAAAATTTCATCAAACATTCCAAGATATGAATTCAGAACAAAGGTCTCTTTCACAATATAAATGTATTTTTTGTTTGTTTTCTCTAGACAGTAGAGCAAATAGATGTATTGTTTATGTCTAATTGTATATCGGTGCCAAAAACAGTGACCTGACATTATTCTTTCTTAGTGTAATTCAGACTCATTTGTATCATTCCAGTATATTAGATGGCAGAGGTTCAGCACAGATATAAGGCACGGGCTCTTTCCTTATCCTGAGGTAATCCTGCTTCAGACGCCGTGTTGCTGTTGTGGTCACCACCCACACTCATCTGAAACAAAGTTTCATTTAATATTAATATCATAATATAAGAGAAACAGCTTTCTTTAGAAGCATATAAAGCTGATTCTCGTGTCAGAAACTTAATAAAACAACCACAATAGTTGTAACAATTACAATAAATTTCACAGGATATGCTGTATACATACATGTGTGTGTGTGTGTGTGTGTGTGTGTGTGTGTGTTAAATGCATGACATACTCACCACTTGAGTGAATTCAGAACAGATGAAAGTGAAGAGTGTGTCCAAGATGAATAATATCTGTAAATGGCTTTGTGATTTTCAGTAAATACTGGATATGTCACATAAACAGCACTTGCGCAAGTCCTGCTGTCAGTGTTAATGCAGTGATTTAAGAGGAAGGGAAAAGGAAGGTAACAATTTCTGTCTACTTTCACTTTTGATTCAATAATTTAAGGAGTGGTATAGGCTATTGTTTTCCTTTCTTCTGATCAGATGGAAGGCTTGCCATATGAAAAAAATGCCATATTTAACATCTTAAATATGCATACATTTGCATATTAAAACAAAATGATTTAGATTTCACATAAAATGTCACTTATATGTTGATTGTCTAAAGTTTATTTTTTCTTTTCGCCAAAATGGTTTGCCATAAGTTTTTTTTAACTCTTATGACAATAACCAGTATTTTTTTTTTTTAAAGATAAACCAACCAATATTTCAGAAAATCTCAAATGATCGAGAGACCTATTATAAAACAAGGCAGCATTTTCTATATAAGCAAACTGTCCTGCCCCAGCTTCCTGTTTCAATAATATGACTGCTTGTTAAAGAAAATGAAATGGCTTGTCAAGCCATTTATGTCTTTAAAAAATTATTAAAAATAATTATTTTGGATTTTTTCTTACATTTTGATGATTAAAGTCGCAAAGTTGTTGCAGAAAGTAATATTTATATAACCAAAATCACTGCCAATGTATATTTCAGTTGTTGAAGTTATCCCTTCAGCATTTTCAAAAAACAAGGAACATAATTATTCAACTTTTTGATCCATTCTTGTGTAGCTTGTGCTCACTAGATGTCACTGTCATCATAGATATATTACAGAATGGTTACATGTGAATTAGACTTTTTATTCACATGGTTAAAATTCACAGATAGCACACATACCAAGAATTCGGAATAAATTTCTCTTTAATAATGGGAAACAAATTCTGTAAACCAAATCCTGGGAATCAGAGCTGCTTAACTCCGCTCAGATCACACAAGCGATGTCAACTTTTAAAAACAACATTAAAAGAACTATAAAAGCTTAAAATCCCATACAGAGCCTTAGGAGAGGGCCAAATCTAAAAGCAAATCAATCTATGTTGTTAAAACCCATCACTATCCCCAAGCTCTTCTTTAAATATTGTCATATATTATTCTTTAAGATGAGAAGAATCTTCATCACAGTCAGCTTGAGTCTCTGAGGGCGTCTGGTCAAGCGGGACAGCTGGTTACTGTTTTGGAGGCGTGTAAAGCCATGTGCGGAAACTCCCGAAAGATGACAGTGCACGAGGTGATGCCTGTAATACGAAACAAGTTAGCAGACTTCAAGTACTGGACTGAGAATAACAAGAGATAGCCGAGTCCCTGCTCTGGAACACCAGGAAGTCATTTATTGTTATTGTATTAATCGAATATAATGTAATGTAGTGTAATATAATATCACATGATATTCCCAGCATTCTGCAAAACTTATTCCCATAATAAAAATAATCAGTTACTGGGCAATTGACATGAGATGTAGAGAAGCTTTGCAATTAATCTAAAACTATTTTAAACTACCCCCCCCCCCCCCATACATAAAAAAAATTACCATACATAATTGAGAAAAAATATTTAAATATGGTGAAAATGTGAAATAGTGACCAGTAACAGAATTTAAAATATACAACTTAACTTACACAATAATAACAACAATTATTAATAATCATAAGTGCAATGTGTGTAATATATAATGTGCACACAATCATTCAAACGTTTGGGGTCAGTATAAAAAAAAAGAAGAAATTAACACTTGTAATGATGCATTAAACGTATCAAAATCAGTGCTGTCAAACGATTAATCATGATTAATCGCATGCAAAAGTTTTTGTTTGCATAATGTGTTTTGTGTGTATATATATATATATATATATATATATATATATATATATATATATATATAAAAATACACACACATACAGTATATATTTTGAAAACATTTATCATGTCTATATTTATATAATTTATATTATAAATATATTTAATATATAAAATTTTTCTGAAATATATACATGCATGTGTGTGAATTTTATATATATATATATATATATATATATATATAATAAATACACACAGTACACAAACATATACACTGAAAAAAAACTTTTTTACTGAAAGTTAGTCAACTAAATTTGATTATTTAAATGTAGCTAAAATAGATTGATTACAACCACTTTCCTTAAAAAAAATGAGTAAATTCAATGTATTATTTTTTTCAGTGTATTATTCTTTTGGATGCGATTAATCATTTGACAGCACTAATCAAAATTGACCCTTGTTACAAAACATCTGTTTTCTAATTTTATCAAATAAATCGTTTTTTTTGTTTTACTTTCTGTTAATCAAAGAATTTAGAAAAAAAAGGTTTTAGAAAACAAATGTTTCTTGAGCAGCATATTAGAATGAGTTCTGAAGGTTCATGTGACACTGAAGCCTGGCGTAATGATGCTAAAAATGCAGCTTTGATCACAGAAATAAATTACATTTAAAAATATATTCCAAGAGAAAACAGTTATTTAAAATGGTAATAATTTTTCACGATATTACAGTATTTTTGATAAACAAATGCAGATTTGGTAAGAAATTTGTCAAAATGTTTTAAAAATTCTAACTCACCCCAAAAGTTTGATAGATAGTGTGTAAATATACTTAAAATGTAATATGAAACTAAAATTGTTGAATAAAAAGATAGGAAATTTGTCAACTACCCAATGTGATTGTGATTTAGGGAAGAGAAAAAGTGACTTTGCTCTGAGACCTTATTGAAGAGCAGCATTTTCAAGCTGTATTTATGACTTTCTTGAGTCAATCACACATGTATAAGCACAGAAGCCTTTTAAATGAGGCAAGAGACCCGTAAAGTAACCACCACTGCAAGTGAAAGACCCAAGCCCAGTAGAGAACAGTCTGTAACGTCACTCACTCGGGAACTCTTGTGCTTTACCCTCAATGGACTCGCAGGTATACTGGGTTCTAAAAGAGGAATAATACCCAGTAAGACAATGTTACCATCACAATATAAATGACAATAAAAACACAGAAATCAACTGCATTATGGGTGAAAAAACCCCACCCCCACACTTCACTGTCTGCAAAAGTCTTCATAATTCCTTAAACAGCTGTTGGTAAGGAATCGCAGACCGATGCAGAGCGTGTCGTAAGAGAGAAAGAGCAGAGCAGAAAAATGAGCTCAAGATTTTGTCTGGTTTATTGTTTGTCAGTGTTTCAAAAGACAAGATTCTTTTTCTAGATTTCTGTCGTACAAACAATACAAGAATGCAAACACAGAACGTCATGTAACAGTGCGAAAACAGATTGTACCGAATGTTGCAAGAGAAAACGAGTTAAAGGTCTGAACGCAAGAACCACAGCGAGAGAGCAAGCAGTCGAGGACAGTTCAAAGGTCAAAGCATATTCACAGCACAGTAGCTAAGAAGCATTTTTCAGTTCAACTTGGTTTAAAACACATCCAGACACAACGACTGGTCCCTTGATGGCAGGTATCTATTCTATACACCGTCTCTATTTTCAGATATTAAAAACTAAATTTCAGCTCGCTGAATGGTTCTGTAAAACAACAATTGAAAATGTACAATTACACTTTCCATTCTCCAAGCAAATTTTGAATAATTTTTTTTCTGTCAGCTTAATATGAAGAAACTAAGTAAACCAATTGTAGGTTGAATCCGCCAAAAAGTCTATCAAAACATCCGATCAGCCTGACATAGTAACAACCAATGGCATGAGTTTAGGGGCGGGTCTATTTGTTTGTTGACCAATTGCAGACTGGGAGAGTGTTTGGTTTGAAACTGCTAATATTATTATTAGTATTTTTACATGTTTCATATTTTCTTCACTGTCATCCTCTCCCATGGCCTCATGGGACAGTAAAGTATCCATCAGATGCGTTCTTCTGTCACTAGGACGTCATCTGGGTACTGTTTTAGGAATACTATGAATTCGGGCATACTACTCGGCTCACATACTGTTTTTTTTGCCTACTATAAAGTCAAGTCAAGTCTGCGGTCATGCATTTTTACATACTGACAGAATCAGGTGGCTAAAATAAGGAACCATGCTTGCTAATGCAGATGGGCACTTTGCCTTGGTGTGCGAGCGAGTAAACGCATGCAAATGCTGACTGCTTCTACAGACAGACTGCTCTAGACAAGCATTTCTCATTAAAAATCACATGACAGCCATTTGGGAGCCTGGCAATACAAGTACAAATATATAAAACAGAAGGTTGCTATAAGTTCTATAAATAATTTTGAATAGCTGACATCTCTTTAAAACTTTAAAGGGGTCAAAACACCCGTTTTATTAGCATATTAGTCCGATGTGTTTTTGAAATGTAAAAGACAAAAAAGTCTAGTTAGCTAAACATAAAGGCCTTGTTTTCTTTACTAAACGAGAAAATGTGCATGGATACAGATTTCTGTATTCCAGTTATCATTGCACTAATCCTCAGGACGGAACATAAATAAAAAGCACAACAACATTTACGTGAGGCAAAATAACATATAAAAAGAAAAGAACTCTGAAAAAAATACTGTCGGTAGGAAAAGTGCGCACAGTCATATTTTGCACATAATGAATCAATAACACTCAGAAATGCTGTTTTGAATAGTTAATGAATTCAAATTTGTTGAAACAAATTAGATTAGGCCATTAATTAATCGCATTTAAAGTCACGTTTGAATAATACACAATTCTAGTCGTCGCATATTGTAAATAGCCATTCCATTTCAATATTTTGTGTTACCCACATACATACATACGAGCACAACGTGTAAACTAATTGGTCAGGTGGGGAGGAGGTTGAAGATAGCACTCGATCCTTGCTAAAGCTATTCCTGTTAAGGGCTACAAACTTAGTAGGTAGTTCTCCTCACAGTCTGTCAGCACTCAAGAGCGCCCCCTAGCATTCCTCAATGTTGAGGCAGATAAACTCCTGAATACACTTTCTATACTGCTGCTCTGTTGGATTGCTGCTGGGGTATTGACCTGGCTGTCCGAAGGGCCCGTCCGCTTCTCGCATCTCCTCGTTCATCCGGGCTAACCGCAATCTGACCGAGAGAGAGAGAACAAAAACATTGGCTTTCATGTGCAATGGCACTCTGGGAGAATCTACAAAGGGAAGTGAAGTTCTTGACTCACAGTGTGACGATGTCCGCGTTGGCTGCCTGAACAGCGATACTAAGAGGGTCCTGGCCGCCCTCGTCGACCTCCACCTGAGAGGCTCCTCGTTTCAGGAACAAACACACCTGTCTGTGGACACACGCATGCAGTACACAAAGGGTTAAATGATAGGTTATTCTGAGGTAGATCGGCATATTACTAAGGTTTGGACAAATTTGTCTCAGAAAATACAGTTTGATGTTAGCATGTTGCTAAGCTAACAACACAGTACTCTCATAAACACAGACAATCCCTCACAAATTTTAGTCCATTTAACCATTTTTTTTAAACAATCATTTTAGGAGTATTCACAATAGTGTGTAAATTACCTGCATCATTTGAGCTACAAACAATAACAAAACCTTAAATCACAAACGCAACTTATTTAAGAAGGAGTGCTATTACTTATAGGATGACCATACGTCCTCTTTCCCCTAGACGTGTCCTCTTGGGCATAAAAAATGCACATGGCCGGGATTTCTAAAGTGAACTCCCGCGGCAGATAAAAAGGTCTACACTTAACCATGAGAAACTCTAGGTTAGGTGAGCAGTGTCTTCCAACAATGTGCAAACCAAGCTTTGTTTACATAAATGGGGTGGTGATGGCGCAGTGGATAAGACACATGCCTTTGGTGTGAGAGACCCGGGTTCGAATCCACTGTGAGACACCAATGTGTCCCTGAGCAAGACACTTAACCCCTAGTTGCTCCAGAGGCGTGCGACCTCTGACATATATAGCAATTGTAAGTCGCTTTGGATAAAAGCGTCAGCTAAATGAATAAATGTAAATGCACAATCCTCCACCTCTGGTCTGAGTCATCTGCCGTTCTATCTGTTCGGAGCGTGTAGCGTCCGGTTAGATCAATAACATTATTGGGTATGTCGCTGTGTAGCCATGTTTCTGTGAAAACCATGACATTGCAGTCCAAAAGTCTCTTACTATGGGTGATGCGAAGTCGTATCTCATCCATTTTGTTCACCAATGACCGCACATTAGTGAGGAAAATGCTGGGTAAAGAGCCGGTGCGGTGTCAGCTTTAGCTTATCTCTTAGCCCTCCGCGTTTCCCCCGCTTTTGTTTACGATCTCGGCGCCGCCTGTGAGCACTTCCGCCCGGCCGAGTAGAGTGCGTAGCCTCGGGTGTACTGGAGATCTCGGGGATGAGTCAATGATTGGTTATAAAACTGTTGGAAAAGTGCCGACCGATATCCAAAAGCTCCTGTCGGGTGTAAGATGTTAAGGCAAAGCTGTTCAGTGCGAACAGGCCCGAGATGAGCAGGACAAATACTGCAAAATTGCAAAAACTGGAGAGACGCTGAGCCTCGCGATGTGTACGCGCCGCCATCTTGGTCCAAAATATTGCTTTAAAACAGCGTTATAGCATTAAACATGAATAAGCTGATTCAAATTACAACTTAAATTTCTACTATAATGCAGCTCTCCAGTGCATTCATGCTTTTACTTGTGTCTAACCTAGACGGACTGAACCGAAGAAATGAACCGGAGAAGATACCACAGACGTTGAAGGTGTTTACCACCCGGGACATTTCTGGAAGGTTCTAGCTGTTTCGAACACCCAAAACCAACTAAAACAACTAAAAATTAGTCTAGCCTGAATTTGTTCAAAATATCATCACACCAGTTCGTTCTTCGATTTTGCTTGAAGTATATCGGGGCCTCAACAACTGCATATTGTAGTGTTAGAATCCCCTAACACTGTGGCAGTGAGTTTTACTCCCTACTGTTTGGAACAGCCTTGGCAATGAGAATGTGAATTTTAGATCTGAAATGTCTAGGTAGGCAGATCACTAGGTTACAGAACTTTTGTGTGATGTTTGCCACAGCTGTGAGTTTCTTACCCAGTGTGACCCAGACACGTAGCGTGGTGCAGAGGTGCCCGTCCTCGTATGTCCCTCTGATTGACATCTGCTCCATTCTGCAGCAGGAACTCACAGGCTATCAGAGAGCCCTATGAGAACGAGCGATATCAAACATTAGTAAAGTAAACACCGTTAATTCACTCTACTAACTGTACATGAAGTATATACTGTTAAACAAAGATTATAAAATGGATAGTTCCGGTCCTTGATTCTGATTGGTTGAGCAACGTTCAAAGCTGTTATAAATTAATTTACAAATATACACCTCTTTGTTTCTGTCTGTGTGTTGCTCGGCAACCACTCTGTTGATTTTATTAATATCATTACATTTTATTTGCTTTGCTTTATTTCAGAAAACTTTGCTACGTATATGGAATAACTGTTTTATAACAGCAATAACCCCGTGAAGCCATGGTTTATAGTGAATTCATAACAGCCAAGGTGGTTTTAAGCACTCTGCGTCATGCCTAACAACGCCCCTTAGCTGTTATAAATTCACTGTAAACTACAGCTTGTGGGGCTTATTGCTTGGAGTATGATTTACAAGAAAACACATTTTTAGTCTTTCTACTTTTTTTACATTTGACATTTCTGACTAAATGGGGGTGGGCAAGTGACATAACTGGTGTTGTGCCGTAACACCGGTATCACCACCAACACCGTCTATTGCAGCAAGCCTACTTCAAAGTAAATCCTACACCAGATTTTATTCAGTCTCACCCCTGCGACAGCTTGTATTAATGGACCCTTGCTTTGGTCCTCCTCACTGACAGAGTTGACATCTGCGCTGTGTGCGAGCGCCTCTGCCATGACCGGTATGTTCCTGGCCCGTGACGCCTTATGAAGCAACGCATTCGGGTCAAGCTCCCGTACGTCCTCTGGATCCGATGCTTCCTGCTCGATATCAACCTCCCCGCTGGACTCATCCGAGTCCTCACACTCTGCAATAAAACAAAGACATGGGAGATGATGAAGGGGATCAACACAACAGAGAGATGTGCCAAAGTAGGACATCTTCTCACCTTCCTCAGTGACGCTGTCCACCACTGAGCCAAAAACGAGTATGTCTGTGCTGCCGTCAGTACTGCCGCCAAGCCCGCTATCACTGCTGAGACCTGCGGGGCCAATGGGTGCCAAGCGAGGGACACGTTACTCACACAATGACCTTCTCAATCATTCAGTGCTCGACTCCTCACACAATACATTAGAAAATGTGTCTGCAACAGGCAAATGTGCAGACCAATGTTCCTGTAGCTACTCTCAAAATTAAATCTGCAGGAGATATTGGATGGCTGGACGTGGTGGTCTCGTGGTTTTTAGAAGGTAAAGTCTTATTAGGAACTTACTGCGAGGCCCTGAGCCTGTGTCGAAGTAAGAGAAGAGCGAATCAAGCTCATCGGGACAGAACAAGGATTCTCTCCGAAACTTCGCAGCTGCTGCAGCTGAGGATGACAAATAGAGAAGAACATCATGTCAACTTCTCACTTTGTATAACACTCATAATGCATTCAAAATCTGTATTTTCACATTTTGTCCTTTAAAATCATCATTTTATAAAACAGTCATAACTTAATTTAAATGTTACTGTTATAACCATGTTATTACTGCATTCACCTTTTTATTACTTAAAATGGAGAAATTCTTTGAAATTTCAAAATACTATGATGCAATATATATTTGTTTTGAATATATCATTGTATGAAATTTATAAGACCAAATAATGTGAGAAAATTTCCAGTATTAAGTTAACTGGAATGAATGGCATTTCCTTTGAATTTATCATTTTAAATATAATTTGAAAATATAATTATAATTCAAAAACTTACATATTCATGAAAAAACAACATCAAAACATCATAAATATTACTCTGAGAAGTTTGCAAATGCAATAAATGAATTTTACTTGCATAAACTTTCACTGTCTGATCACAAAAGTGATACATTTTTAATGCTGCAATGGCTCATCAATAGGTGTACTTATGTTTATCAACAAAATTCAGTCACAAATATGTGTGAGATATGGGGAAAGGCTAAATATATTTTACAAAAGGTATTTTTGACACGTAATGGTACTATACATGTACAAGGTCTAAAATGATGGTTATATCTTGCAAAAAAGTAACATAAGATAAAAATCACTATATATAATAATAAAAATTAATTATGTGTACTTAATGAATTTGTAAAGTAATTTTACATTTTTTTTAAAAATATATCTCTTCCAGGTCAAAACGGACCAGAATGAGGGCTAACTCAGAAAACAGTAGAAGAAATATGTTCAGAAATGACCAAGCAAGTACCAGCGGAGAGATTGGCTGGCGACATGATCCTGGCATCGTGCCTGTATTTCCGGCGGGTTTTAGGGGCTCTGATAGAGCTATTGTGTCTCCTGCACTTCTTCACGCTCCAGTGATGTGATTTTCTGCTCCCCTCCACCAGAGCCTCGGAGCCACACATCTTCTTCAGAAACTTCCTCTCCACATATTTCGCTTTGATCCACGATTCTTTCTCCTGCCTAAATAAAACAAGCACAAACGGCAGCTTCTATCAACGAAACATTCGCCAAATGAAAATATAACGACATCAAAAAGAAGAAAATATCATTTTAGTTGCAGATTCTGCTATTGGTATAACGCAAAAGCAGAGACTTGTCCGCACACTGACCTTGAGCTGCTGGGACCAGGTTTCTTAAGTCTCTGTTCCTCACATGCACCTTCATAAATCTGGTTGATTACAGCGTTGCCAAGCTCACACATTAACTACAGAGAAAACAATCATAAAGGATTATTCATATTATTATTTGCATAAAGTATATAACGTGTGCTTTCATAGAATTCCCTCAAAATTCTCATTACCACAATGCATCCAGATATTTTTTCAAGTTCATTCTCATTATTATAAAAGTAAAACTATTAGTTAGTTAAAATGAATGTATTAAAGGTGCCATAGAATGAAAAACTGTCTTTACCCTGGCATATTTAAATAATAACAGTTCTGTACATGGAAATGACATACAGTGAGCCTCAAACACCATAGTTTTCTCCTTCATATGTAAATCTCGTGATTAAAAAAGACCACTGAAAAACAGGCGAATCAGAACATAACACCGACTGTGACGCAACAGTCGGGATCACTACGCCCCCAACATTTGCATAAACCCGCACTTGTTCTAAGCCGGCCGAACCATCAGAAGCTCTGCAGGTATTGTAAATAAACAAGCGCGGACAACAGCGAAAATAACACAATAAATGTTATGTTCCAGGCCGTGCAGGGGGTGTGAAGTGCAGGGATGGGTTGGTGTCTGTATTCAGAAAGGCACAGAAAGCAAATAGCCACTAAAGGGACGTGGTTAGCTCCTTGCTAGCGGTAGCCTGTGACAGTACATAAGATTTCACTCTCAGTAAGGAGAGATGAGGATGATGGCGAATGACTTACAGATCCTGAGCACCACTGACAAGCATCTGATCTTGTGAAATGTGTGGTAAGTACTGTTGCTCCATAATGTAAACATAGTTTGTGTGATCGCGTCTCTTGAAAGTGAACTATAACGCGATCGATGGATCGTTCAAAAGCAGTTTCAATGCCTCGCATATTAATAACGGCTCCCTGATGCCCGCGTTTTATATACAGTATAATTACCCGACGATATAACTGCGAGAGAAAGTATTTAAATATATATTTTCCTCCCTGTGCTTCCTTCTTGCTGATGAGCCGTACTGTGAAACAGCCAATCAGAGCAGAGCTCATTATTATTCATGACCCTGCCAAATAAGCCAATAACAGACCGTTTCATTCTAGGGAGAAATCCTAGGGTTGTAAATGGACATGTAAAATCGTTTCTGGAGATTTTTTGCCCTTACCTAAGCCACATACCTTCTGTGTAGATATCAGAGAACAATTTAAAAATACTGTATCAATGCATTCTATGGCACCTTTAAGAAGAAAAAAATAATTACAATGAATGAAATTTCACATTAGCGTAATGAGAATTCAGGGGGAAAATGTGCTTAATATCTTATTAATGAATGTAATGTCACATTGCAGACCATCTTAAATTTTGTAGAGATATTTTCTTTGATTTCTTCTTATTTTGGGGTGAAATAGGATATTAACATAATCTTGACAGGTTTGTGAGATTCACCCATTTAGTTCTCACTGGGATCTCACCTTCACAAGCTCTGGCTCCCATGTGTCGAGTGTTAAAGAGCGAACTTTAGAGCAGTGGACGCCTAAACTCCTGCAGAGATAGAATACAGATCAGAAAATTAACCTTATCTTCAAGCATGTTCAAGATGGCATTGTTCTGATTTAGGCACATTTTTTTCTAATGACTTCTGTTATATTTTCTGATTGCAAAATAAATGTTTCAAGTCTAGCAATGGCAGGACACATTAGGATCAGCCTCCTTTAGAAACCTGTCAGAATCACAGAATCCTCATCTGCAGCCCCCGTTGTGTCTGAGCACATCAAATCTAATGCCTCTGTGTATTATGGGGCTTTTGTCTTGCGTTCAGTCACAGACGCCCATCTCCGAGGAGGCTGGAGAGATTTAATCTGATTAGCAGGCTGGCGCCGGTAATCTGCATAGGAACTGATGGAGCAGAAAAGGTGCTTCATCCTGAGGGTGTGACGAGCGTCATATGGATGAGGGCCTGCTTACATGCGAAGCCATTCTGGTGTTGGGTTCAATCTGTCATGAGTGATGCAGTTGGGATAAATGTTGTGATGCAGGTGCTTTAAGGCCTGTCTATATCTTCAGTCAAATCAGTAAGGAAGCAGATGGCTTCTCAGATGTTTAGAGAGCCTTTATGTCAGCTGTACGATGTTTGGAGCATGTACAAGTCAAATAACAATGGCTTGTTTTGTACTGCTTTGTTTTTCCTATGACCTATGATGCTTTGCGCAAATTATGACTTCCCATTACATGTTAACAATGAGCAAAAGGTTTGCTCTATGAATGCAATAATAAGCATTTCAAAAAGTCTATGGATACAGACCATGAATAACCCTAAAGCTTGATTATTTCCACAGCAATATTACAGACATGATAATTATCACTATTTTATGTAACATGTAACTGGAACATTGGGTGATACATTTTTTTTCTGTCATTTTGACAGTAATAAATATTGTATTTACTGCCTTTCACTTAAAAATGAAAGTTCTGTCATTAATTACTCGTGTCGTTCCAAACCTGTAAGACCTTCGTTCATCTACGGAGCACAAATTAAGATATTTTTTTATGAAATCTGAGAGCTCTCTGACCCTGCATAGACGGCAAGGATCCTAACATGATTAAGGCTCAGAAACATAGCAAGGAGATCATTAAAATAATCCATGTGACATCAGTGGTCCAACCGTAATTTTACGAAGCTACGTGAATACTTTTTGTGCGCAAAGAAAACAAAATAACGACTATTCAACAATTCGTCTCTTCTGCATTACCCTGGCGCTATTTTGGAGATTATCACATACGTAAACAACGTATGCAACGTATGTATGCGGACACGTTGTTTATGTTCAGATAAAAGCATAAACAACATAAACAGCGTATCTGCGTACGGTGCTGCTGACACAGAACAGCATGGGTTGTTTACGTTTGTGATGCTCTCCAAAATGCGGAAGAGACGAACTGTTGAATAAAGTCGTTATTTTTGTTTTCTTTGCACACAAAAAGTAATCACGTAGCTTCATAAAATTAAGGTTGAACCACTTATTTCAACAATCCCCTTGCTACGTTTCTGAGCCTTGACCGTGTTAGGATACTTGCAGTCTATGCAGGATCAGAGAGCTCTCAGATTTCATCAATATCTTAATTTGTGTTCCAAAGATGAACAAAGGTCTTACGGGTTTGGAACAACATGAGGGTGAGTAATTAATGACAGAATTTTAATTTTTTTGGGTGAACTATACATTTAAGTAAAAAAGGGGAGACAAATACATTTTAAAGCATCCGTGTGAAAACAAAACTGGAAAGAGACGTGATGATTGGGGGATAAAGAAAGATTATTAGAGTATTGTAAATTAGATCAGGAGAGCAGACCACAAACGCGCAGCATATGTTGTCATTTTTCATATTGTTACAGCAGAATACAAATAATGAGGAGGAAAATAATGCAGCGGTCTCAAAAAAGAGCTCTTCCATGGATATTCTGGTTGCATTAAAATACCAAGCGTTAGAACATAAGAACATAAAGGCAAATTTACAGCTCATTCAAACTGATGGATCAGTATTATTTACAGTGCAAACTTATGATTTGATTTGTTTAAGTCTATTTAAGTGGAATTTTAAGCCTCCCATAATTTAAAATGCAGTAGGCTCATGGTGGATAACTTAAATCCTAACTAGAACAAACAGCAGCCTCTCACCTGTGAATGCCAGAGCACTCGATGCAGAGCAGAATGCCGAGGTTGATGCTGGCCCAGCGAGGGTCGGCCTGGCCACAGTCACAGCAGATCTCGTTTCCTGGCAGAGACTGGACCCGCTGTAGGATACTCTCTCCCCTAACAATACGCTCCCGCGGCTCGCTGGCAGAGTCGATACTGCTCGTGGAGGGAGACGCTGTCCTGTCCAAATGCTGTAGAATCAAGAGTTTGTGCTCTTAACTTTCTCAACATTCAAACTATATCAAATGCAATTTATGAAATTGGGTCAATGGCATGCCCAGATCTAAAAAAAATACATTAAAAATGCCATTTATGCATAAAATGACATGAATGCACCTCTCTTATAATGACAATTTATCAAGTGTTTGACTTACTATTCATATATGTGTGTACATGCATATATATATACACACACACACACACACACATATATACATATATATACAAGAAAAAGTGCTTCACTCCTTATTAGTATAAAAAAATATAAACACATATGTCACATGGTGCAATCAACATGATGTGGTGCAACCGATCAGGAAATGATATCATGACTGTGTGTAAAAGCCAACAAGCTTCTTAAATAATTTGATCTTTTTATGACAAGGTTAGTTCAGTGAATAGTTCAGAGGCCCAAATCCCCCCAAAGTAATGATAGTTATTAATTAATTACTTGCTATTAAAAATAAAACACAAAAAACAGAAAATCATATAATAGCAAGGACTCCTGAAAATGTGTTAAGGCCAATAAGCCTCTTAAAACAAAAGTTAGTTTAGCTAGTAAAATGTAAATCGATGCTACTCAAACATAATGATATTCATGAGTTAATAATGTGTTATATGTATAAAACAAACACACAAACAAAAACCTTACCATGTATAACTTTTTGGAAAATACTGATTAATGATTACATTCAAGATGTAAGGAAAATTATACCTTTTACTGTACTTGGTTACAAAACACAACCAAGCAATTATAAATTTAAGCTTTCTTCAAAACTGTATTAAAAACGAAACAAATGAAATCTACCTTCTCAATGAACGTCAAATATTTTTACTTCTCTACGCCTATTCGTCATTGACCCAATTTCAAACTTTAATCCAAACTTTAAAATAACATTTCACCACTTTTCATTACATTTTGATGTATAATCCTATATACTAATGTGACAGAGTAGTTGGACTGACCTCAACGTAATAGTTCTCAGAAATTTCTCTGTAGGCAGAAGCAATGCTCGCCTGAACTGCTTGAATCCAAGCTTGACGGAGCTTCTCAGATTCAGCCTGCAGCATACAGCTCCTGATAGGGGTTGATCTGATATTAGATACTGTACACACACACACACACACACGTGACACAGTACTCACTTTGTAGGTGACACCACTTCAAAACAGAACCTTCTCTCAATGTCCTCGCATGGTTTCACAGAGCAAAGCCTCAGGTCCTCAACAACCACAGTCAAAGCATCCTATACAAAAAACAGCAGATTACAGCGTCAGGTCACAATAATCATTTGTAGCACTTGAAAAAAATCTTAACGAGTTAATCTCTGCAAACCACCTACTTTTAGTCGTTTCTGATACACTAATTGACTGTTCTGTATTGAAAACCATCGCCTGGTAGGAGAAGAAACAAACTCGATATCAGATTTCCTCCACAAAATGAAAGATATATAGACAGTCGAGCCTGTTCTTACCTGTTCCACGTCTTGAAAGCATTGCTCGCCCTCTTGAAAAGGTAGCCCTCCATCACCACACCATTAGGAGCATCAACATCGAATTCCACTTTGGAGTCATCGTATGCAAAATCCTGTCATGCACAAAACAGAGCAGCTCTAATTGATTCATGCAGGTAAGTGGCACACAAAAAACAGGGCTCTTCTCTCTCACCCTTCAGTCAGTGCTAAGGACACTTATTGTTCTGTTAAATCTTCTCCGAGACAGACAAAAGACAAAACTTAATCCCGATCAGTCAAAACATAATCCTCATGACCACAGCAGCCAATCCAATCCCTCTCATTTCAGTCAATAATGACCGCCAGCCTCTTAAAACATCTCCCACCACAAGTATTGCTCCATCTATATACCAACTGAGCTGCGATCGAGCTGTTAGAAGAGTTTTCTAAAAGCTGAATGAATCATTCCCCTCCAACATCAATGACACTGACATTGCAACGGCTGTTTCGAGTTTTGCGCTCTGGCCACAAACACACACAGAAACCATAAATACAACAAACAGTCATGTTTCAAGATCAATCATCAAAATGACATGAGACTGAAAAAAGATCCAAATGACATGAAAAGAGGCCACTCTGTTTTCAAGCTCAACGAAAATTTGCCTATATTAGAGTAATTTTACAAAAAAAAAAAAAAAGAATAAATAAAATACCAAATATGGTAACAATTATACATTTTAAAAATTCATTTATTTTTCAATTCATTTTATTAATACAAAATTACATTGACATTGTTTTAGCGAAACAATATGAAGTTACTTTTACAGATAAGTATTTTAGAAAACAAGTAAATGTATTTATTAAAATTTAAATGCAAAACATAGGACTCTACATCAGTAATGATGATTTTAATACCGTTAATAAAAGGTATGCATTATTTATACTTAGTACATATTTAATATGGTACTATAAAAGTGTTTTATAGGTCATATTTAAAATGCAATGATCAGTTTTATAGTAGTAGAGCATATTTAACAGCTCCATCTCTCTATCCACTAAAGGTATTCTTGGCCTGAAAAAGTTTGAAGACCTCTACACTAAATAAATAATGAAATAAATATTGTACGAGCGATGTGAGTAAGTAAAATACTAAATACCCATACTGGGGGGAAAAAAAATATCAATAAGAGATCACTGAAGTTAAATAATATACAGTACATGTAACAAAACACTGACAAAATTCATTGAAACTCACCAAAGTATACTTCAATCTCCCGAATATCTTCATCTTTAAAAACTGTTTATCCAGAAGCATCAGTAATAATGGAGCAACGCGGGCTTTTGCTAAGAGCTTAGTCTTGTTTCTCTACAGCGAAGTCATCTCACATCAAAGTCAAAGGCACGCGCTTCATCGATCTCGTGCGCACTCCTCTCTTCACTCAAGCGCGAGCGAATGGCGAACGCGCATCACGCTTCCACCGCTCAATATTCACATGATTAGCATACAGCTGTCGATGTGCTCTTCTCCATGACCTCAGTCAGAGAGCCGACTGCAAAGATTATTTCACAGCCACGCACAGAAAGCAACGCTTCATTCGCGGATTTACGAGCGCGCGGTGTTCTCGTCCATCTGTCTGACAGCATGCAAGACCATTGCTGCTCAATCAAGCAAGCGTTATTGCCCCTCTTTCTTCCAGCTCTCACACGCTCTAACAAGTGGATCACAGGAGATATTACACTTGTTAAGGATTTCAGTCGGTCTATCACGCCTGCATTATGAAGAAAAAACACAACGCCACAAATCAATAATAATAGATCATCTAAACAGATTCCACCATGACTTCACTACACCTCAACTAACTGAATGAACCTCGATTACTGAAGAAATGCATTACATATTTTAAATATGCAAAATACAACAACGTTTACACTGAAAATTGATTTGTTTATTGAGGCAAAAGTCACAGTTAATGGTCTATGAATAGCGAGCATTGGGCCTTAAAGGGATAGTTCACCCAAAAGCATTCGTTCATCTTCGGTACACAAATTAAGATATTTTTGATGAAATCCGAGAGCTCTCTGACCCTCCATAGACAGTAAGTATCCTAACCCGATCAAGGCTCAGAAACGTAGCAAGGAGATTGTTCCAAAATGGCGCTATAGGGTGACACAGAGGAGACGAATTGTTGAATAAAGTCGTTATTTTTGTTTTCTTTGCACACAAAAAGTATATCTCGTAGCTTCGTAAACTTGTTGAACCACTGACCTCACATGGATATTTTTAACGATGTCCGTGCTACGTTTATGAGCCTTGATCGGGTTAGGATACTTACTGTCTATGGAGGGTCAGAGAGCTCTCGGATTTCATCAAAAATATCTTAATTTGTGTACCGAATATGAATGAAGGTCTTACGGGTTTGGAACGACATGTAATTAATGACACTTTAAAATAAAGTGTGACGGAATGTGGCATATAATAGTTTGTCATAACCTTTTAATATTATTTACTTACAATAAAATAATACTAAAATTAGGGAGGGATATATCTTATTATTTCGAAATTTCCACCAAATTAAATTCAGTTTGGAATAACCAATGTTTTTTTTGTTGACAAGAAATCTTTACAACAGAAAAGGACATGAACCTTGTATGTCAAGGTCAGTAAATTGTTGGAAGATGTGATATTTTAACATTTTCATTTTCAAATGGAGTAACCCCAATTTTTGTGAATATATATTATATATATATATACAGGGTGGGCCATTTATATGGATACATCGTAATAACATGGGAATGGTTGGTGATATTAAAGTCCTGTTTGTGGCACATTAGTATATGCGAGGGGGCAAACTCCTCAAGATGGGTGGTGACCATGGTGGCCATTTAGAAGTCGGCCATCTTGGATACAACTTTTGTTTTTTCAATAGGAAGAGGGCCATGTGACACATCAAACTTATTGGTAATGTCACAAGAAAAACAACGGTGTGCTTGGTTTCAACGTAACTTTATTCGTTCATGAGTTATTTACAAGTTTCTGACCACTTATAAAATGTGTTCAATGTGCTGCCCATTGTGTTGGATTGTCAATTCAATGTTATTACGGTGTATCCATGTAAATGGCCCACCCTGTATATGTATGTGTGAGAATACATGCACGTGTTTTGAAATTTTTCAAATTTTTCCTTTTCATCCTGTGAGACATGCTTTGAGAAAAGCATTCAAGTGAACATGGACGAGTACGTTTATTTGAAAACAAAATTGCACATGTTCCCACATAGCCTGTATAATAACAAACAAGTGCAATCTGGTTCTCAGTCTTTCATTAATCCAGTTTTGTGTTCCACGTTAGCACTGCATGCTCATAAAGCCACCTAGCGCAGCTGAGTGTGCGACATACCGTAACTCTGTGAAGGACTGAGAAAGAAAAACCCCAAGGGAGCCACAAGCAGGTTAGACGTGAATAAAAGACCAGTGTGAGAGGATCGAGTTAGTGTGTGTGCATGTGTTACGAGTGACAGATGCAACACGAGGAGGCAGTAAAACAAATAAAAAAAGAGATCGTAACTCTGTCAGTGGAGGAGGCACTGTTTAGGCATCTCTGCAGATAATTCATTTGACAAATCAACAGGACGCTTCCGCCCACGGCATCGCTCAGGAATCGCAGCTGGCCGCATTCACCGACTGCTCTCATCTCATAAGTTTGGAGCTAGATATATTAACATTTTCTGAGTTCGTTCATACACTGCGACAATGGTGGGATGCTATTGGTAGATTACAGAGCTGGTAGTAATTGATTACATGTAATCTGGATTACATGATCAGATTATAAAAATTAGGTAGCCCTACTAGATTATATTACATTTTAAAACACTCGTAATCAGACTACTTTTTATTGATTAAATGATCACATATTTTTCACTCAGTAACAATAAATTATTCATATCTCTCTATTTCTACTTTTTCATCTTTTAAATTTTTCTTTCTAATATGTGACCCTGGACCACAAAACCAGACATAAGGGTCAAGTTTTTGAAATTGAGATTTAGACATCATCTGAAAGCTGAAATAAGCTTTCCATACGGTTTGTTATGAAAGGACAATATTTGGCTGAGATGCAACTATTTTCAAATCTGAGGGTGCAAAAAAAATCTAAATATTAAAAGAATCTCCTATAAAGTTGTTCGAATGAAGTACTTTGCAATGCATATTACTAATCAGAAATGAAGTTTTGATATACTTACGATAGGAAATTTACAATATCTTTTCATGGAACATGGTCTTTACTTAATATCCTGATGATTTTTGGCATAAAAGAAAAATAGATAATTTTGACCCATACAATGAATTGTTGGCTATTGCTACAAATCTACTCGTGCGATTTAAGACTGGTTTTGTGGTCCAGGATCACAAATAGACTACTGCTTGTTATATAGATAAATGTGTTAAGTCAAAAGTAATCTAAAAGTAATCAAGAAGTGATCTGATCTGATCTAAAACGTGTAATGTAATGAATCACGTAACAAACTACAATTTTTGTCATGTAATTCGGGATCAGCAACAGACTACACTTTGTAAGTAATCTACCCAACACTGTAGATATAATATACATAGATGCATCCTTAGCGGCTGTTTCTATGGTCTGCTAAACGTAAGCCATAGTCATCTTGGAGCAATAATTTGCCAGTTGGTCAAAGCCAGTCCATGATCACTTGTGAGCAAGCTGACTATGAGTCTGCATCAGTAGTTATAAGCGTATATGAATATCTATATCTGTGATCAGATGAATATTTTACTAAACTAACAATACAAGACAAAGGCAGATAAACCATAAAATATGGTTAGAGAGTTGCTTTGGTGTTCTGAATGCGTTGCTAGAAGGGTGCTACGGATCCAGGTCAGAAGAGCCCAAGTCTTGTGATTTGTGACCCTCTCTGATGAGCCGTTTCTGTAGGCTGTGCGAGTGGACATGGCAAAGATGTTAATCTCCACTCAGGGTCAACAGATCACCAGACGGCATGCTGTTTTGTGGAAGTGTGCTGAACATACGGGACCAAACGTGCTGCATGCTTTAAGCTTATTACAGACTTTACAGCTTTTCTCTTTCTCCCAGTAGTTTCTCACTCTCTTTCATCCACAGTTCAATTGTTCCTCATTCTTATCTTTAGCTGTCTGACAACCTACTCTGTAATTCAAAATCCTGTGTTTTTTGTTACAAAGTTATTTTTGTCCCTGTTCTCCGGCCTGATTTTCCTTTTAGTCTCATAACTTTGAAAATCATTATTACACATACTTTATGTTTGGGTTTAGTTAGATTTTGTAAATGTAATAGCGAGAACTGAACCTCAAAATAAAGTGTGACCCATATTTAATGTCATATGTGAGAAAGAAAATCATGTGAATATGGAACAAAATGACGACAGAACTTTCATTTTTGTCCCATTAAGGAGAGCAATGTGGACAAAAACAGGACAGCACATTAAAATGCTCTGCCGATGCTCCTTCCAGATTTTGTCATGTAAATGTTTACCTCATGTTGCCCTCTAAAATCCTGTTGGTGTTACAGAAACAGGAGGTTTGATTCATCTGCAAGTCATGTTCTAAATAACACTCTTGGCCTGCGGACAATCACTTTCACGTGTGTGCAGCGCTCTTGAATCAAGCTCCGCCTGTTCAGGACAGTTGGTGGCACTAATTTGTCTGTGTTTTTGGCGCGCCACCTCTTGCCCTCCCTAAGTATTGGGACATCGGGTCTTTGCCATCTGCTATGTTTAACTGTGCTGGCCAGGGCAACGTGCTCACAGAGAGAGACTGCCAGACCTCGGCTGACTCCAGACTGTCTTCACAGACCCACCTGGAGCCCTCCATTCTACCAAAGACTTTGATTCAAATATTTTGAAGGTATTAAAGACATTGTCACAAATAATAATTAAAGATTAGCCCAGGTTTTTTTGTCAAGAATAGCGTGACCCGGGTATCAATATAAGGAAGCATATGTGTAACAAAATTCAATTTGAAATGTAATATGAAAAATGTCAATGCAATGTGTAAAATGGCAACGTATTTCTATATTTAAATTCACATTTACATGTAAAACGTCTCTCATTATCTCACACACACTCTTGGGACTGAATTTTGTCCATAAACATGAATATGCACAACTACTGATTAAACATTGCTGAATGAAATATGTATCACTTTTACATTTAATAGTCAAAGTTATGCAAGCAAAATTAATAAATTTAGTCACATTTCAGTGTAATATTTGTTCTTTTGTTAGAAAGAATATGACTGTTTCACAAAATGTGACTGTTTTTGAGAAGTTATGATTTCAAAGTAATTAAATCTATCGATTTCAATGAAGTTGCTGCTTCTAATAAATGATATAAAGCATAATGATATTCAAAACCAATTTCGGTAACACTATTTTAAGGTGTCCTTGTTACACTTCACATGCACTTACTATTATAATAACAATAAATTATGCATAATTACATGCAAGTAACCCTAAACCAAACCCTAACCATATAGTAAGAACATGTAGTTAATTAATATTACTCAGTACTTAAGTGTACAATTACACTGAAACTTTTAATGTAGAAATAAAAAAACTATCACTTGTAGGAGTGGTTGTATGTATAAATTGTATTTGAATGTATTTTTAATGAATGTCATGTCTTCTATGCGCAAACCATTTATTTATTTATTTATATTTATGCTAAATTAAAATACTCCTTCACAATCTAGTTTCTATCCCTAACAGCACACATCTGAAATCATAACAGCTCTCGTGAGAACAGCAAACACATGAAGAGCGAACATGCCATGCATTGATTTGTTTGCAATATGAGTCTGGTCTAGATGGTCTATTGGTCTCAAACTCAATTCCTGGAGGGCCACAGCTCTGTACAGTTTATCTCCAACCCTAATCAAACATCTGATCCAGCTAATCAAGCTCTTCAGGATTACTAGTAACTTCCAATCAGGTGTGAGTTGGAGCTGGTTGAAGCTAAAGTCTGCAGAGCTGTGGCCCTCCAGGAATTGAGTTTGAGACCAGATCTAGACTGTAAGAGAGCGAAAGCATGGGAGAATTAATGAGAGAGAGAGAGAGAGAGAGAGAGAGCAAGTGAGGTGAACACATGTGTCTGAGAGAGAACAACATCAAAACACGCTGGAAAAACTCATTTTGTGATAGTTACATTTTTGCAGATTTGCTTTTTTACTCACAATGAAATATGAGTTTGCTAAGACTTTAAGTGTATAAACATGCAAAAAAAGAAAATCCATAAACAAATACTTTTTGGCTTTCATCAGAGCTGCATAAGCTTCTTAAAGCTGCACTGAGATGAAATTCCCCAGTGTCCCAGTGACACAAAAGCCAGCGGATGAGAGACCGGTTCGGCCTCACGCGGCTCTGACAGCCTCAAAACCCCTGGAAATGTTTCATGTTCTCCAAAAATTGTATTTAAACTAAAGTTAATCCACAATGCTGCTGCATAAACATCCAAAACATACATCAAACAGACACCGGCTGCTCTGAAAATGTCTTTTCCAGGGAAACGTTCTTGTTTACTGTCACTACAGGCAGTGGATGTGATAAATGCAGTGCTGTCCATGTGATTTTGTCATGTCCTCGTCTCCCCTTCTTACACACACACTCACACTGATTACATCAAACATGGCATGTGACGGCCATAAAGCAATTCTTTATAGATCACCAATCGATCTATCCCTAAGGCTGAGTGAACTGCCTCATTAAAATGCATTTATTGATAGACAACTGGAAGCCAGGAAGGAAAACATGTGTTCCTGTTGTAGCTGTAGAGCCTGACACTAGCAAGGAAATATGTGTTACCTAAACGCACAAATGGATAAAATCATCTACAAAATGCAGAAATATTAAACTTTATTCTATTTCATTTAAATCAAATGTATAGTATTCCAAAACAATTTAAAATTTAACACTAAAAACTACAATAAATAATTTCAAAATGCCACAAGTGAATTTAAGTGTCAGAATATTAGTGCTGTCAAACGATTAATCGGGATGAATCGCATCCAAAATAAAAGTTTTTGTTTACATAATATATGTGTATGTACTGTGTATATTTATTATGTATATATAAAAACACACACATACAGTATATATATATATATATAATATTTACATGTATATATTTATATTAATATAATTTATATTATATATAAACATTTTTTTTAAATATATACATGCATGTGTTTGTATTTATATATACATAATAAATATACACAGTACACACACATATATTATGTAAACAAAAACTTTTATTTTGGATTAATCGATTAATTGTTTGAAATATTGCAATATTTTTTTTTTATGAAATTAGTGCATAATAATATACACACACACACAAAAAAGCAATTAGCATTTTAAAACTAGATTAAGATTACATTTAACTGTGTTTTTAAATTATTAATGTTTTAAAAGGTTTACTTATGATTCATTTAAATGTGAGTGAGGCATTACATATAAGTCTATTGTCACATGGACAAAAATATACTTTTTATAAAACCCAAAATACAGTTTCACGGAATATTTGCAATTGTTACATTTTCTAAATGTTGAAAACTTAAATCCCAACATCTGCTGGAAAAAAGTAAATTTTGGACCAAACCAAGTGCAAAAACAAGCATTGTTAGCATTTGCTATGATTTGTTCGTGTATAGCCAAAACAAGAATTCATCCTGTGAATTAAGAGAAAACGGACTCACCTGCATCAAAGTCTGGATATGAGTGGCACAATCAGACAGTGAGGAGAAAGAGAAAGAAAATTCTAATTAATTACTTGGTTTTTCACTCTCTCTTTTTTTTTTTTTACAACATAAAACAGCATTTATTCATGAACGACAACACACCCCCATCATCTGGCTAATTGGGCACATTAGTTACGATCATTGCTACGTCCAGATCTCAACAATCAATGCAAATAGTCCTAGCGATGTCACAAAGTTATAAATCAATTTTAGAACTAGTTTCTGTCTTTACATCCAAATCAGATTCAATTTGAAAGTGCCCCTATTATGGATTTTTGAAAATGAGCTTTCATGTAGTGTGTAACGCAGTGAATGAAAACATCCTGCAAAGTTTTAAAACTGAAAGTGCACTGTGTATAAAGTTATTGTCTCTCAAAAGAAAGAGTCGAATCTGAATCGTTGAAATGAGTCGTTTTTAAAACGAATCCCAAACCGTTTCATGTTGACCACTTGTTGGTCTTTTCGCCGTGGTCTGAATGAAAATGCAAATTCATTCTTTGCCACTAGATGTCGCTTTGAGCGGTAAAAATATCTGTTTCCTCTGTAACGCTGTACACAAAGCAGCACTGCGCTCCCAAACGCTGCTTTATCAGGCATTACAGGCATGATGAAGTGAAAAGAGACCAATCAAATCAATCACCACAGATTAGCGTCACACAAAGGAGGGGCTTGGAAAAATTAATCGTTGAGCGAATCGTTTGGGAGTCGTTGAGCAAGTAAGATAAAAATAAATGCATATTATAAGACAATGAAAGTGTTTTTTGACCTTGCATGCATGTCAGTCTGTTGTTCAGGACTCCCAAAACCAAAATATGAACCTTTCATTACCCATAACATGGGCACTTTACATATGCTGGGCCAAATTAACTTGATTTTGCCCAGAAACGCCCCATCAGTACTACTGGAATCTGAACAAAGACGAGCCGAGACAAAGATTCAGGGTCAGAGGGAAAAGTCAGAGTGTTTCTGGCCCAGATCTGTTGGCTGCGATGCCCTGCTGGCTTGTAATGTGCTAGCAGATGGATGTTAGAGAGCGTGTGTGTGTGTGTGTGTCTTGAGGGCCAAATTCCCGGGGAGATCTGGACGGGACAGGACATCATGCTTTATTGATATGGTGATGAAGCACTTTGAACAAACAAACGACACAAACGGAGGTGAACATATGTAGCTGAAGCACATGAAGGGAGAGTGTTTCTTATATATGCATTATCGCTAGCAGCCAAGTTCAAACGCAAACTGTCACAAACCTGACAGCAAAGAGCTTGAGTGACTGGACAATATTATGACAGGAAGTGTGGAAATACTTCCAGGAAATAACTTCACCTGACACCCGATTCTCAGCAGAAAACCACTTTCTACTAGTTTTATTTTTAGGGTTAATAATTCAGTAGCCACCCTACATCTGTCTGATCAGATTTAACTGACGATCTGAGGTGGGAAGATTATATGGGACATGGGTTTCATATATTATTAGTGGAAACTGTTTCACATGACCCCTAAGGTAGAACGTTAGAAGAGGAGGAGGAAGAGACAACATTAAAATTTAACAGAAGAGAGCGGGAAGGTATCCGGCAGACAAGAAAGATAAAAGGCCAGAGGGGGAAGATGAAAGAAAAGAGATGGAAAATTAGGAGAGATACAGTAAAGAAAGCAGATGGTGTTCTCACTCGCTGCTGTATGGTGGCATGCTTGTGCTCCATCTCTCTCTTCTCCATAGCTGAGTCTATTACCAGCTGATCCAGCTGAAATAAAAATAAAACAAAGGTTAATGGAATACGTATTACAAGAAAATACTATTTCAATCTTTGTTTCAGTGTTTTTTGTTTAATTCAATGTGCTACTTGCTATTTTTGTAATTATTTGTTAAATATACTAGCAGTGTTTTGTTTTCCCATTACCACATTTTTCATTGTATATATATATATCGATTATTTTTCATCATATTTATAACAGATAGATTTTTATGAGCATTTTATTCTGTGTGTGTGTATATAGGTGTTTTATGATATTAATAGAAATTATATTTTTTGTATAAGCCTTTGTATAAACTAAAACTAAATTTGAGTTTTGTTGTTTTTGAAACAGTAAGTAGGAAATGCTTCTTTTAAAAAAGGAAATTATTATTTAAAAAAAGACTATAAATATTTATTAATATTTTAAATATATTTTTTACTTTAAATAGACTTATACATATTATTATTATAAATTGTTTATATTATTAATTTAATTATAAAATAAATATATTTAAATAAATCTAATTTAATTATTAATGATATTCTTATTCTTATATATTTTTCATTTGATTTAATTATATAAATTATTATAATTTGAAATTATATTTATTATTATATTATTTACTATTATTGTTGTTACTTTAGTTTTTAATAATAATAAAAATAAAAATACTTAACTTGAATACTTAATTTACTTTAATTGTGAATACCACAATACAGTGTGTTAATACTGATAAAAATAATGGTCTTTCTTTATTAAAGGTAACATGAAACTACATTATCAACACATTTAACCTTGATAATGTGACATGGCAAAACAACATTTATTAGGACACAATTCTAATTCATTATTATTACAATGGCCTTAACATCAGCAAACATTTCTGAGTCAGTTATTAAAGTAACTAATAGTAACATAATAAAACATTATGAAAAGAATAACATGCATGCATCGTGCACACTAAGACTTTATTAATTAGGGTGAATTATATTTCCAGCTTGTATTTAAGCCCGTCTCAGACAGATGCAACATGCCTGTCAACCCTCAAGGATAGACATTATCCCTCATTTTCACTCATTAGGCCTGTGTTAATTTGGAGCCTGGGGCTCGTCACCACATGGCCAGCATTAGGCGCAGGTGTCGGGGGAGAGCAGGTGAACAGAGGGCCCTAATGAGCTGCTGATCCTGGAGGAGCAGATGTGTAGCTCTATCTCACCTCAGCAGCCAGCTTCTTCATGTAGGGGTCGATCTCGTCCAAGAGGTTGAAGCCCTGCTGGAAGAGGCTGTACTGAGCCTGCATGAACGACAGCATCTGTGGAGGAGAGCAAACAGTCAACACTGAAAACTACAGAAAAGAGGAGAATGCTGGTTTATAATGGCATTTGAACCCACTCACCGAATCCAAAATTTCAAATTTCTTTTTGGCCTGAAGAACATTGATCTGAGCAACATATCAAGAGAAGAGCATAGGCATTAGTAGGTGCTTTTAACAAAAGGGATTCAAACCTACAACCTTTGGTTACCAACCCACTAAGCCATTTCACCACAAAGCTGTTATTTTTGATACAAACTATCCATTTTTGGCAGGGCAGAATCATGGTACAATGAGGCAAGAGAATCCTAACCATATTTGTAGTCTTTTTAGATTTTAGATTAGGAGGAAAAGCTATTCATGTGTCAGTGATCACACGTGACCTTGCTCCACACAGTGGCCGTTAGAGACACTACAACCTATTTTTTCACATATTAAATATATTTAACCGCCTCATGAAACAGAAATGGTCTCAGATATCAGTTTAAATTAAACTTATGACACAATATAATGGCTACTGACCATTTCTCTATTGTAAATGAAAAGCCCACCATTTGGCATTTGGTTTTTACCAAAACAGCCTTTGGTCACTTAACCAAAATAGCATAGCCATCACAGCAATCTTGTCAACCAACCGAGTTGCCTAAAAACAGAACATGGATGGGCAATAATATGGGGAAAACCCATAAAAACACAGGCCTCACAGGACACAGACGAGTACAAAGGAGGTCATGTTATGCTGTGAAATGAGAGCTAATGACGGCTGTTTAAAGATAGTGCAGATGGGAAAGAGCAGTCAGGTCTAATCCGTCAGAACGCTGCCGCGAGTCCTGGAGGCTGGCCAGCCGTTACAGAGTCAAAAGAGCATCCAAGACCGTCCAGAAAGCTTTTATGGAGAAGGAAAATTAAATGTTTGTGGCCTAAATTTCACCAAAAAAATTAGAACAATTTACACAACAGAGTTGTGAAACTAGACTTTTTTTTTTGTTTTTTTATGTTCCACACTGTAAAAAAAAAAGAAAAAAAAAGAGACCAATATGTTATTGCAACATGTATTTTTATATTATTTTAAAGGGTTACTCCTTGTGGAGAGGCTGACTCAGAACAGCCTACGCTATTTGCGTCCAGCAGATATTCTCCAAAATGGTGCTCGCTGAATCAGATGAGATGAATTGTTGAATAAAGTCGTTATTTTTATTTTCTTTGCATATAAAAAGTGTTCTCGTCGCTTCATAACAGTCAGATTGAACCACTGATGGCAGATGGACTATTTTGGCGATGTCTTTCATACTTTTCTGGGCCTTGACAGTGTTAATTGTTTGGCAGTCAATGGGACAGTCACAAAGTGTGTTTCGAAGACGAACAAAGCTTTTCCTTTTTGAACAAAGTTTTTGGAAACACAACAGTTGATGGTCCCCATTGACTTCCACAGTATTTTTCCCATTCTATGGAAGGCAATGGGGACCATCAACTATTTGTTTACCAACTTTCTTCAAAATATCTTCTTTATTTTTCATCAGCTTGCACTGGCTGCCAAATTCAAGGTACTGATGCTTGCCTACAAGACAACCACTGGCACTGCACCAATATACTTAAACTCACTAGTTCAGACCTATGCGCTATAGAAGCTTGCGTTCTGCAGGTGAATGATGCCTAGTGGTGCCATCCCAAAGAGGTACAAAATCACTCTCACGGACCTTTTCCTGGACTGTTCCCAGCAGGTGGAACGACCTGCCTATCTCAATACGAGCAGCTGAATCTTTAGCCATTTTCAAAAAAACATTTAAAGACGCATCTTTTTCGCCATCACCTGACCAATTAATACTAGCAAAAAAAAAAAACCTTGCAATGTGCTAGAATAACTCAGACTGGTCACATATTGTTGCTCTCTCGTTGGTCTGATTGCTTCTACTTTGTAAGTCACTTTGGATAAAAGCATCTGCTAAATGACTAAATGTAAATGTAAAGTGTTATGTCCCAAAAAAGATACAGGTTTGTAACAGCTTAAGGGGAGTAGATGGCAGAATTTTCATTTTTGGGAGAACTATCACTTTTGTTTTGAAATACCTGTAACACGTAGTCCAGGGCGAGGTGTCGGAAGCACTTCCGGGTGGTGACGAGGGTGCTGGAGGCCTCCTCCACCTCATGCGGTTTGTTGCGTGGTGCCTGTGCGTTCTTCACCTGGGCGATCTCCAAATCCTCCCGGACCTTATCAAACTGCTTCTTCGTCTCTTTAAACTTCCGAACATCCCTGCGTATTTACACATAGAGACATATTGCATGGAAAGATGCGTGCATCACAGAGCAGGAAAAGGGTTAAAAACAGAGAGAAGTTCGGGAGAAAGAATAAAGGACTCACTCCTTCACAAAATTATGCAACTGCTGCTTTACGGATCTCTGGGCCTGGTCAAACAGGATCTGTAAAAGATACAAAAGGAAAGCAAATGTATCTGTATCGAACAGAAGAATATTGAGCGAGTAGAATGGCATTTTGTATAAAGCAGGGGGCAGTGGAAAGAGGCGGAACTTGTCACAGATTGGGTAGGTATGATGTAGTGCAGCGGTTCTTAATCCTGGTCCTGAAACCAGTTTTTAGTTAGTAGCAATTGGCAGCCAAAGGCTTTGAAACCCATTCTGGCTGTAGGCTAGTTGAATACTAAGGGTGCACTTCTCTGAAATCAACAGCAGATGGCAGAGCAGCTGCAGGTCTGTTCCTGTAAACCCAAAAGACTGCACCAGAGCCCCACACCCATCTCTCACCCTCTCACAGTTGGTCACGGTGGGCGACTGCAGGTCAAGGGTTAAATAGGTCACAGATGCATTGCACACGATGGGTGCTGGGAAACAGTGGCATCTTCCAGGACACGACAGTCAAACACAGCATCATGCATGAGAATACGATCTGCACAACATGCTCATGGAGTCAAGCCCTGGGGGTCTTGCAAGTAAGGTTGTAAAAATGAATGCGTGTCAGTGCCAGGGTCTGTCACTGTGGATCATACATGATGTCAGCAGAACGAGACTAGAGGAAAAGCTTTACGCTGCAATCATCTCAATTTTGGTCACAAACGCAGCAGCTTTACGGCAGCGATAAGCTGCAACGAGAGCACATGTGACAGAGCATGTCACATGGAACAGGAGGGCAACATGTCTTGAGGGTAAAGCTGGCATGTGAGGGAGGAAGTGAGAGAGGGAGTACAGGGAAAAGCAGAAGCAGAAAAGCTTAGACATTCACATTTTGCTCAGTTCCATCAATTCCCAGCCTTTGCATTTTGCAAAGGACTAGACTAGAATCAGCGCTTTCCCATCCATCCACCTCAAATGTCCCAATTCTCTCTTCAGTGATGTTTGCTAAGTCAAGCATCACAATTATTGCTGCTCAGACTTAAAGGTATGAACATTTCCTGAACCCTTATGCCTAAAGTATACCCCAGTTTTCACATTTACACTAAATTTAGTATGAACCAGATTTTTCTCTGTACAGATTTACGCTCAGCTCACACTAATTAGTATTTCCATAAGGTGGCAACACTGACCCAACAGTAAAAACTCGACACTATAGACTGTAAAAAAAAAAGATGGATGATGAATCTCCATTCCTTCCAACATAATAATGATGTCATTAGGAGGCGGAGTCTGCACAGTCTTGATCATAAGGTGGAGTAGAGTTGTGACGTTCGCGAACGAACCGATTCTTTTGAACGGCTCATAAACATGAACGATGGGAGCCGAGTCGCGGCTGGTGGGGAGCCGTTCTTTCTGTCGTTCTTTTTTTCCTATGCGTGTTTCACACAGATGCACACAAATTAGCTCCTCCGCGAGACAGAACAGTTATAGGGGGAGGGGCGCACCCAGCGCAGGGGTGCTACTGCCTAACAGCATGATGATAGTTGTGCACGCATCCTTCACGTGAGTACTCCAGTGGAAAAAAACCCTGCGTGCCTCTGTCATTGGGTAGGAGCGGAGCCATGACTTGTGCACGCTGCCGTCACATGAGGTAATAATCAATATTTCAGAATAATTCAAACTCAGATATTGGTGTGTGATATCTGAGTTTTAATTATTTGACTACAAATCTCACCTCATCATTCCTCCCAGTGATTATTTCCAGGATAAACTGAGATGCCCCCAAGCTGGCTTCTTAAAACTGACTAAATATTTAAAAAGAGCTTTTGAACGGCTCTTTGAAAGGAACGGATCGCCAAGATCCGGATCCCCTCAAAGAGCCATAAATCCCATCACTAAGGTGGAGCCACGGTATCAAGGTCATGCCCATATTCCTGCAAACTCAATCATCAAATATAGGGATGAAATGGGTGTGCCTCACACGTCCTGAAAAGTGACGCTGCAGGCTCTTTGATCGCCCCCTGGTGGCCGGCTGCAGTACAGGTCATAAACCCCGCCCTTTCCATGTAAACGAATGAGACTTGAGTCAAAATAAAAAAATAAATTACACTTCCAATACAATTTTCTGAAATATGGTTTTGGTCATTTAAGCTAGTTGTTATCACGCTGATATATGTCCAATTTTTCGTTTTTGTGATAAGTTTCATTTTAGCTAGTAATTTGATGCTATAAAAATGGGGCGTGTCGTTATGGATGATTGGGTCTGCGGGAGTTTGATACCGCGGCTCCACCTCACGACACTACTGCGCAGACTCTGGCTCCAAACCAATCTTTACTGCACAAACTCTGGCTCCAAACCAATCTCTACTGCGCAGACTCTGGCTCCAAATGAACCTCTACTGCGCAGACTCAGGCTCCAAACCAATCTCTACTGCTCAGACTCTGGCTCCAAATGAATCGCTACTGCTCAGACTCTGGCTCCAAATGAATCTCTACTGCGCAAACTCTGGCTCCAAACCAATCTCTACAGCTCAGACTCTGGCTCCAAACCAATCTCTACAGCTCAGACTCTGGCTCCAAACCAATCTCTACTGCTCAGACTCTGGCTCCAAATGAATCTCTACTGCTCAGACTCTGGCTCCAAATGAATCTCTACTGCGCAAACTCTGGCTCCAAACCAATCTCTACTGCTCAGACTCTGGCTCCAAACCAATCTCTACAGCTCAGACTCTGGCTCCAAACCAATCTCTACAGCTCAGACTCTGGCTCCAAACCAATCTCTACAGCTCAGACTCTGGCTCCAAACCAATCTCTACTGCTCAGACTCTGGCTCCAAATGAATCTCTACTGCGCAGACTCTGGCTCCAAATGAATCTCTACTGCTCAGACTCTGGCTCCAAACCAATCTCTACTGCTCAGACTCTGGCTCCAAACCAATCTCTACTGCTCAGACTCTGGCTCCAAACCAATCTCTACTGCGCAAACTCTGGCTCCAAACCAATCTCTACAGCTCAGACTCTGGCTCCAAACCAATCTCTACTGCTCAGACTCTGGCTCCAAACCAATCTCTACTGCGCAAACTCTGGCTCCAAACCAATCTCTACTGCGCAAACTCTGGCTCCAAACCAATCTTTACTGCTCAGACTCTGGCTCCAAACCAATCTCTACTGCTCAGACTCTGGCTCCAAACCAATCTCTACTGCGCAAACTCTGGCTCCAAACCAATCTCTACTGCGCAAACTCTGGCTCCAAACCAATCTTTACTGCTCAGACTCTGGCTCCAAACCAATCTTTACTGCTCAGACTCTGGCTCCAAACCAATCTCTACTGCTCAGACTCTGGCTCCAAACCAATCTCTACTGCGCAAACTCTGGCTCCAAACCAATCTCTACTGCTCAGACTCTGGCTCCAAACCAATCTCTACAGCTCAGACTCTGGCTCCAAACCAATCTCTACGGCTCAGACTCTGGCTCCAAACCAATCTCTACAGCTCAGACTCGGGCTCCAAATGAATCTCTACTGCTCAGACTCTGGCTCCAAATGAATCTCTACTGGTCAGACTCTGGCTCCAAATGAATCTCTACTGCTCAGACTCTGGCTCCAAACCAATCTCTACTGCGCAGACTCTGGCTCCAAACCAATTTCTACTGCTCAGACTCTGGCTCCAAACCAATCTCTACTGCGCAAACTCTGGCTCCAAACCAATCTCTACTGCTCAGACTCTGGCTCCAAACCAATCTCTACAGCTCAGACTCTGGCTCCAAACTAATCTCTACGGCTCAGACTCTGGCTCCAAACCAATCTCTACAGCTCAGACTCTGGCTCCAAACCAATCTCTACAGCTCAGACTCTGGCTCCAAATGAATCTCTACTGCTCAGACTCTGGCTCCAAATGAATCTCTACTGCTCAGACTCTGGCTCCAAACCAATCTCTACTGCTCAGACTCTGGCTCCAAATTAATCTCTACTGCGCAGACTCGGGAAAGAAGTGGAGACGCGTCGTCCATCTTTTTTTACAGTCTATGGGATGAAACAATTCACTCGACTCACAATGCGATACGATTCACAAAACTGATTTTTTGAACAAAATGTTTTTTGAACAAAATGAGATTTAAGAAACTATAATTGAAAAGGTGTCTTTTTTGTTTCAAAATGCTGGAAAATGCGGCCTTTGTCAAATAACAAAAATTTTAAAACAAATCCCAAATCAAATAAATAAAACAAATGAAAGAAATCTCAATCTAACACCGTGTCCTAACTACACGCGGTGCGACAAGATTCCAGCGACAAGCAATTTAGATGTCCACACCAGACACGATGAATCAATCAAATATCACTGCTAATCAGAAGTGTGTGTGGGCGGGCTCTCTCTGGAAGTGCACTGCACTCGCAACGAAATGGATACGTTCATAATCTAATTCATAAATATTAAACCTTTTTAACATCATTAAATGTACATACTGAGTGACTGATAACATTTTTATGGAATAGAGTTTTTGGCTCACAGGGAGTTCACAATTTTAACGGTCATCTTTGCTTTAATTTATTTTCAAGATCTGAGGTGAATCTGTTGTTGCTTTCAGTATGGCTATAAGGTCATGCAAAATTATATTTAAACTCATATTAGACACGTTTAACTTTGATTAAACTACATAATCGCATGAGATTATCTACTGTCATATAGTTTGTATATTGTTGTTCCAGCTGCGAAAATGGAAAACGTTTCTAAATTTCGCATGTGGCCGTCGCGGCTAGTTAGGACAAAAACTCTGATTAACATGGAAAAGATACCATCACGTGTCGCGGCGTCGCGTCACGTGTAGTTAGGACACGGTGTAAGACTTTGCCTGTGCTCTATTTAAAATTAGAGGCAACCACTACATTTAAATCACGATCCAAACAAAGATGCTGCATACATGCAGCATGAGCGGTTTTTGATATTGTATAATTTTGAATTTCGAAGCAAAAACTGAATTTTGTTTCATTCAGATGCTACATAAAACATCTGAATGAAACAAAAACAGCAGGTGTGCTGCATTAAAACGTGCTGCATTCTCTCTCTGCCAGCAGGTGGCGCTTATGGAACAGCAGCGATATAGCATTTCTTTAGTTACCGCTGTAAACACAGCAGCGCTGCGCTTATGAACACTACTGTAATATGTATTGTAAGGAGGACAGATGAAAAGAAAACACCATTTAAACTTTTCTGAATGCAATCAGCTCCCTTCAGAGGTGAATGCATATAAACCCCCACCCCCAAACGTATTGCTATTCAATTAACAAACTAATGAAATTTAATCTCAGTCGACTTGAATCGTCACATATATTTATAAATTTTCAACTGGCTCAGGGTGCATCGTTACGTCCCTAATCAAATAACTAAAACCAAACCTATTTGCAAAACAAACACTTGAACATACATCAGATTTAGATTTTAGGTCATATTGTCCAGCTAGCCCTAAGAGGAGGAACAACTTCTGGTGGACTATATTAGTGGACTAATGCAGGGAATAGTGAATGAGGGTATGGGGCGATTTCGAACATGGCACAAGTGTACGCAACGTAAAGTTTAGTGAGTAGACGTCCTATGCATTAAAATTCAGCAACACTAGTTTTTTGTTCCTGGTTGGCGTTAAAACAAAACAAAAGCAAATCACACAACTTCAATGCAGTTTGCAAATATTTGTTTAAATGATGGTTTCGCTCATCTAATCACTGAAATGTTTGTAATGGATATCACATTTTTCATCATTTATAGTGGGACAAGTTGTTCTGCTGTTTTTTACACTATTGCCTGTAACGAATGCATTCAGATTTGGGCAATGCCCTCATAAAAAAAACAATCACATCATTTAATAAAATATCTCAGTGAACTACATTTGCATTGTTCCTGTGACAACCATAGTGACTGCAGTGACTTGAAACACCCTAGTGACCACATAGCAACACTGTAGCATTGTTTCGCACGAGTAAACACCACTCGCATTTTCTTCATATTAAAGTCTAATTAAAGAGTTTAGAGTGCGACAACTGTGTTGAACACTGTTCAGTAGGGTAATTAACCAGCATGCTTTACTGAGCACTTAATGACTTCACATTGCGGTCACATCTCTAGACATTGGCATCACACCTTCTCTTTCACGTTCTCACTTTCTCCGCACTGTGAGATCTCTTCATTTCATCCTCTAGCCTTGTTTTACCTCAGATCTTCTCTAGCATGAGCGTCATTGATGGTGTGACCTCGGGTGACAGTCTAAGAAAGACATCAAAAGTCTGAGGATGACTGACTGTAGGCGAATGAGAGAGAGACGGAGGAAGATTTAACCGTGGCCTGTAGCCCAACATACGCGTGCTAGTGCTCCTCAGAAAGCACAGGCCTTTTATTTAGCTCCAGAGAGCTAAGAGTCAGTGAAGCATCACAGTCACAGAGATGGAGAAGAGAGGAGGTTCTGCAAGCCCTTCAGCAGTGGAACAAAAGAAGATGAGAGAAAGAATAAAAGCGATAAATGGGCACTTCTTCAACTTCAGGCACTTTTAGGTCTCAGGGGTTGATGTTTATTAAATTAACACATTAATAAATACATTTTAATAAACTTGTTTTCAAAAGTCAAACCAAAAATTATTCAGACACCAGATATCATTTACTAGTGGGTGCAGGACACTATAGCTCATTTATGTAAGTGAGGATAGCAAAATAAAGTGAACTGTGACATATTATACCCAAAAATTCTTCATACAGTGGACTACCAGTAAAATTGATAAAAAATAATAAGCGTTTAGTGTAAGTGCTTAAGTGTTTTTTCTTTAGTTGCTAATGCAACCTTTTTACACCGCAGACTGAACAAAATTAATCATTGCTTGGTAACTGGTTAACCTAAATTGGTATTATCTAATTGTGTCCTTAAATTTAACAGCTGAATAATTTTGGTTGATTGCAATCCTTCATTTTTGCTACTTTACAAATTATAATTAGAATATATATAAGACTAAGATATGTTCGTCTTTGGACATTTTTAGTAGTCAAATTAAATATACTAGTAAAAGAGAGAAAAGTTTTCAAAACTTTAATTTTCTAAAAGTCTATCATTGAAGAAGCACTAAATACAATACAGGCTGAAGAGGAAAGGCAAACAGTCCCATCCAAATGTTCCAAACTGGCACGAGGAATATCAGATGGTAACCTCCTTTCCTTTGGAGCAGTAATGGAAGTGACACACTTTGGAGGCAGACAGCATGTTCAGCACTTGGCTGCAAGCTGTTGGAATGGTCTGCATGTGACTCTGAACTGCCTGCTCAGCTTTTGACTTCCTGCGTGTGTGTATACATATATACTATATATATTTAAAAAAACTGTTCCATACGAGACCACTTTACAGAGCCCGGCTGCCAAACGGCTGGGCCGTTCATGAACTGTATACTTAAATTAGTTTAATTCAAAAAATGTGTTGCAGGAAGAGAACAAGATCAATAACGGCCGGTCAAAGGGTTCTGTGTTGCTTTCAAGTGGAAAGAAAGCAAACTGGCTTTCAGACTTTCAGTTGTGGTTAAGCAAAAATGAAAATCTTGAAACGATAAAGAGTATTAGTCGATTCTTATTTCTGGAAATGTGCATGTTACATAATGCAGCAATAGGCAAGTTCTGGAGATTTTAGCAGGAAGTAAAGCACAAAGTTGATGCCCTCAAAGACAACTAGGAACTGCCGTAAAAGTTGTAATACTTCTTTAGCGTGCGTCGTGTTACTGTCATGAACACGCGTCGAAGACTGACATGGAAGAGAAGAAATTGCTGAATAAAGTCATTATTTTTGGTTTCTTTAAGCACAAAAATTTCTCATAGCTTCATAACGTTACATGTCACATGGACTATTTTAACAATGTCCTTACTACCTTTCTGGGCCTTGAAAATGTAAGTTGCATTGCTTTCTATGGAGGGCCAGAATGCTCTCGGATTTCATCAAAATGATCTTAATTTGTGTTCTGAAGATGAACGAAGGTCTTAAAGGTTTGGAATGACATGAGGGTGAGTAATTAATGACAAGAGTGTCATTTTTGGGTGAACTGTTCCTTTAAGTTTAAAAACTATAAAATGATTTTCCCAGGAACAAATGAACAGATTAAGACTTTAAACTTTTAAATCCACTTTAACAGAAGAGAATGCATATTGAGAAATGGCCCTAGTGATGAAATATATCATTTAAAATCATCAAAACTTAGAAGAAAAACATCAGACTTTTATTTTTTCAAAAATCTCACACATGCTACGTCTCATTCCACTCCCTATTTTGTGAATCAAATACAGGCACTAACAAGAGCCTTATTCCACTGAACCCTAAAATATGGCATATCCTCAAATTTACACAGTATCAGAGAAAACAAAAATCATTATTTTCAGTACATGAACCTACTGTAGTGAGCAGAACTCAAAGAGCCAATGACATTGAATGGCATTGACGACATACTTGGTGCAATGCGTCTTGAGGCACGGAGTTTAAAGTGCGCATATTTAAGATGCCAGACATAGACGAATCTACCCAGAAGCAGCATAGAGCTTGTTTGGCAGTCGGAAATAACAGCACAGCTTCTGCAGGTATGACAACACTCCTGTTATCACCTTCAAAATCACAAGTGAAAAACATTCTCTGATTACTCATTTCTATGGCCTCCTTTTACACTCCTCAGCGCCAAACAGATAATGTCAGTAATTACACTCGGAGGGGAGGTAGTGAGACGTCACTTCGACAGGTTAGTTCACATTACAACTGCCTGGATTCCAACAACTCAAACTGTAAAAAAAAAAAACACCCATTTACACTGCCTGATCAAAAGACACACAGGCTTTTATTCAATTACAGTACCGGTAATTACTATAGATTTACACCATCCTAATAATGTGTTGCCATGCTAACAGGACAGGAAGAGCATCAAATGCATCCTGCTTTGCTTAAAAAGTCTTACGGTGAAATTAATTTTGAATGTGATCGCCATTCTGCATTAACACTAAATAAAAGTATAGAAAAATGGTGAAAACTAAAATAATATTGGCTATTATTATTAGGAATAAGAGGCAAAAACACAAAGTGTCTGTCAGTGCACCAGCATATACTGTAGTGCCATTTGTGCTTTGGACATCCCAAGTTCGAGTCCTGGCTCGTGGACCTTTCTCAATCCCCATCTCTCTCTCACTTCAACTAACTGTCCTGTTATAATAAAGGCTAAAAACGGCAAAAATAAACTTAAAACTCACAATGCGTCAATGAATCCTGATTTAAATAATAATAATAATAATAAAAATAATACTATCTGCCCTCCACCATCTAGAGGCAGTGATTCACAGCATCCAGGGACTTTGCAGCGATGGGCGTCCTGGATTTATGAGGCAGGCAGATTAGATCCAGAGTAAAATGGCCAGGCTTCATCTTTATAGAGTGGCAGATTAACAGCTTTGACCCGAGAAAAACACGAGAGAGCAGGAACAAGAGGAGTTAAATGTTCTTTCAGCACACAGGCTTCATCTGTCCTTCCTCCCATAGACAGACAGCTATGTGTAAGAATCAAGAAGCAGTATTGTTATTGTAACTAAAATTATAAGTATTAAAAAAAAAATAATAATTTGTTAAAGCTAAAATATAAAATAAAAGATTAGATGAAAAATGTAAATTAACAATTTAGTTCCCTTGGCAACTAACCAAAATAAAATAAGTTTAAGCCAATGAAAAAATGAAAGCCAAATAGATTTTTTAGATTTGAAACTAATAAAAATTAAAAAAGCATATAACACAATTATTAAAACAGTAAAATGTGAAAATATAAAAATTTGAAAAAATTATAAAAATAAAACCTAATTCAAAATATGAATGATATATAGTATATATTATGCTATAATAGTATATTATATATAAATAATATAAATATAGAAGGCTGTCAAGCAGTAAGCACCATGCCATATACAAACAACATACTGTACAAGCAGTCTCCAAATTTAACTTCACCTGGCACTTATTACCTACCATAAATGCTTCTTACCTACCAAGAGAATTTATTTTGCATTATTATTATTAATTTTCAAGATTTTTACATTTTTAATTTTACAATTATTTTTTTAATCATCATTTAACAAGCAGTACAATTATGCTTACTATATTTAACTGTAAAATATTACAAATTTGTGCATCTTCTCGTTTGGCTCTGTTCGAAGGTGGTCGCATTTTTCTACCCTCCCTATCCTGAACTTCCCTGCTTGCTCTCTCGTATTGTCTTGTCCTTCTTAAGAGACTCTCGCTGCACTATTTACAAAACCGAAATTATGGATCTGATCAACTGGTCTCTTAACGCAATTGACACCATCTTCTCGACTAGAAGATCGGGATCTGGAGAACCGGAATGTCCTGCTGGGACGTTTGCTGCTGGCTACACGATGGACGCATGGGAGAGATGGCGGGTCGTGTGTCTGGCGGCTCTCTCCGTGGAGGACATTGAAGACATCTTCTTATTCGGAACCATGATAACTGGGTTTCTGCTGTTTGGATTAGGTGTTGCCCTAAACTATCGGAAAATTAAGGAGACGGGACTGGCTATCCAAAACCTCTCAAGGCTGCCCGTCATGATTGAGGCTGTTGGCAGAGCGGTCGCCTCTGAAACAGAGACGATTAACCGCAATATGGATTCAATCACGGCTAAGCTCTCGGCTTTGGAAAGGAAAATTGATGGACAAGGAGATCAGAATGGACAATGAGAATAGCTGTGAAACTGGAAGACAGCTGTTCGCCCAAAGTCAAAACAATCTTATCTCTTTCCGGCTTCCCAAAACAGAACGGCTTGACAAGGCCGCTCTGGTATCAACTCTCCTGTGAATACTGCAGGGAGACGCTCTTTCTTCCCTCCCCCATCAAACACCTTGTTATTGTCGGGTGCTTGGGCTCTGGCCAAGGTCGTTTCCATGGCAATTGCTATGTCGCACCACAACCTGCGAACTGAGACAACTGGTTTGGAGTACTGGCGCAACGGATTTCAAGGCATACGAACTCACACGAACTTACACATACACACACTCATACATCTCCCTACCCCCATCCCACGCCTTCGTCGCTTCATCCCGTCAGTTGATAACGGGTCTGTGTTCGCGCTGTAATGGCTGCAGGCCGGATGGCTGTTTCGTCTGAATTGGATTTTCTATGCAAGTTATGTTCCTGTGTTGACTGTGCTCTATGCTGAGGTTTTTGTCTGTTCTCACACTGCACTCTCGTTCAGGAGCGTAGTGTGAGGACTATTTTTTTCTCCTCTCTTTCCTCATGTTGTGCTGTATTCTCTTCTTTATTGCATTTCGTTGCCTTGTACCTACATGTGCAATGACAATAAATTGAATCCAATCCAATTTAAAAATGTGAAAACAACAAGAGACAAAATAAAAATAAATTGTAAATGCATTATAATATTTTCTGTAGGACTATAATCGTTTTTAAAACGGTCCCTTAGTTCCCCTAAAAAAACAACAAAAAAAAAAACACATTTTATTTATAAAGATAATTGTATTTGGGACTTTTTTATGTAATGTGAGTTGTGTGAAGTGAGAAGTTTTCGCCAAATTTTAGTAAACAAGTTCAGTTGAGGGTGTGACCTTGACGTTTTTCTGGTAAAGTGCAGGAATTCAGTGTTCACCGCAGTCATGTCTCACAAAAACAGTTTATCACAAGAATAAACGGAGTCTAATTACCCATAAAAGCAGCGAGAATGACCAAGAAAGCCAGAGAACAAAGCCGAACTGCTTCTGTTCAAATGCTGCTGATGCTACAAGCAGGAAGGGATCAGTAGTCTTTGGGCTGAGAATTAAAAAGTCCTTTAAACCACAGCCCTGGTATTTCCTCTTTCTTTAAAAGTGAAGGTGGCTGCGGTAACAGGAGACATGTCGAGCTCTGCACACTGATTGCCACTCTGTCTCTGTTTTCAATTACACCATCCTCAAGAACAGGAAAACACCCCAAAACTCTTGCACGATGACATACTCCGTCTCAGATGAACCAATAAATGTGATTAGTCACCCACTAAAATGAGTGGTTTCACATGTACGAACCATTTTACATTGATCTGTGGTGCTCAAGTTCGAATCCAGCTTGCAACATTTCCAATTCCTCCTTTAGTTCCTAAACATTTCTTGTCCTAATTATATTTACTTCTCAATAAAAGTGACAGAAAGGTCAAACAATTTGAAACTCGACACAAGCCTGTGCACTAAGATGCCTTTTATGACTGCAAATGGCTTTTGTGAAAGAAAAAAAAAGCACATGACGTGAAACGCCCCGTGTAAAAAGATCCATGTTCTCTGGGTTGAGTTACACCCCATGGCACACGTAATACGGCTTCCTAATAAAAACACCCATGAGAGAACTACAGGCCCTGCCAGGTTAACATGATGAATCATTATGATCTCGGACTGAAACCTGTGCTTGTGTGTCTTGTTATGGGACATGTGACCATGCAGAGCAAACCCGAGGGGAATGTGTCTTACCATGTGATAGTTAACGATTTCCTGAAGGCTCTCGCCACACTTTTCAAGACATTCCTGAAATGAAATGATCAAAAAATCAACACAGCTCCTGAAGGTCTGACTATTACCGGAGTCATTTAGAAATAAATACTTACTGGGATCATCTCCTCCTTTTTGCAGTGGTGAGACAGGTCTCGAATGCCGTTGACAAAGAGTTTATTGGCACTGATGTACACACGACCGGCTTCGATCATCCCGCTGCATAGCTTCACCAGCTGATGGACAGAACACAGCATATTCACAGAATAGAATATACAGAATTATATTTAACGACAAACATGCCGTCGTTTGCAGTGAATTTATAACAGCTATGACGCACTCGCTGCTGTGATTGGTCAGATGGCGCAATCCTTTGTGATTGGTCTACCGCGTACAGCGCGAATGACAGCCCATGGGTGGACATTATGCAAATGTGTTACTTCGTGACGTACAGCCGTAACAGAATAAGATTCGAATTCCTGACGACTCGTTTAGGTGATTGCGAGCCGACTCTTTTTTTTGATAGACAGTAACTTTATTTATCATGCACTTTCGGCTTCACAACTTTGCAGAAAGTTTATGTTCACATACTGCTACATGACACACTGCATGAAAGGTAATATTCGAAAAGGCATAATAGGGGCACTTTAATATATGGTTATATAGGATTATATTTTGATTATATCATTTAATATTTTTTACTTTTGTGAAAGCGCATCCTAATCTGACACAGAAGAGAAAAAAATAGCTGAATAAAGTCACTATTTTTGTTTTCTTTGCATATAAAAAGTATTCTAGTAGCTTCATAAAATTACAGTTGAACCACTGATATCACATGGACTATTTTAACAATGTCCTTACTACCTTTCTGGATCTTGAACATTTCAGTTGCGTTGCTGTCTATGGAGAAAGCTCTCGAATTTCATCAAAAATATCTTAATTTGTGTTCTGAAGATCAACGAAAGGTGGAACGACATGATTTTCATTTTTGGGTGAACTATCCCTTTAAATATTACAGTGTAGCCTTAAAAAGAATGTATATTGATTACCATTTGTATAGTTTTACTACAAATACCAAGATTAAACGAGCAAAACCACTGAGACTGTCAACTTCCTCTGTGTTGCTTCCACATTAAATGCTAATGCTATGCTATCCTAATGCTAGACGGAATTCTCTTTTTTTCCAATTACATAAATGGACAATTACAAAATACACAATGAGCTAATGTGAGAATGGACATGCATACCACATATGGCAGTGAGCATGTAAGTTTGCTCTGAATCAGCTTGTATGAGGCTAATGGAGAAATTTCTAACTAACATGTTCATATTTAATGCAGTTCTACAGCTCAAGAACCCAAATATTGTTTTATTTTATTATTATTTACAATTTTTGCAGCAGATGAAGAGATTAAACTTGACTCTCTAGCATGCTGTGCTTTATTCTCAGTGAATGCTAGCATGCTAAAAGCTGCTTTGAGAAGAATTAGCTTTATTTCAGCTATCAAACCAGCCCTTTTGTTATCAATTTAAGGCCTTCAACAATACATTTCAAGAATATCGATATGCTAGCTTAGCCAATGAAAGCTTACTTAGCCTGTTTATTTGTTGAATATCTGTCTGTCAAAGGGCTGCACGATCTTGCATTCAGTTTGTGCTACCTTTAAAAGTTGGTGTATGTACACACACGCATCTCTGGTTTGATTTTATTTGAGCATCTTACACTAATTTAATGCTTATTAAAAGTTTGGGGGTTTTAATATTGTGATAAACTTGCAGTAATGAGTAGACATTGCCCTTGTATGCAGATTTGGAAGCTTCTCCTAACGCCCTGAAGCAGAAAAGACCTGCAAGACTGCAGTTCCCTGATGCAAATGTTCAGCATCCTAATGCTAAATGGGGTTCTCTCTCGAATTCCCCTAATCCTGTATGGAGTACGAGCTGGGATTTAGCTCAGTGCGCATTTGTTATGCTGTTTTATCCAGGCAGTAATGCGCTAGTGCTTAGTTAGCTGAGCATTAAGAAGGCCTCAAACATCTCAATTAAACAAGGCAAAGAAGACACTGATCAAATGAAATGAAGTTATTTCAAACAGAGTTTATTCATACCTTATCCAGCTTGGCTTCTATTTCCACAACATCAGTCTCAACTTCATCGATATTCGCCCTGCAGAGACACAAGAAATACACATTATTCATTAGATGATAGATATAAAGTCCTTTTTGATTGGTTATATGAAAGGATGAACAAAACCATTTAAATTATGGTATTATTTTTTTTTTTTTTTTACAGATTTGATATACACTAATCCATAAATTTCATGGCATGTTTTGGGAAATAACATTGACATTTTACAAATTTAACCATAAAAAGAGGTTAATATTTCTTATTAAGAAGTTTGTAATGAATTTCACCATTTTTCTTTTTTTTTAGACAAAATGTATTTAACCTCAAACTCGAGATAAATTGATGAATTTTGGCAATATTTACTCAAAAAATGAGGTGCATAAACTCAGATTAATGAGGTTTACGATCAATCCGTTCCAAAAAGAAATACAAAACCTGTGCTAATAGGAAACAAGCTGACAAAAAAATTAAATCCAATACACCGTCCATTTTTGACCAGGAGTACCACAAATGTATTTACATTATATTTGATAATTTTTGTATTTTTCGGTGTGGAAAAATACAAAAGTACACAAATGATCAAATATAATTTGGTGCAGTTGTTATACCCTGTGTGAGCCTATAGTTGTAGTCCAATATGATAACATTAGCTAACATTTCCAGGAAAAAGAAAACCCTCTCAGGGTCAAAATGACCGGAACACAACATGAGGATTAAAACATTTGTTTTTTAATGTAATAATGTAATGTAATGTAGTTATACCATACCAAACAGACATTGTTGACTTTATGCCACCCAAAAAAATAGCTAAATAAATTTCTGAATTCAGAAAAAAAGTCAAGGTATGTTTAATGCATCGACAAAATATAAGTCAAGACACTGAACTAGGAACAAGACTAGTAAGTATCTGCCATTAGTCATCCTCTGTATAAGGTGCACTCAGGTTCAATAGAGGCTTTTAAGCTGTATTTAGTTGATGTGGTTGACTGCAAAGGGATGCATCTCTTATTATGCTATTGCCCCTTTAACGTCAATGACCTACAGTTGATCCCAGAGCCTATTTGTAGCCAATATAGATTGACAATAGAAAGACTGTATCAATTTACATCTTCACACTACCACTCTCTGCAGCAGGCGTGCTCTGAAATTAGGTTACACCTTTATGAACATCAATTTCATAAACGGATGACGACATATCTAATCTCACACTATCTGAAAGCCTTCTTTATCCAGTTTAGATTCCAGCTAAAAGCTATTGTTCTTAGTCAGCTCACCACAGTTGGTGCACGTTTGAAGAAACCCTGTTGAGACGTCTAAGGTTTTCTCCTCACAGCTCATCCTCTCACACAGCATGCTCTGTTACTTAGATTTATCACGTTAGCTAACTCAAACAGGGCCGAGAGGCGTCCAGGCATCAAGCATATGTGTGGCTCTGCTTGCAGCCTTGCACACATATCCAGTATACTGTATATCACACAGTAATCTTGCTATAATGTAAACATCAAAAAAGTACTACGGTATTACCATTGCTGTACTGCTGTACTGTACTGAAAATAGTCAAAAACTATTTTATCCCTGGTAAACTGAAACTTAAAATCACAAATTTGTATCTTATCTGCGAGGAAGTATGAACCTGGGTAGTCACACCATGTGACCATTTTGATGCTCAGATTTAAATTTCAGTAAATGTTACTTTCCTCTTACACTATTTGTGTAACAATAAAACTCAACATTTTGATTTGCTGAGCCACATTTGAAGCTGTTTATTTAATTCTAATGTAACAGTCAGGCTCTGAAAGTAACAATCCACAAAACCTTTGAAAACATACCTGCTGTGAGCTATGAGGCTGTTGATAAATGGTATATGCTTTTTATTTAGGCTTCTGCTCTGCTTCAGACATATTGTTATGAGTCATGAGCAATCAATACTCCACAGACCTATATACACACATAGACACAAACCCATTTAAACACCTCTGTCATCTCCGCTGCAATCACTAGCCTTCTGGGACAGACTGTTGAGCAGCTCTAAGTCATAGATGGGGAGGAAACAGCCAACAGAAAAGGTCAACTGCAACTGGCTGAGACCAGTTCAGGAACGGACTGACAACTACAACATGGAAATGTTTTGTTTCTGCTGAGGAACATATTGGGTCTATGACATGATCTGTTTCATATATATATATATATATATATATAAAAAAAACATTCATACATAAATGACTTCGATAACACCTCTTCTACGATGAACATGTTTGCAATTTTTTTGGGGAGCATAAATCAAGCATCAGGGTAATACAACTGTCCTGTATGGAGCTCCTAAAGGGACACGGTAAAAAAAAAAATGATCATGCATTCCCTCACAAAAGTATTGTGTTCACCCAAGAAACTTTTGCGTTTTATATTTCAGTGCTTTTATAAGCGAACACAAAGTTAGCATGAGAACGAAAATGTTTTGCGAGCGAGTGAACGCAAAGCTTTTCAGGGGAACGTAAATGTTTTACGAGTGAATGCAAATGGTTTTCAAGGGAATGAAAATGCAAAGTTTCTCTGGGGAAAGCAATTTTTTTTCAATAAAACAAAAACGTTTTGTGAGCTAACGCAGAGCTTCTTAATGAAACACATTTTTGCAAGTAAATGCTGGGGAACACAAATGTTTCTCGAACGAACGCGAAACTTCTCATTGAAACAAATTTTTGCAAGTTAATGCAACGTTGTGCCAGTGAATGTGAATGTTTTACGAGTGAATGCAAATGTTTTGCAAGTGTAAGCAAATTTTTTTGGGGGAATGCGAAGTTTTTTAAAGAAAACAATTTTTGGTAATTCGGTTTTGTAAAAAATTTCTGCAAGTAAATGTGAATGTTTTGCGAGTGAATGCAAAGTTTATTTGGGGAAAGCAATAGTTTTGCAAGAGAATGAAAATGTTTTGAAAGTGAGTGAATGCAAAGTTTCTCAGGAGAATGTTTTTTACGAGTGAATGCAATAGACTTCAGAGAGAACAAACACATTTTGTAAGCAAATGCAATGTTTCTTGGGAACGCAAATGTTTTGTGAGTAAACGCAAATGTTTTTCAAGAGAATGCTAATATTTTTTAAGGGAATGCAAAGTTTCTTTGCAATTTTTTTTCAATAACAAAACAGTTTTGTGAGCTAACGCAAAGCTTCTAAATGAAACGCATTTTTGCAAGTTAATGCAAACATTTTGCGAGTGAACGCAAAGTTTCTCAGGGGAACGCAAATGTTTTTCGAGTAAACGCAAATGTTTTGTAAGGGAATGCAAAGTTCCTCTGGGGAACAATTTTGTTTCAAGAAAACAATAAAAGGTTTGTGAGCTAATGCAAAGCTTCTCAATGAAAATAACTTGTAAGTAAATATGAATGTTTTGCGAAACAATACAAAGTTTATTTGGGGAACGCAATAGTTTCGCAAGAAAACAAAAATATTTTGTGAGTGAGTGAATGCAAAGCTTCTTAGGGGAAGTTTTCTTGGGGGAAAGCAAATGTTTTACAAGTGAGTGCAAATGTTTTGCAAGTGAATGACATGAGTTTTAAACTAGATAAAAAAAATTTTTTTTAAATAATTTTCTTTATCTAGGACACTAATTAGTAATTTACCCATTGGCTCTTAGCAATGCCAGATGACATTATGAGAGCCAAGTATAGTATTTATAGAGTTGTAACTTTTATTTTTAGTTACTTTTTCTTATTTGTAAGTCGCTTTGGACAAAAGCGTCTGCTAAATGACAAAAGTAAATAAGTAAAGTAAGATGGAGAGATCAGACTGTGCCCTGGCTCAGGTCTTAGCGCTGATGGTTCTCTCAAGGGAGAGGGAGAGTCTGGAGCTGCAAAGCCAAACTCAGTCTTGCGGTCCAAAACAGCACTTACAGAAGGTGTGGGCCATCACTGAGAGGATCTCTTGGACTAATCACCGAGACTGATGCTACAAGTATTGTGCAATAACCTGTTAAAACAAAAAATCTGAAAGTGCATTTGTAATGCAAGAACATCCTTATTTTTGTTCTGAGGATGAGAGGTCAGGCTTTGTTGTTCAGCCTCAACAGTAACCACACTCATGATCGCTGGACTCCATATGAGCTGTGATGAGTGGCAAGGATGCCACATTCCCATGATCTATTGTTAGGAAGACCCTGAGCACGTACAAACAGCTGAATTAGTCCTTCAGGTTGCCCAGCAGGTGGACTTTTCCAGTGAGTTTAGGTACTGACTCCTAAAAGACCCCCGGCAGCATCAACTAATGGAACAAATACACACTAACCGGTATTACAGGGCGGGGGGTCTCATGCAAAAATCATATTTTCTTTGCCTTCCCCAATTGTAAGTCGCTTTGGATAAATGCATCTGGAAAATGAATACATGTAAATGTATATACTGAATACAAACTGAAAAATGTCCTGAAGCTGGTTGCCTTAAACATTTATGTTTTCTCAACTTTGGATTTTTTACAGTGTAGTTCCAAACAAAGCCACAGCAGAACTGTTTTGCATCTCTGAGCAACATAAGACAGTGTTTTTTTACCCAATGAATCATTCCTTTTGAGTGAATGAGTTGAATGAAAGATTCAATGACTCACTAAGACATTCAAATGCTTTGTTCCTTAATGAATCAGTCATTTGAACAAATCAGTTGAATGAATGACTCAATGACTCACTCATGCAGTGACCTACTGGCGATTTTAATTTTATATTTAAAGTATATTTACATTTTTTCCAAATCATTTTAAATGTTAGTATTCAATGTTTTGTTTTTGAAACATTAAAACTTTATTTATGCATTTGTAACTCATTGCTATTGTTGTTAGGTTTATTTATTTTTGAGCTGTAATTTGTAATTTTCGTAAAGAGATTTTTGAAAGGACAGGAAACGGTGAGAATGAGATGGGTGGGATTGGGAAATGTAATTAAATTGTTCTTTGAGAAAGTAAAGTAAGGGATTACTCAATTTAACTAAATTTTTGTTTAATTTAATTACAGTTACTCCTAATGTAATTGCATTAAATATTGTCTAGAATGTAGGAGAAATCTACATAAAAAAACAGTGATTTAACATCAAAATTTAACATCTATTTTTAATATGTATGTTTTAAATGTACCATGCTCGCTTTAAATACTTTGGTCAGGTCACAAATAATTTCTGCAATTTTATATTAATTATTTAAACAATTAAACGAGTCTTAATGTATTCATGTGTATCATTGTATTCAACTGGTCAAGGTTAATTTGTTTAGAAAATAATTAAAAATAATGCAATAATTTTGAGAGAGTAATTATGTTTGATTCAAGACACAACCTGACTAACAGTATAAGTGGATTTCAGAAAAACATGACAGTGTCTCAGTGCTGCCTGCAGATAGAGAAGTAGTCTGGGGCGCAGTATGTTGCCATGATACCATGAGTCCAATGACGTGATAATATCACAGTTTATGAGACAACATTTCTCATTTACAGTGACTGGAGAGCTTTAGACCATCTGCTGGTGCACTGATCCAACACCTGACCAATCTGTCATATTTTATGCATTATTAAATGTGATAATGTTGTCAAAGACATTGACATAATTTACACTTTCATAACTTGGAAATGTTCTAAAAGATGTCATACATTTATGATGTCGTGTGTGTCCCGAATCCTTGCTGCCAAAGACAAAATGTGTCACATCTAATTTTAATTTCAAATCCACTAGATCACAGAAGCACTAACTTCATGGTCAGATGAGGGACTTTGGGTGGATGCTTAGACTGCAAGGTCAAACACATCCAGCTATGTTTGCATGTATGTGTCTGTTCAGATGAGACGGGACACTTAACCCTGCGTTTTAACCATTATCTGGTAGGACAGATTGGCTCCGCCCCCTTTCTCTGGGATGTGCACTGTTGACGCGAGTGAGCGGCCGGACACTGGTGTGATATGGTGGGGGGTGGGGGGGGCACGTGTCTTTCATCTTTAGCTCGGCTGCGCAGCCTCCCATCCATCCATCCATCCATTCGCAAGCTATTTTTAGCCCCACATGAGCATGTGTATGTGCGCGCATGTGCGTAAGCATCACATGAGTCTGCGCTCATAACTCTCCGCCTGACATTTCAGATCAGCCCTGAGGTGAGACTCAGAGGCCTGGAGTTTCTTCATTTAAACAGCTCTGTGGCCAAACCCACCGCTTTATATATATATCTTTCAGCTTCAGGCTACAATGATCTAAAGGCAACAATTTAACAAAAAAACACTGATAACATTAGAAAAACTGCTGGGTGCAGATGGATGTAAAATATGCACAACATTTTACAAACAATGTGAATCATGAATAATGAATCAGTCTGTTATAATCACCCATGAACTGATCATTTTAAGCTAATGTAATTTTTTTGTCCATGTTCAATTTTTTTTTTTTCTTTTCAATATGCAGATTAATTTTCTTGAAAATGTAACTATTTTTAAGCTCATCTTTTTTAGCTTAAACAGCATGAAAATGGCTTGACTTCTTTTCTAGTGGAGTTGATGTCCTGTAGTTTTCATTGCTGGAATGTCCTTTGCTTGTCTATAAACATCCTCTATTTCATAGACTGTTAAACAGCAACGGTGGAATTTGCAGGTTTATGATTTGAAAAAAGAAATGATGATAAAAATATGACTGCTTTAAAAGTACAAATTTTTTCTTATATCTAATTTGTCTTATTTGAATGATTTCCCACAGATCTCTCTCACGTAATCAGCTAAAATCAGAGACAATTCTTTGTTTTCTCTCTTACCGCTCAGTTTGAATGATCTCGATTCTCACAGTCCAACACAAGCTGACTGTGAGTCATGTGACCTCTAAGAGCATGAAACAGCCAAACACAGCTGCAATACAGCTATATATCTTCTATATATGAAGGATGCACTCAGATGTGGGGAATTATAAAGACACCTGCGCGTCTACTCAAATGCTACGCTGTCTTCGGAGTCCGAGCGGAGCTAAGCACATTCCCTGAGTTGCTTCCGCTCACAAAGCCTGGACTGTTAGCAAACAAACTCAATAGGCCAACACAGGGGCTGTTTTCATCCGCTGAATGACTGGGGCCTTCAGGACCCACAGCAAACGGATCACTGAATATCAATCTGTGTCCACATGTGTCCGCTATTTACAGGCTTTACTTTATAAGCAACCAAAACAACAAATGTGAGGCACTGTATCTGCAAAACTGAAAGAACAGAGGATCTTTTTTCGAGTTGGAGACGCAGACAAATTCCGCTAACTGTAGTATGGGATGTAGGCGTAAGCTCCGGTGAGAATATGCTAGTCTTGTGAGAACCAAGTTTTACTTACAGCAAAGGAAAACCTGTCTCCTCTTGGCTTACATCAAAATCCTTGGACATCCTCATTTTATGACAGGTTTTTTGTTTTGCTCTCTCCTCTGCACTTCCGCATTCATCACTTCTCACCGGAGCTTACGCTGCGCCATCCGCTGGAGCGCCACTCTCTTGGGAACGCGTGTAAGAAAGTTAGCGGTAGCTAGAGATTACGGTTTATAAAGTTTTAAATATGGATATTTTTCTTACACAAACCCATCGATTCACTCCAGAAGACATTTATTAACCCCTGGAGCACTTTTTATGATGGATGGATGCACTTTATTGGACTTCAAAATCTCAATAGCCATTCACTGCCATTATGAAGCTTGGAAGAGCCAGGATATTTCTTAAATATAACTGTATTCGATTGTATTCGTCTGACAGAAAAAGTGTCATGTACACCTAGGATGGCTTGAGGGTGAGTAAATCACGGGATAATTTTCAATTTTGGGTGAACTATCCCATTAAGATACTAAAGTGGTGTTCGGGTTTGTCGTACTCTTAAACCCCACTTGAACGTAAAATTTAGCTTTTTGCAATAACCCTAATTAAGATGTTTTAAGTGCATGTAAATGATGTCAGTGAGTCACAACATCATGACGTTTGCAGCATCACATTGCGTGTAAGATCAAGTACTCTGCGGGTGGCCATGTAGACTCACTAGCATTAAACGTCACTGGAGTTTGTTTGATCATCCTGGTATAACACCGCCTTCTAAATCAGAGAGCAGCATTGAGAGATAATGACAAGGGCCTCCAAACCCACAGAGAGCTTGAGAGGCTCCTAGATCATGGTGTCGTACGTCAACATGCTAACTGTAACATAAAGGTATGATCCCGTTTATCACCCCTTTAACTGGTCGCACTGGGAAAAGCACGTTATAATGACTTTCAGATGGTGTAGAGGAAGAGAAGGAAGAGTCTTCAGCTGCACTGGATGACAGGATCAGATGCCGCCCATCAGCTGTACAGCATCTGTTAGTGAGGGTTTCATGGAGTGAGCTTTTCCCAATCCCCAAATCTTGGAAGATGGGAAAAGGGGCCACAGGAGTTGGAGAAAATCCAGAGTTGAGAAGAAACGACAGTTGCCAGATGTTCCCATCTGTCTTGAGCAATATCTTCTGTAGTCCAAGGTCCATGAGAGTCACTGTTGTGCGAAGTATTACCCCAGTCCACTTTGTGGAATGAGATTCAGACATGAGAATGACCAGATGAGAAGGTGGCAGAACCCTGAGGTGTTTTACCCAATAGTTCCCTCAGGAGCAGGACTGTTTGCTTGAGCGACAGTTCAGAGAAAAACCAACCCAAGTGCAAAGACCTCATTTGTGGTGAGAGAAAAACAAGTGCTAAAAGTGTTGGCCAGGCTGGGTTTACTTTGGCCTCAATCTTTCCTCTGCAAACTTCAGGGGAGCAAATGGCACCTTTTCTCTAAGTGAGCTAAAGACCTAGGCCAAGTATTAGGCAACACTATGTGGCTTAAAACCGTTAAACATCTGTACAGAGTACATGATCTGTTCTGAGGCAAAAACACAAGCATTACTGTTTATACAGAACTATTTGAACTGTTTTATGGCTATCCATTCCTGTTCCTTAATGTTCAAATATTACATCACCGATTCACTGCCTACAAGCTGCGTACAGACAGTGTTGGGAAGGTTACTTTGGAAATGTAATAGGTTACAGATTATAAATTACCCTACTTAAGTAGTTTAACTTTTCAATTACTTTATTAAAGTAATGCAACTGATTACATTTGATTACTTTTCTATATTTCTAATGTTTTCTACTGTTAATCATTTTCAAACATAAACCAGGCAGGGTTAACCTTGCAGTAGTGCTCAACAGTCACTGATTCCTGTCAAGACTTTCAAAATCCTTCATCACTTGAATTAAGATTATAATATTTTAATTTTAAAGGAGACATTGGATGCAAAATGCACTTTTACATGGTGTTTGCATAAATGTATTCTAGCAGTGTGTGGACACAACCACCCTACAAAGATAAAAATCCATTCACTCATTTTTTTTTAATCCCATCAAGCCATTTTGGTTTTCAGAGCAGTATGTTGTTGTTGTTGCTCAGGCCCTGCCCACAAACTCTCCTGATTTGATTTTTGTATACTTTTACCATCTAATCAATCTTAGCATGCATTCATTTTGTGTCGATAAATGTTTGCCTTACTAATTATGCCTAAGTCTTTCTTTGGCCTTCACTCTGGAAGTGATCTGTTGATTCTGCGAAACTTTAATTAAAACTGAAACTGATTTTTAAATAAAAATGTGTTCACAAAATGAATTTTATAGCAAATTCAAAAACGATATTAAAATAAAACTAATTAAAAAATTAAAAACTATAATAACCTTGCTGTGAACAGAGCAAGGTAAAAGGGTGATGTTACACGACCATTGAGGAATTTTAACCAAAGTAGACATTTTCACGAAAACCCTAAAGAATCATACCAACTTGTGGAAGATGGGCATCCAATGTCCCCTTTGAAGCACAGCCGCCACAAAATCAGACTTCGAGATCATTCTGAGGTTAAATACAGATTTAAAATCATAACATGAAATATTTTATTAGCTATGATACTGTTTTTGAAATCAAATGTTTGCATAGCTATGACAGGAAACACTGTCTGGAATCTAACAGTGCCTTGGAAAAAACAGTTAATCTTGAAAAATGAAGCATAGCTATTACATAAACCCATAAAGGAAATAAAAGAGAGTTATCGAATAAGCATGTTCTAAACTCCTGAAACATTGGTGTTTCATATTTTAGAGCAGTCACTGCAATTCATGAAAGAAATCATTTAAACTGTATGTGGGAGTGTGTGTGAACAAATCAGATGTAACCCTCTTTGTAATCCTTTACGTTTTCATAACTAATTTAATAAAAAAATAAATTCTCAGTAACTGTAACGGATTACAATTACTTTTATTTTGTAATTAAATTATGTAATTCCGTTACATGTAACTAGTTACTTCCCAACACTGCGTACAGAGTATATGTTGAACAAATAAGCATCATACTTGTTCAATCTGTCAAATTTGTTTTCATTAATAAAATCACAAAGTTAAATTATGTTGTATCATCAAGATATACTTATATTGCACTATACATGAATCAAACATAATGGAGTCAATTACAAATAAGAGTGTCCACAATAAATAAGTGCACAATAAAAAAAAAACACCTGTCAAGTTATAAGAAAAGCATTTATTTGCATTCATTTTGTTTTCACAATGTTTTGAAAAACATTTATAAAATTTTCCAGGAAAGTTTAAATGCGATTTCTCTAAATGTCATACGATGTGATTTTATCAAGTATTAAAATATTATTCTTACACCTTGAATGCATGTGAGTCTCTAAAACATTTTAAATGCATTTCTTAAGGTAAAACAATATTTTTTACAAATATCATGAATTATTAATTCTCATATGTCATTGAGTTTTTGGGAGTTGCACCACTTGACATGAATTTTCGCAACCTGACCGAATCTTGTCCTGTTATAAAAATGTCAAATTAGGGGTTCTCTGTATTACCTTTCCTTTTTTCTTCATAATAGTTGCAGCATATGACTTTGTTGGTTGCACCTCATGACTCTGGTATGGCAGTAAAGTTTTGTCAAACATTAATAAGCTTGAATTAGCCAAACTACTTATGGTTACTTTGAAATAACTTCATTTGCCTTAACCAACCTGGTACTCATATATCATTTCCTTTTTTTCTTCATACTGGTTGCACCATCTGACTATGTTGGTTGTGCCACATGACTTTGGCAGTAAAGTTTTGTCAAATATTTGGCAAAATATTAGGCAGGCAATAAAATGCCAAACTACATAGAGCTTCTTTGAAAGAACTTAATTTGCCTTAACCAACCTGGTACTCATAACCTGTGGTCATCCAGCAAGGAATTACTGAGAGCAGCACTGAAGGCTAACTCATCACATCCTGTACTGCTAATGGAGTCTGTCACGGCCTCATCTGCAGGATGAATAATCAAGTTCCTCCTGTAACGGCTACTGCCTTACATGGGAATCCCTTTTTAAGAGAATGTTGGGAAATGGTGTTTTTACTGGCTTGTTTTAGCAACCATAGTCGGGGACCAAGTGAGATCAAACTGAAAAACCAGGCATGTTTTCTGCCACTGAAAACATTAACGTGTCACATCATATCTGATGGAGCCCCAAGTTCTGTAGAAGCTTTCTAGCCACTTTAAACCCAACATGCAATCTTATTTTCAATTGCTTGCTTTAGTTCTGCTGATGTGGGGCACCACAAACCAATAATTACACCTGATCATAAGTCATAAAATGTACTTTCAATGCAATTTATGGGGCTTAACAATACACACGACAGATCAACATGGCGTCAGAATGCATCTAAGAGTACTCAGGCCCACCCATGCAGCATGTTCACCAGCCAGACGATTCAAACCAATGCCAGAACGACTGTGGTTTGAGTTCCCTCCAGAAACCTCAAATATCTCAAAGAGGGAGACTGAAAAATCCAGAATAAAAAAACACCCTCTGCTCAAAGCAATCCAGTAATGTACGGTCATTAACCACAACGGTTAAATTACCATAGGACACATTGTTTGTAAAAAGCACGTCAACATTTCATAAAGCCAGATACAGTATGGATTTGTCATCTGGATGCAGAATTCCTTGGCATCGCCACTTATAGATGATCAATTCTACAACAATCCTCCTTTCTCAGGATTAGTTGTGCACAGCTTCCAGAAACAAGTTAACTTCTAGAACAGCCTGGCAATTGTTCTTGGCTAGGTATGTATGTATGGGTCATGATGGATAACTAGTTGTCAATTATTTTGGTCAATTATTTCAACTACATTTTTTCATATTTATATTTTTTAGTGTTGATTTTAACGACAATGTTTTAATTAGCATGCTAACTGGATGCTGTACCCTACATTACTTATAGTTTGTGTGGCGAAACTCTTTTGCAACAGCAGCATCATTAAATACATTGCATTCGTTCATTCATTGCAGGCTAAACAAATAGCTTTCAAAACTTAAGACTAACTAAAAAACAATGAAAAATGTTTCTAAAGCTTTGGTTATGTAACACACAGCTTACAAGTCATTACCTACAAAGAATTCTGGTGAATTCAAAACCTGCTAGTTACCCAAAAATGAAAATTTGCTGAAAATTCAGTTTTTTTTCTCCTTCATTGGAATAGATTTGGAGAAATTTAGCATGAAATCACGTTTGGATCCCCTGCAGTGAATGGGTGCCATCGGAATCAGTGTCCAAACAGATGAAAAAAAAAAAAACATCACAATAATCCACACTATGGATTATTATTTTCCACACTATGGATTATTATTTTCTCTCATTCTGTCAAAATAGTCTTTATTAGCTTCTTTTCCTGAAGAACAATTCCTCTACAAACAAAACCAACATCAGTTTCAGTCCACTGGCATTAGACGGCTCTCTGGGGATAGACTGACAACTCACAGGAAGTTCAGAGAGATGCACTGGCCAGCATGTAACTTTTCTGACTGGACAGTGCCAGAACTCCAGAGTGAGACTAATTCTCTTAGCGGGGTGTTATGTTTGGCACGGGGAGCCGGAGCAGACGGATAAGCCTTGACACGCTGCTCCTCGCAGAGAGAGCTTCCCCGAGAGGAAGCAATCTTTAGCACTGTCCAACAGACAGTGAGAGAATCCACCCAGATGGTGAACGACCAATATGGGGTTTTCAAACATTTTAAAACCCATTTTGTAACCAGAAACTTTTCATAGACCTCCTCACTTGAACAATTCAAAGTAAATGACAAATGAATCAGCCTTTAGTATATTGTAATTTATACTCAGTCAATCGCTTTATATTGTTTCATTGTTGCCGATCATAAAAGTGGTTGTCATCACTGTATACAATCCTTTATTATTTCAAATAAAATGTTATAAAGTTATGATTAATCTCAGAGCTGGTTGATTTCAAACTTTTTATTAAATCAATGTTTTTTGTAATATCTGAGGAGAAAATGTATTGGAAATATACTTATGTCACTAGACAAAATAAGTGTGTGGTCACTATTTCTAATCCTAGTGATTCCCTTCTATTTGTAGCTTGATTTTATTGTTCACAATTTAACTTTTCACAGATGTATGAATCTAATTTTTAGAAGCCTATCTCTAAATTATAATAAAAAGCAATGATAGCAAATCTATGACGTCGTTTTAGTGCCACGCAAAATAAAAAAGTCATCATATTTTGAGAATAAAGTCAAAATTATTAGAATAATCTCATATTTCTATGCCTTTAAAGTCATAATATTTTGATAATAAAGTAGTATATGCATGAATAAAGTTAATTTATTCTCAAAATACTATGACATGATATATATATATATATATATATTTTTTTTTTAAACATGGTACTAAAATGCTGTAGTACAAATCAGACATGCACAAATTTTCTGAAATTACAACAAAACCCTTATGAGGGGTAAAATTAAGCTCCAATAGGAGAATGAAAATAGAAAAAAAAGGAAACAAGTGATGCTTGGGACTTCATGTTAATAGATTTCAGCCCCGTGTAAATTACTCTTATAGATAAGCATCATCAGCAGATTTAATCAAATCAGTAGTGTCAAGATAGTGTTTGTTCGGTTTATTTTTGACATCTCTGTGCCAAAGTGATATTTACTGAAACAGGAAGCACGTGTATTAACTCTGAAGGGCATCAGAAGGTCAATTTTCAATTTATTTAATTCTTATTCATAATCTTTCATAGCTTTAAGCGCAAGGTCATATTTTGTGTAATATGCAGTGAAGCACTTCACATTAAATGTGAACACAAAGTTTAGCTGTATTGGTTCACTATTTTCATGGAAATGCGATAAGGATGCTAGCTAGGAAGTGAGCCAGAGACGAAGGGAGAAGTGGGAGTGTGTTGCCCTCTTTTCGTGAAAGTACATAAACTCTCAGGGTGGTCTGACTTTTTTAGAAGACGACGTAAACCTGACATGACAGTGTGTATGTGTGTCACTGTGGTGCTCATGTATGTTGTGCAGTAGGGTCAGGACAACTGTGCGTTAGCAGCTATAGGGGAAATGTGTGTCAGAGTCTATTTGCGTATTTGAGGACTAAAGCCTTTGCACACTTGGTCGTGTTCCAATTCCAAGAAAACATCAGATGCTCTCAGATGCAGCAAGTCTGTTTAAATTATTTTCAATGTCATTCAGTAAGTATGTTTTTTTTTTTACTCTACACTCAGCATATTTCATCTGCATGGTATTGGCATTAGAACCATGAGAAGAGTAAGATATGATAGTCCATGATTACATATTAACAGTATTCAGCAACTAAGCCCATCTACTGACTATAAAATCATAAAACACTATTCAAAGGGATAGTTTACCCAAAATTCGGTGAACACTTTATTTTGATAGTCCACTTTATACATTCTACTAACAGTAAGTAATTTTGCAACTACATGTCAACTAGCAGTCATTAGAGTATTAGTAGACTGTCTTCTTAATATATTCTAACACTTTATTTTGATGGGTCCATAACATATACAACATAATGACTATGAGAAACATTTGTCAACTTATTCTACTAACCCTAAAACTACCCTACTGAGAGTTAGTAGACATGTACAAACCGAAATCCGGAAATGTTGGGACGTTTTTTAAATTTGAATAAAATGAAAACTAAAAGACTTTCAAATCACATGAGCCAATATTTATTCACAATAGAACACATAGAACATAAATGTTTAAACTTTGAAATTTTACACTTTTATTCACTAAATGAGCTCATTTCAAATTAGATGCCTGCTACAGGTCTCAAAAAAGTTGGCACGGGGGCAAGAAAGGGCTGAAAAAGCAAGAAATTTGGAAAAGATTCAGCTGGGAGAACATATATATAAAAGATTATGCCAAGCTAAAACATATTCATTGTAGAAGGTCAGTTTTTGAATAAATTAAGTGTCATGTGACTGACCCAAAACTAAATTATGACTGTTTTTGTTAAAAGAAACCATGACTATTATTAAGTGGAATTTGGGGAAAATATGAAATGCTCTAAAAGTGTTTAAATACTTCAAACTGCCAATTCTCACTTTAGTTTCTCATTCCTTCCCTCAACAAACACACTCACTATTGCTCTCTCTCTTCATTTCAAGGTCAACATATAATCAAGCTGTGTCATCCGCAGTTACCGGGTTCAGTCCAGTCTCTCTAAGGACACATGAGCTGGTTCTGCAACTGGGGCTCCACAGCACACCAAGCATGCAGTATACTGAGCGTGCACTTCCTTCCCACCTGCGAGACCATCATTTAGAAGAACCACAATGTTTCAGTTGTTCTGATTTTCCAGTGTTGGCTCCACGAGGAGATGCTCTTAAACCACGCTGTCTCAAACTGACAGCCCTGGAAGCTCTGGAAAATGTGCGACTATTGAGCAGCTTTACATCCTTTTGGTCTTGTAAAATTCCCACAGCGGAGGTTCATACTGTGTTTAACGTTCTTGCGAGGTCTGTGTAAGTCATCTGTGGCGAATGTAGAAAGATTACATCAATTCTAGTGGCATTTACATTACTTAATTTGCGCTGTAAGCTATTTCAAAGGGTAAAACCCGGGTAAAGCTGCATTTCACACTTGTAATTTAGTTGTGGAGTTAGCACCTCTTTTCACCCAGGGTTATGAAACCCTGTTCTGGTTCCTCACATATACATTTTTTGGTCAGTCACAGAAACACAATGCATTGTATAATTGTTTTTTTTTAGGGGAAAAATGTCAAATGGTGTCCAAAAACGTACCTATATAGTCCACCGAAAAGTCCATTCTAGGAAAACATGATAGTACAGTCTGCGAGGACGCGCAATGCTAGATTTTACTCCATTATCATTACTCCAGTCTTCAGTGTCACATGATCCTTCAGAAATCATTCTAATCATCATCATCCTCCTCAATATTTAAACAGTTGAGTAGATCCAAAGATCAGCATTTATCTGAAATAAAAAGCTTTTGTAACATTATACACTATGCTGTTACATGCCATTTTAATTTTTAGTTACATGTTATTTTAATTTTTTGTTTATTTTAAATATTTCTATTTAGCCTTATTTTTATTTCAACTTCAATAGTTTAATTAGTTTTAAATATAAATTTTTTTTTTATTTTGTTCCAATTTTTTTTATTTCAGATTTAGTCATTAAAGGGATAGTTCACCCAAAAATGGATGTGGGAACCAAACAGTTGATGGTAACCATTGATTTCTATAGTATTTTTTCAATAAAGTCAATTGCTATACCGTTGACTTAGTTGGATTAGAGGTTGGATCAGAGGTTGGATCAGAGGTTGGATCAGGGGCAGTCGTGGCCTAATGGATAGAGAGTTGGACTTGTAATCTGAAGGTTGTGGGTTTGAGTCTCAGGTCCAACAGGGATTGTAGGTGGGGGAGTGAATAACCAACACTCTCTCCACCCTCAATACCACGACTGAGGTGAGACCCTTGAGCAAGCCACCGAACCCCCAACTGCTCAGCATTGGCTGCCACTGCTCCGGGTGTATGTTCAACTTTCCTTTCCCTATACACAAACATGTTTTCATAAGAGGGACACACAATCCAGTGAGCCAGAAAGGAACCTATCAGAAGTCTAAATTAAACAGAGCAGAAGTCAAGTAATAGCTGCAAAAAAAAAAGTGCATTATCACCAGAACCATATTAAAAATTAATATAAAGCAGGCGTCCAGATTCCTCCTGTCCACAAATAGGACACTCAGAAACTAGAACTTCCAGGGTTCTTGGGAAATAAGCAGACCTAAAACTTAGAATACATTTTGTAATGCACAAGCCCATAAGCAGACGCCATGCTAGACTCTAATTCCCTAACATATTTAATGCGGCTAACAGCTTGAATAGGCATTATACATTCTCTACTTATTTTACTTCAGTAAGTAGATGTATTCCTGAGTGAAAGAGGATATTCAATAAACAAATGCACGGCAGGGCTTGATTTTATCCATCAGGAATTGACTGGATGGTGAGGTGTGCTTTCTTCTCTATCACAAGTGGGTTGATAAAACAGACATTTTTAGAGCAAGTTATTATATTTTGATAAAACATTGTGTCAAAACACTTTTTTTAGAGTTATGGGTGCTGATGAATCATTCACAATGAGACTAGGAATATATATTTATGTAAATGAGGTCAATTTTGATTTTTAAACTTTTTTAAAAAAAAATCTTGAAATCCTATAATTACAGGCAATGGATTAGAAGAAGGGATGCTTTAATTTCAACAAGTTAATTGCTGACAAAAAAAACACAGATCACGTTTTCAGGCTATTTGAAGTTTGATTTTGACATGAAGTGGTGATATATATATAAGTCTGTGTATTGCTTACTTACAATTTAATTAGACTTACTATTAACACTATCATTTTGTTCATTCAGATTGATTTGCGAACGCGAAATGTGCACAAACACAAGAGGTGGGATTTATCAAATGAACCAACCAAAGCTCATCATAACCAGTCATAGCCAATCATATCGTGATGGAGGCATTGCCTCCTCTCATGTTACTTTCCAAATTCATTGTCAGTTACCCCCCACCAAACCCAGGGGGTCTGTTAAAACCAGGGCTTGAAAACGAAAAAAAAAAGTCAATCGGTTCACTCCGAGCAGAATCGATATTTTAACGTTTCCGTTCCTGCGTTCCTCTGTAATATTACCGTTCCGAAACCGGTTCGAGTAGAAAAAATAACGGTTAATACCGTTATTTTTAAAATGGTCTTTGCCTATAATAATAATAATAATAATAATAATAATAATAATAAAGTACAGTGTTTTCTTTACACAAAAATAAATAAAAAAATACAGAAAGAGATGGTATCTTATCCCGCTGCCAATACAGCATCATCTTTTCTAGATTTTTACATTTCTAAATGTATGCTACTAAACAAAATAAAAAAATCTATTAATGCTTTAAAGATTTAAAAATGTTTGCTGCAAATTGTTTAAAAAAAACGCTACTTGTATAAAATTGCGTTTTGAGAAAGAAAAAAAAAAGAAGAAAAAAGCCAGTCGTGTCGCATTTTATTCGGCTATTATTCAGAAGTGATGTAGGCTAAAATGCCGGTAAATCAAAAATATTTACAAACATTATAAACACAGTTATTAGTTTTTCTCCACAACAAATTCTCTAAACTTAAGGATATAGCCTATAGGCTATAAAAACGTCATTCCAAAAACAAATTAAAGGTGAAACTGATGCCTACCTCTCTCACTCGGCACAAATCCAAATGTTTCCATATTCTCGACGTATACTAAAATATTATTTATAAGCTTTTACTTTCATCGACGTAAAACATCATCCTTCACGTCGGCAATAACAGCACAGTGAGGCGGTGGTCACGCTGAACGCAACAGATTGGACAACGGAGCACTGTAACTTTTTACACGTTTCTTTAACTATTTTATTTTGATAATGAACAGGCTGCAATGTCGCAAAAATATGTGTCTTTGTGCGCGTGAGGCGCCAGCGCGATATGGTCATACCAACGCTGGTTGGTTATACAGATGCAAGACATTATTTAAAACTGTCAAGCTATTGCAAAACAAATAAAACTGTAAAATAAAACTGTAAAGCTTTTGCAAAATAAAGAAAACTACTTTCTGCCGTCTCGTTGTCCGTCCGAGAACGTTGGAATGAACCGTAGGCCTAACTCAGCATATTTTTTTCTTTCGTTTTATTAATCTGTCAATGATTTACCTGAAATATATTTAGTGTATAGGCATATATGTTCCTTTTTATGTAAGCCTATAGTTGAATCCATCTTACAATGTCGTCGGATAAACTCTAACGTCAGTGTTCTGACGATTTGTGCTACACTGTCAGATTTTGCTACCTCCCATTAAAACAGATGGTAGCAGAATTCCTTGCCATTGCGACTAGGGTTCACAGCTGAGCACGGGCGGCATTTCACTCGATGGATGCGTCAGCATCATATTTGCATAGTCTGTACTACTTGAATTCCTGATTGGTTGACAGCAAATTTCAAATATTAAATGGAACGATAAAATAACGTTATTAACCGGTTAATGGCCATTTCAAATTTTCGATTCTGCTCGGAACTATAAAATTTGATTTAGTTTCTGTTTCCGGTTCTGTTCCAGTCAAACTTTTGTTCATTTCCGGTTTTCGTTTTCGTTCCTTGAACCGGTTCAGAGCCCTGGTTAAAACTCACTGGGCTCAGGGGAGGCAAAAGAGACACTGTAACTTTCTCCACTGGTATCGCTGCTGGACAGCTTTACTTTAGAAAAATTAGAAATTTATACACTTTTTATGTCATTATTTGTAATATTTGCTTTATTTTTGTACTATGATTTTATATTCTCATTCAATCTTTTGTGTAGGCACTGCCTCCCTTGACAATATTTGAACATTTTTTGTACAACTGCTTCAGAATTCTCATTTTCAGTATTTATTGTGTCTGTAATTAACATTGTTGAGCCAAATCGTGGCCTAATGGTTAAAGAGCTGGACTTGTAATCCAAAGGTTGCGGGTTCGAGTCTCGGGCCGGCAGGGATTGTAGGTGGGGGGAGTGAATGTCCAGCGCTCTCTCCACCCTCAATACCACGACTGAGGTGCCCTTGAGCAAGGCACCGAACCCCCAACTGCTCCCCGGGCGCCGCAGCATAAATGGCTGCCCACTGCTCCGGGTGTATGTTCACGGTGTGTGTGTGTTCACTGCTCCGGGTGTGTGTTCACGGTGTGTGTGAGTTCACTGCTGTGTGTGTGTGTGTGTTCACGGTGTGTGTGTGTTCACTGCTGTGTGTGTGCACGTTGGATGGGTTAAATGCAGAGCACGAATTCCGAGTATGGGTCACCATACTTGGCTGAATGTCACTTCACTTACACTCAAATGTCCTTTTACCCATAAATTGAAAATCCCACAACAAAAGCCAATACAGTCACATACAGTCTATGATTTTGTAAAATCTCTCAAATTCTAATTTTATAAACCACTCTAAGCAGATAAACACAGCTCGCTGTCCAGACCCTTCGATATGAGCGACAATGAGCCCTTTGTAGTAAAGATACGGGTGTACAACCAAGATTAACAGGGTTCTTTCAACAGATAGCACTGTCATGAATCACTAGACTCACTAGCCTAAGGGAACATGCCTTCAGCATTGTGTAGGACCGGATAAGCAGTCTCCTGCCGGAGCAGCGACAATGTACACCTTCATTGTGTCAATAGATTGAGAAGATACAGGAGATTACTTCACAGGCTTCATCTTGATAATGTAAGTCAAAGTCTTCAGGATCTGACCATTCTGGTTTCTGTTATTCTTCTGTTGTGCTTCTGCGATGTTCTTTTGTTCTTCTACAGAACACAAAAGAAGATATTTTGAGGAATGATTCAACTGTTTGTGTACATAATGAATGTCAATGGGGTCCAAAACAAAACCGGGAAACCCATTAACTTCCAATTGTAAAGCCTGACATCAACAGATCAACAGACAGCAATACCTCTAAAAAAAACCATTCCAAATGTGGCGCAATGAACAAACGTATCAATCTGTCTGCATGTTTCACTAATCTTCAAAATGTGATGTGCGAGACACAGCATGTAGACAGTCCAAGAAATGGGTAATCCATTGGAATGAAGTACAAATTGCCCAACATGTTTATTCTGAATGAGGCAGGTATTATGTCAATGGGCATTGGCCTGGTTGTGGAGATCAATGACCAATAACACAAAATAGATGAAGAAAATATGTTGGACAGGTTGTGTGCCAAAGTATTTCTAGATTATTTGATCATTATAACAAAGCCTGACCAAATTACATGAAGGCAAATATTTATTTTCCTAACTACCAAATAATTTACACAGCAGACCAGAGTGACATCTCAATTTGCTGTGCTGCTTTGATGTCCTTCAGTGGCACTGGCATGGTTTTGACATGAAAGAGGACGTCCTGGTATTCCCAGCATGTGCTTGAAGCCACGGTGGAACAGTTTTCACAAGAAAAACAGTTCAGAGTTTAAACTTTATTACAAGCCTTTCTTTCTCTTGGATCTGATTTACGGTGAACACTTGGGTAGTGACTAACTGTGCAAACCTGAATGTTGGCTTGTCAAATAAATCTGCAAGGAAACCAAAATATGGAGGGTCAATATGGGTCAATGACATGATGCAATTCAATGCTCCCCTTCTATGATGAAAAATTCATTCAGATTTCTTAATATAAGTCCCAGTTGAAAAACAAGTACACTTTCATAATGTACTTAAAGTGCTTTATTTTCGTGCACTAATTTTGTACTTAATATACGTGAAAATAAGTGATTCTTTAGTACTTCTTAAGATAAACTTAAGATCATCTAAGTGTACTCAACTGTGCTATTTTAAGACACCGTGAATATGAACTAAAATGCACTTTTAACATACTATCTTTGTATTTAAAAAGTGTAGCACACCCCATCTTTCATACACTAGTACACTCAAGTGTACTACAAGTGGTGACTAAATACATTTTTTAAATATAGAGATAAATGTCAAAAACCCATTTTAGTTCATATTCATGGTGTCTCAAAATAGCACAGTTGAGTACACTTAGATGATCTTAAGTTTATCTTAAGAAGTACTAAATTAGTTTTAGTATATTAAGTACAAAATTAGTGCACAAAAATAAAGCACATTAAGTACATTATGGATGCGTACTTGTTTTTCACCTGGGAAGTCTCGCTAAATAAGTGAAATTCTTGAAAGAAAACCAACTTAAGCATAGTTTGGCTTGATCTTTTTTTATTTTAATTCTTTTTTTTATTTCATAGGATTTTTTTTTTTAATGAATTATTTGAAAAACAGTCATTGGCCATTCAGGTCATGTGGGGCAACCAACATGAAGATAAAAATCCAGCACAGTGTATCAAGGCCAATATGTCTCACCAGATTATTTGACATTTTATGACAAGGCAAGGTTAGTTGACATTGTAATGTAATGTCATGTCATGTGGTGCGACATTTCTATTGCGATCAATTGTACATTAATTAATTCCTGTTATTGCTCTCTGAAGCTCTTTTGTATGCAGAGAAAGATGAGATTCAGGGTTTAATCCAGGTCAAACAACCGACCTAATGAAACATGCCTACTGTGAAAACCTGTTTCATAGGATAAATCCGTTGGGATTACTGCGCTTATGACAAGATATATAGCGTATGATCAAATACTAGAGCCCAGAATGCAATTATCATTCAATCCACTGAGTACTTTCTTTCAAACATTAGAGAATCAGATTTATGTATCAGGTTAATAGCCATCTATTTTGTCTTGACCTTTCTAATGAAATACCGTTCACTAAATCGATGTGCGCAGAATCACCAAAGTCGCTGGGATATGGCAAGCTTAATGTTTAATTTATCTTCTATGGGTTTTGACTGTTCGTCAGCGTGTGATTTGGAATAGTGGGCCACTCCAGTGAAGCACACGCCGAAAAAGCCTGTTGCCATGGCAGCCAGTCACTGCCAATGATATCAGCTCACACTGGTGTACACATAAGGAAGCAGAGGACATCATAATGATTATTTACAAAAGGTGATGCTGGAGAGAACGGATTACATCCTGTTGACATTTGTGATAGAATGAGGTTGTATGTTTATGAAAGCGGGCGTATTAATATTACAACCTAGAATGAAGATCAAGGCCTTTCCGTAGAAATACAATAGATTTAGACTAAGCGTTCCTTCAGGTTATGGTCATTAACAATATATATATATACACATACATATATACATACATACAATTACTTCTTGAATATTGGCGTTTTATAATGTTGCATTTTGTTATGTGCAGTTTTATAGAAATTTGTATTTGCTGTAGTTTCATAGAAAAACGCTCTACGGTATCTCAAGGCTTATCCCCCCCAATTCATATACAATACAAACAATGAAAGTATTGCATGATTCAAATACAGCAATTCTTATTTTTCCATCTATACATACACTACAGAGTGTGCATAGACGGAAATTCACAACAAAAGTGAATTTAGGAGCAGCAAAGACCAGGTGGTGGCTAAAGGATGGTTTGAGCATTATAGCAAAAGGCTTGTATCATGTTCTCCCGATCGGTTCCTTGTCATCTTAACCCATACATTCTTCTCATGCATTCCAGTCAGCCGATTAAGTAAGCCCATCCATTAGAAGCACATGCTGTGTTCCAGGGTCACGACCCGTTATCTGTCTGTTTCCCTCACTGTAGGATCCCAGAGAAAAGTAGTGGTTTCCTATAACTATAGTGAACAAACAGAAAAGATAGTGTTGTGCCGCTCAGTGAAAGCATTTGAGAGGCCATCACTTGTTTGTCATCTTTGGAGCCTGTGTTGTCGGGTGTAACAACAGCATGAATTAAGTTTGTCAGAACGGTTTACTCAATTCCCCCGTCTGTGACTTCTTGAGACAAACTTGATTTTGTTGTTTGACGGTTCGGTTTTAATCCACAGAGGAAGTAATGAGGCTTACTGTAAACCAACCACACACATCAGAGCGAAGCCTTGTGGGCCACTGTGTGTAAACGAGCACATTTCTGTGAAAGGCAGGTGTGACAGGAGTCGTCACATGCCAGTTCTACAGCATTGTCAAAGAAGCAGCCGCTGGCGGTCATGAAGAAAGAATGAATGAAGGGCATTGTGACAGGTGTGTGAATGACTTCACTTTTGAGTTTGTGAAAAGGCTGTGATGGAAAACTGTTTGCCACATGTTGTTGCACTTACATTCACTGACAAAGCTTTCTTGAAAACAGCAGACCTCACAATAGAGGGCCTGTCACTCTTTAACAGACCCAGCGGTAGGAGCGGCAATATTGAGGCAAATCACGATCCGATCCAGGGAATCACAATCTGATTCATGAACTACATTTTTGCCTTATTTATTCATTAATTAGTTAGTTTAGCAACCTAAAATATATTTATTTGTGCATTTGTATTAAATTACTCATAAGTAGGCTACTTTATAAAATAATAAATTAAAACAAATGCATATAAAAGTTTTGTTTTGCTTTATTTTTTAATGTTTCCTTAATGAAATTTGACATGCTGAATATGAAAATCACATTACATTTTATGTATCATATATTTTATGTAACATATATGTTGACAATTCATACAAGCTAATATTTATGCATAATTACATGCTACATGCCTCATACTGAGTTAACAACGGGTTAACATAAACAGTTACCAAAAGTGAGTTATCCAAAACTTCACAGGTGTACGTTGGATGATTTTTGTCCTACGATGTTCTGGAATGTTCCAGAAAGCACTAGAATATTACAGAAACTTCTAGAGTGCTTCATCCTTGCAAAAGCAAAATATGTTTTAAACAGGCAAAATTAGTACTAAAATGTATCTGTACTAATCCAATGTTTCATAATTAATGATATAAGTTATAAGATTTCATTTACCAAAATATTGATGCTATGTGAAAAAAATAGTACAATAATAATCAGCATCACAGAATTTCAGAAGAACCATAAAAAATGTGTTACATTGCTGTTCCATTATTCACAGACAGTGGCTAATGCACAGATCTAGTTCAGATGTTTTGTCATAACTGGCTGTCTACATTATTTTGCATCTTTCGAGCATTCAGAGATGAAAGTGTGCATTTGAAAGCAACCGTCTGCCAGTAAGTGAGATTTGTGTATCCAATATGTATCACATTCCAAATGGCATTAATGATGCCTTTGTATTGCATTTGAAAGGCATATTGATAATTATATCTTGTTTTTTTTTTTCTCCTTGTTTGATATGTTATTGTTTTGGTTTATTTGTTGATGTATTATTATCATGATGATAATATTGTGTTAGGTCATGTGACCTTTGATCACCTAGAGGTATAAAGAGAGGCACATCAGTGTTGTTAATTTGTCTGATGAAGAGCCTGCGCGCTCGAAACGTGTCACACTATGCAAAAGTTTTTTTAAATAAATTTTGGTGTTTGCATCCTGTGCAATGAAACTTTGTGCAGTACAAAATTATGGACCATTTTCGCCAGCGCAAACTGCATTTTGGCATTAAAATAGCACTGCCAGGATTTACTAAAGACATGCAGTGAAGACTTAGCGCTGAAAAGGCATGGACACAGTTATTTTTGCACCTGAAATATAGGATATGCATTTGTAGGAGTTTCCCTTTCAGACGCGAGAGTATTAAAATGAATCAGACAAGGCGATTTACTAACGTTTGCACTCGTCAAATTACTGGTATTTGCGCCATTATTTAAAGGGTTACTTTGAAACGACATGGGGGTAAGTGATTAATGACAAAATCTTCATTTTGGGGTGGAGTAACCCCCATAGTTTCGCTGTAATTCTTGGGCACTGACTAGTTCTCTGAACTGAACATCCAATCAGAGTTCTCACTCTTGCCGGTGGCCCTGACGCCGACGTGAGCCGACGAGTGGAACACACCAAACAAACTATGATAGTAGTTACTACGATAAATATGAAGTCCTACAACAAATATAATATATATATATTTAAATCCTGTAAATATATTTGTGCTCCTTTCTGATGCGCTCCATCAGGCAGTCTTTTAAATTCAACTGTTACTCAATTGCTGCTAAAAAAAACTCGAAATAGAAACAAGCGCATTGTTTTCAGTTGATTATATTTACATAATGTCAAATCCATTGAAAAGGAAATGTAACAGAGTCTGACTGACTAAAGCTTCCAATGAAAACGGTAAGGCTGATCACACATAAATCTAGAGATCTAAAAACATAATAATATATTTGTTTATTTATATAGCAACATTATGGAAGCCCATTTCCGCCACAGAATAAAAAATTTAAAAGGTTATTGTGACTTTGTATCTCATAATTCTGACTTTTTTCTCAGAATTGTGTGATATAAACTCGCAATTGCGATTCTAGGAACATATCTTGTGCTTAAATTCTTGTTGTGGTTGCTGTCAGTAAACCTTAGGTTAAAAAAAACAACAACGCGGTAAGAAAAAAAACAATACAATGTAGTAAGACCGGGAATGCATTTATATTACACCCAACATACTTCATCAACGGTCTAGACGGACGTTTTACTTCAGGACATGCTATAAAAGTTCAGACGCAACACTGTCCCACCTAGATAGATATTTCAATCAGCCGATTGCACTTCATGCAAGTATCTCTTTAGTGCAGTATGTACTGCAGCCACACCTGATTTCCCATAATCCTACCTGCAGGTTGAAGCATGCAGAAACCATGCCTGCACCTCCACCTTTCCTAAAGCTGACAGCCTGATTGAATGAATGGGCAGATCATTTTGGTTCCTGCCTCCTCCTCTCCACGTCCCGGTTTCACTGTTATACAACAGCAGCTGGCTGTCCGTCAGCATGTCCACATACACACTGCGGTGCCCGCCAATTCTGTTCTGTTCATTTGTTTGGCACGAGTGACTCAGTAGAGGATCATGTTTTGTGTGAAACTGAGTATTCTTCCAAGAGCTGACTGTTTCTGTAGATGCCCCAGTTACTTTCTAACTGGAAATCGTGATTTTAGAGGAAACTAGACAGAAATTCCTTTGATAGTCTATAGGAAACGTCTAATACTTAAAGAGATAGCTCACCCAAAAATGAAAATTCTGTCATTAATTACTCGCCCTCATGTCGTTCCAAACCCATAAGACCTTTGTTCATCTTAAAAACACAAATTAAGATATTTTTGATGAAATCTGAGAGCTCTCTGGCCCTCCATAGACAGCAAGGATATTACCACGATCAACGCACAGAAACTTAGCAAGGACATCTGTAAAATAATCCACGTGACATCAGGGGTTCAACCGTAATTTTACGAAGCTACGAGAATCATTTTTGTGTACAAAGAAAACAATAATAACATTATTTATTCAGCAATTCTTCTCCCTGAGTTACCATCTTCAGCTATTTTGGAGAGTACCCCAACGTAATGAGCGTTGTTTACGTTCAGCATGCGCACGCTGTCTACTGAACGTAAACAAAACTCAAAAAATCGATTACGGCTGATTTCCATTAGTAAATTTACTGTAATTTTTACTGTAGATTTTAGCAAAGCTAAAACTAGATCTTACGAGTGATTTCCACCAAAGGCAAGGTCTTGTGTGCCATGTTCAGAATGGAATACCAGCTTACTAAGTATACATTGTATACTGCCTATTATTTTTTTAAACAGTATGTGAAAAAGTATTAACCAATCATAAACTTTTAAAACAGTAGAATGCTATATGGTTTTCACATATCCTCATCACACTGCATGCTATGAAATTCAGTTTAGTTCATGTTATTTTACATTTTATAACTCATTTTGTATATAATAATCAGAGTAAATGTAGATCAATTCTTTGCATTTTGCATGCTAAAGTTGTCCTTACTCTTATTTGGCTCTTAAATCAACAGCATTAGCCCCCACCAGGTCTGGAGCATTATGGCGTTTGTTACGTTACATCAGACTGTATATTACACGAGGGCCTGTTCCAATACCTAAACTTGTGCCACTTGAGAGCATGTGCACACAGACAGGAAGTAAGTGCACAAGACTGTCCTAAAACTGCTAAATGGACAGTTGTTATACAACAAACCCATACAATAGGTGCATCCCAAATCGGGTACTTTTTATGAAGAATTTCTTGAAGTGTAGCATCTTCCTTTCCTTTAAAAGACTGTCTGACATGTCACAACGTCAAAAGGTGGTGTGTTCTAAAATAAAAAGTGCATCTGAATGCACTGAATGTAAAGCACATTTTATGAAAACATAAATCTATCCATCCATTCTCCATTCTTGTCCCATGTAGGGTCATGGAGATGAACAGTCACTCTTCACCAGAATCTACTGTGTGGCTTATGGTCCCTAGAGTGTGTTAGTCCTTAAGCATCAGTGAAGCTGGGAATACTGGATGTCTGCCCAGAACATCAACCCCTCTCAGAGACTCCACATCTCCATAACCCTGCTGCCTGCCTTTCAAAAGTCCTTGATGCCTCAGAGGCACAAAGAGGCAGAGAAGGACAATGCTGGATAAATGTCTACGTGCATGATGGAGTACTGAATATTACTGCTGTAGAATGAAGTTCACGATGCCTCAATGTCTCACATGGAAGACAACAGATGAACTGAACAGATGGAGAACAAGTCCAGTTTCTCCTGTGTCCTCAACAATCATGTATGATGAATCATTTCCCCACATGACCGGCAAGAGCTGTGACATTCGGACATTGCTACTTTACTCTCATTAATGCTTCAAGACAATTTTAATAACAAATTGTTCAATTTTAGTCTGTTCGTCACATAATCCACACGTTTTCTTTTTTACAATTGAATTGTATGAACCATTTTTATGAGATGTGACTCAAGCGCTTTAGTTCCCATTCACTGAAATTGGAAAAGAGCAACTAGAACATTCTTCAGAATTTATCATTTTGGGTTCCACACAATTGGATTGGATTATTTAATATAAAAAAACATAAAACAATATTATGTTCATGGATAGTTTATGCATGTCATGCATTGTCAGCACGATCTCCCGGCAATTCGTACATATTTTACAAGGTGGCTAATTTTTACAAATGACCAACACTTAACCACGCCCCTAAACTCACCCATCACTGAAGTTTAGACAAAATCATAGGAGTGAGGTCGTAGGAATTAACCACCTCGTAAAATACGTACGAATTGGTCGTGAGATAACGTTGGCATTTTACATGATAATAATTCACTTATTACTGTATTTAAATATGCTATATAAATAAATGCTACTTAATTACTCGTTAAATACTGGCAATATTTTCATTTTTGAGTGAACTATTCCTTGAAGTCAGTGGTTTGCAACAATATTCAAAGGCCCCATAACTTTTTACTCATAATTTGTATCCGATAACTAGAAAAATAGGCTATTCATTATAAAAATGAGTATGATTTATAAGAAAATATTACGTTTTCTACTTAAAATGTCACGTTTAATGCAATGTGTTACACTTAATAACTCAAATAAACATCTGCAAACAATATTTCGCTTGTTTATTGCAAACGAACAAAAAGTGAGTCTGTTGATGACTATTATGATTAATAATAATGACTACTAAAAGACTGTACTCTGATCTCAGATAACAAGATATAATCTTTAGTATCAATGACTCCATTCATTTTTTCTGTAGCTTATTAATGTGCATATGCTCAAATATACAGCCGATGAATATAAGGGAGCGTCCTTCAAAACACATCTGTAGTTCATCCCATTTACAATTACGATTCGCGTGATAATTAATGCCTTTATGAATCATGTAAATGCAGTGTCTCTGCATTAGTAATCATGATACTTGGCGTGTAGAGCACAGCAACGCCCCCCTTGATGAATTCATCAGAACATCATCACTGCATTCGGTTTCGTGATGCTTTTGCATTAATTAATCTCATTTAAATGAATCCATCAACATCTGTAACACAATTATACAACAAATCAGCCATACTGAGCTATTGCGTGTCCTTAAAGAGCCCTCATTCATTCAACTGGTCCCTAGAAATCCCTATGCTGCCTATATAGCCAGCTCACTATGTAGTACCAATAAGACAATATTGTAATATATTAAATAGACATAAAGCCCGACCTGATTTGAGACTCGTCGTGTTTTAAAATCAAACCAGATCCCCAAACAAGCATGCCTATAACAATTAAGCATAAACACATGATGTGTGTGCTGTTTAAAGCGAATCACATGCAAACATGTTCTTACCTGAATCGGGGTGAATCCTTAATGCATTCCTCAAAATCCACCGTCATTTTTGCTGTTATTCCGTCTTTCAGTTAAAAATGTTGCATAGCATTGCCGGTGGCTGTAATACACCAAAATGTGAAAAGCGAGTGTATCTCTTTCCCCGGTAAAACAGTGACACTGACACACTGCTACAGATCTCTGCGCGAGCTAAGGGACCGTCGTCAAACATGCGGCAGAAGCACATAAGGGAGCGTCCTCCAAAAGCATCCCACATTTTTACTGTAGTTCATCACATCTGTACATCAGGGGGCCTGTGGGGGCCTAGGCAACCTCATTCAGCTTCTAAAGACACCAGTCTCCGTTTACAACACATTAACTGAGTGAGTATTATGAAACCATATCTCCATGCTTATTTCATGAGCCATACTGTATGTTTATAGGGAATTCTTCACTGTCTGATCACCTTATTTTATTACAGAACAGCGAGAAAACTATACAAATAACATATCACATTAAAAAGCATTAGAGTTAGCCAAAGCTTAAAACATTATTTACCACTGAAGGCTGTATAGAAGCATTAAATGAAAGGTTTAGGGCAAACTCGTTGTATTATATATAATGCTCACATTTTTCATGCACTGACTTTATGATTTAAATAAAGACATATTTCCAGCCCATAGACGATCATTAAAAAGTTTGATCATCTTAATCGAGTTATATTATTCGTGATTGCGTGCATCGATTGAATGTCATTATACTGTGAACAAGAACGGGAAGTTAATCACAATAAATACAATGAAAAAATAAACGAAATAAAATGAAATCAGTTCAAATTCTGGCTACGCCACTGGTGTAGATATCTGGAATATTTGATGTGTGTGTGTTTATTTCAATTACTTCGTTTAATACTTTTCAGTAAGGACTTATTTGTTAATACATTAGTTTACAAACAATAAGCAATAGCCTACATGTTTAGAGCATTTGTTATTCTTTGTTAATGTTCGTTCATTTTAGTTCACAGTACATGAAATAATGCTAACAGATACATCCTCGATTGTAATGTTTATTTTAACACATAAAAATTTATTATTAAATGTTGATAGAAATATTTACCAAGATGTTTGGAATCTGTTGAACTGTAGAATACATTGTTAGGTCTATTGATAGGTTAGATAGTTTTCTTATGCAAACAAATTCATATTAAACTGTGTGTGTGTGTGTGTCACTTGTGTGTGTGTGTGTGTGTGTGTCACTTGTGTGTGTGTGTGTGTGTGTGTCACTTGTGTGTGTCACTTGTGTGTGTGTGTGTGTGTGTGTGTGTGCATGTTTATGTGGTTTATGAGGACACAAATTTGTATAATGACATGGGTATGACAGAGGTATTACAATATGAAGGTGGTTTATGAGGACACTGCCTATGTCCCCGTAATTCAAAAGACTTAAAAAACATACTAAATGGTGTTATTTTGAAAATCTAAAAATGCACAAAGTCTCCTGTGAGGGCTAAGTTTAGGTGTAGGGTTGGTGTAGGGCAATAGCACACACAGTTTGTTCAGTATAAAAACCATTACGCCTATGGAGAGTCCCCATAAACCACAAAAACCAACGTGTGTGTGTGTGTGTGTGTGTGTGAGTGAGTGAGTGAGTGTGTCACGTGTGTGTGTGTATATAAATATGTACACACACACACACACACACACACACACACACACACACACACACACACACACACACAGTATATACTTATTTCAATATTATTCAATATATATATATATATTAATACTAATATGTGTATGTATATATATATATATATGTATATTGTATATACTAATATACATTTTTAAATTAATATTTAATTAATAAAAAACGTAATCCTTTTCTACTATACATATTCTTTTCAGAATTTTTGTGTCAAAGACTGTATAAATATCCTCCATAAAATAAAAAAATAGGCTATTCTACTATAAATGCAGTTAAAACAATAGATCAACAATAAGCTGCTTCTACATTCCGCAAAACTGACATTTGGTATCACTATCTTTATAAAAATCTTTATTTATATATTTATTTATTTATTTTCTCAATGTTAACAGTGTAGAAGAGCTTTGAGTTTGGCTCGCCTCAGTACGTCTCTCCCTGCTCCCGCGAAGTGGGTTTTTTAAATGTTTTTGTCGTCCTCCGATACTGCCGTTAAACATCCAACACATAGAAAATGACTATTTTCAAACCAAACAAAACAGTGTATACATAATATTACACTTTATAAAGTAAAACGATCTAAAGACTGAAATGATATATGTTTTAAACAACTTGACATTTTAATGGCTGTTTTTAAAACAGGCATCGCTTTGGCTTCTAAATGTCAGACAGCGGTAGCTGGGTTCTCTTTTCAGGCAGACACAGGTATTCACGTGTGTTGAACGTGACTGGTGTTGTGTCTTTCAATATCCAATATCTGGTGATCTTTTGTTATTGACTTCAGTAGGATACATCCGTTATTAACGCCTCGTACTGAAAACCAGGAAACATGCAAAAATCCGCCGCACGTTATTTAATCTTTTTCCAATATGCAGGGACCAAATATAGGTGCGTCTCCATGACAGCCAGACTCACGCTTCCTTGTATTGATCTGCTATAAGAGCACATCCATGCGGTAAATGTGTGTTTGTCCTTCTCTCCTCAGTGGCGTGATGAAAGCACCAGCAGATCAAGCTGTAGAAGGAGTTGAGAATCATTTAGAGGTCAGTCTCTGCCTGACAAGTCAAAGCAATTGCTGTATGTTTCAAAATAGTTTTTCCATATGCGATTATTTGGATGTTTTGGTAAGAAAATGTGTTTTTTTGACACTAAAATCAAAGCACTGCATGTGTTTGTTGTTCCAGTTCTTTATTTCACTCATCTGCAATTCAAATCCTCTGACTCAAAACATCTGCCATCCTCTTCAACACAATATCTGCTCATTAAATTGCATTTCGTTTGGAAATGGAATATAAATATACTGCGGTAAAATCTTTCTGTGTGATGCTTTTCTGTTGGCAAGACAGATTGCATGGCATGTGGCACTTTTGCCAAATATTTAAGTTAACCCAAGTAAAGCCTGATGCATGAAATAAAAGTGATTTAAAAAAGAAATTAAACCGTTTATGTATATGCCAAATAATAATTATTAATATTATAACTTGAAGCTGCAACTTTTTTTGGTTAAAAATGATCCAAAATCAATATTTGAGCATGCACATAACCAGCCAGTGTTCAAAACTATCACCTTACTTTAGCCCGATTCACCACGGTAAGCTTATAATAATGTTTTCTAATTTGAGTGGCACGGGTAGGTTGCATGGTACTGCTTCATTACGTCTGTAAACATGAAGAAGTTGTCCCGGCTACTAGGCTGTAATCGCATGTGAGGATCTTGCAGGTGGCAGATCATTTATAGCCTTTTCTCACAGCAGCTAGAATAATTAAATGCATCGTTTTGATGGCGGATTGTAATCCAGAAAGGATTATGTGTTTATGAAACATATGTGAATGAAATTAAATTATATTCCAGTTTTAAATGTGCTTCTGATTACAGATTACACAAGAAAACCAGTTTGAAGGGAGCATAATCTGCTTTTTGGGTTAAAATAATTTCTTAATATGAAATTCGAATGGTATGATGCTTAGATTAGACTGTACAGAAATGGAAATCTACACGCTAATACACACTATACTCATAAACTGGGTTTCCATCCAAAGTTGTGAATTTATCTTATGCGCAAAACTGGAATATCGCATAAAACATTTGCGAACAAGCACCGTTTCCATCCAACGAGTCAAAGAGAACAAAATCGTCACTTCCTGATAAACCTGCACTATAAATCACTAAGAAAAGTTGTAGAATATAATAATTTTCATATATAATACATTTTTTGCGCCTCAGAGTGAGCAGACGAAACACAATGAATGCGGTCATTGCTTTCGGAGGTGGATGCTGCTGTTTGGGAACGCAGTCGTGTAAGACATTTTGAAGACATTAAGACTTTGCTCGAGCATAACAACATTTCAGATGCTGTGGAATGACATCTAGTCAGGTTTTGCCGTCCCATAGTGCGAAGTCACATGACTTTTTTGATGCGCTTGGAGGAATTTATTCGCGAAATGCATTTCCATCTCCCATTATTCGCATTAACCCTTTTTTGCACAAGTCACAAACCAGCTCAAGTGAGCGTAAAAACATTTTTGCGAATTAAGAGATTTTTATTCGAATTTTGGCATTTCTATATCACTCGTTTCTCATGCGATACTTCAAAATGCGCATTAAAATAGGGTGACGGAAACCCGGCTATAGTCACGCAATGCTGATGTTGTTAACATTAATAATTTGAGAATAAAGTCTAATTGTAATAATGATTTGCACAGTTAGATGTGATATGAGCTAACCGATCGTTAAATGTAATCACCATTGGTAGCGCGATGTATGGTAATGCTTTTTTCCTCAGTTGGTCAGAACAAACGTGGCAGACTTGTTACTTGTTCAGATGGCAATACGGTGAAAATTCTTATATATTCCAAGACGTAGGCTAGAATCTGTGATTACTAAGTGTTTGATTCACCCGGTGTGGTGACTGACAGTTACACATTCACGTAAAAACATTAGATTCATCCGCGCTGGAGCCGTGCCAGAGCACAACCCATGCAAGTAAGATGATTCTGCAAAAAGCTGCAATTCTAGGTTTTCAAACAGAGATGGCGACAAAGAGGCAAAACTTACAGACTGCAGCTTTAAATAAAACATCAGTACATCTCCCAATAATGTGTCTTTGTAAGATGACATATACATGCTTTGTTTAAAGGTTAGTTTTAATTGTGGGGGGAAAACATATAGTCAATGCAATACAATGATGATTAAAAGATGTACAAATAATGTTCCTCAGTAGGCTAATGTATCATATTTGATGCTCACATTTGGAAAATTAACACATTTGGAAATTAATGTATCAAATACAGTATGATACAGTAGGGTTAAGAATGATTGCCCAAAGTCAAATTGTATTTGATTCAAAGGTTATATTTTTATATCTCTCTCTAAGAAATATATATGTATAATATCATGATGTGACCAGAGCTGTCGTGCAGATGTAAATTCTATAAAACATTTATGTCAAAGAGGCTGAGTAGAGGTTTTGTTGAATATATGAGTATATTGTCAGTAAAATGTAAAGGGAAACCATGTTCCCTTTGAACAAAACTCCACTAATAGTCTGAATTCCCACACATGTGTTATAATTATGTAAATGGCAGTTAACTTAGTTTTTAATCTCCATTTACAGAAGCACACTTATAATCTGTGTGTCCTCTGACAAAGTTTCAGTTATGGAATATTCATATGTGATATAAACTCTCTTTATATATTCAGTTTAATGTGTGAAAACATCTGGGATTTAGAATCTTATTTAAAGCAGGAAATAATATTTTAAAGGAATAGTTCACTCAAAAATGGAAATTTGCTCAAAGGATTCTTGGAAATTGAGTATTACATCACTGCAGTGAATGGGTGCCGTCAGAATGAGAGTCCAAACAGCTGAAGAAAAAAAAAACCTCACAGTGATCCACAAGTAATCCACACCACTCCATCATCTAAAGTCTTGTGATAAGCAGTGTGTTTGTAAGAAACAAATCCATCACTGAGGTGTTTAACTTTAAACCATCGCTTCTGGTCAAAATACCAGTCCATAATCCATAATAACCTTTCCTCCAGTGAAAAGGTCCATTGGTGAGCAATTGATGTCATGCTAAATTTCTTCAGATGAAGAAACAAACTGATCTTTGATGGTCGAGGGTGAGTACATTTTTTGGGTGAACTACTCCTTTAAGAAATCTAAAACAGCAAAAGTATTATGTTTCAAAATGAATGAGAAATATGAAAACAATTTAGCAAATTTGTGACATTGAGCATGTGAACTCCTTTGTACAAGCGGTCAGATTTTCTGCTTCTGTTCAATCCCAGAAGGTGCCTTTTGGAATATTCGAATCATGCTGGATAACAGGATCATCAGTTTTTTTGTGTGTTTGTTTTGTGTGTGTAGAGTTCTGTGCAGAAACTAAAGCCGGTGAATGAGGTGTCAGTGGTCATCTCCAGTAGAACAGACACTGGTGTGCATGCCTTGTGTAACTCTGCACATGTAGATATCCAGCGGAGAGGAGACAAGCCACCGCTGCCCGAGCAAGACCTGGTCCATGCCTTAAACTTCCACTTGAAAGCAGAACCTATAAGGTGGGAGTCTTTTAAGGGATTTAATAAGCTCAATGTTTTTGCACCACATTTTTTTTTTTACAATAGTTCATAAGTTTGGGGTCGGTCTTTTTCCCTAAAGAAATTAATACCTTTTTTCAGAAAGGATGCATTAAATCAGGGGTGTCAAACTCAGTTCCTGGAGGGCCGCAGCCCTGCTCCAACACACAAACTATGGCTGTGTCCAAATTCAGGGTCTGCATCCTTCGGAGTACTCATTTGAAGGATGTTACGTCACAGCGCCGCGACGAAGGCTGTCCAAATTCGTAGGATCCTTCAAATGCGGCCCACAAATACGTCCTCCTTTTCCCCGAATTGGAAGGATGGGTGTGGTGGATCCTTTCCCGTCCTACCTATCCCATAATTCTTTTCGGCAGAGCGTAATGGCGGACGAAGCGAGCGGTAGCGGAGTGGGAGAGGAGTTTCTCTGACAAAACAAGCTAAAGTTTATGCTTCGGCTCAATGAATTTGTAGGAGAAATTAGTAGAATACTTAAAAACAAATAAAAATAGGCGATAATGGCTTACCTGGATGTGACTGTCTTGTAGTCTGATATAAAAAAACTCTCCGACAACGAGCAAAGAAAGTATTTAATTTATTTAATTGCTTTATTTCTTCCAAAATAATTAAAATGAGGAGAATAACTCTTTGTTTGTCCATTTTCCCGCTTCTTGCTTGGCGCTGTCACGGTTGCTAGGCGACAGGATACGAGCAACGGGTAAGGGAGGGAACTGAAAGAAGGGTAGGCTGTCCAAATTCACAAACACCGACTTCCGGGTTTTGCGGACGTCGGAGGATCCCTCCTCCGTCAACCGGGTAGGAAGGATCCTAAGGAGGATGCAGACCCTGATTTTGGACACAGCCTATGTAGTTTTCAAATTAGCATGACAGACGTGATTAGCTGGATCAGGTGTGTTTAATAAGGGTTGGAGCTAAACTCTGCCGGGCTGTGGCCCTCCAGGAGCTGAGTTTGACAACCCTGCATTAAATTGATCAAAAGTGAAAATAAAAAACTTTTACATTCTTACAAAAAAAAAATTATTTTATAAAATGCTGTTCTTATGACCTTGAAAAAAATTATGAAATAATGAAAAAAAAATTATTACAACTGTTTTCGGCATTGATAATAATAAAAATGTTTCTTGAGCACCAAATCAGCAGATTAGAAGGATTTCTGAATGTTCATTCTAATGGAATTCTTAAAGCTACAGTCTTTTTTTTTTCAAAATGAACAAAATTTATATAATAAGCGAGTTCACCATAAATACATTTTCCAAACTGTGTTTTTGGCTTGTCCTGAATCAGTAGGGTACACCTATAATAAGTGTTTATTTTCAGACTAATTTAGACTGGTTCGGGTAGGTACCGCTGCGGAGTAACCCAGTACCTGCGTGATTCGTCATAGACATAAACAGAGAGAAGTAGCTCCGGCTACAGTGTTCTTCCAACAGTTCTGATTATTAACCGCTAGAGTGCCAAAAGTTACGAACTGCAGCTTTAAGGAAACTAAAACCCCGAGACTACATATTATAACACACTATAATCAAAAATGTGACATTACCAGGTTATAAGGGAGCAATAAGGCATTAACCTCTCAAAGTTTTTCTTTTAAAAAGCTTTCAAACAATGTCACACTCCGTGTAGTATCACAGAGGTCAGAACAGGGCTAATTCACTTCTACAGCAATTTTTGTTTGGAGGTTGCTTAGTTGTGAAAGATCCGGGCCAGTTATCTGAAAATTCTATCCCCTGAAGAGGTAATTCACGGGGAATTACTAGGATCCCCAGTCGCTGTTGTGCAAGGGACATAATGCCATGTTGCTCCAGGGGGACCTTCCTTGTATTAAATGCTGTGTAAATTGCTTTTACAAAGTCACCTTGACACAACCTCTGTAGTGAGCTCTTATCACGATTCAAGAATCTAGATAAGATCTTATATGTCGCTTTGCTGTTAGTGACCAACTTAAACTGTTAGTGCTGGGAAGTATATTTGATAATGTGATAATTTTATTGGTTGATTATAAATAGTTACACACATCCCACTGAAAATTGAAGTGGAATTACCGAAAAGAGGAATTTACTAAATCGCATTTCAAAGACAGTAAATGTTGCTAATATTAAATGCAGTTATGATAAACAAAATCAAGTAAATATGAATAATGTTATTAGTTGGTGTCAACACTGAGCAGTCAATTAAAGGGTTACTCCACCCCAAAATGAAAATTTTGTCATTAATCACTTACCCCCATGTCGTTCCAAACCCAAAATTTTCATTTTAGGGTGGAGTAACCCTTTAAGTGTTATTCCATCATGAAATACGTTAATTTATTAAATATGATGACATACATTTCAGGCACCTATAGAAATGATTTTTTATTATTATTTAATATTTCAGGAACTATATGTACACCAGCATTCAAAAGTTTGGGGTCAGTACGATTTATTATTATTATTTTAAATGTAATACAGCAAGGAATCATTGAAGTGACATTAAAAATGTTTACATTTTTAGAAAAATGTAGAAAAGACTATAAAAGATATTTAGCCAATCCCATTTTTGAACAGTCGTGTATAGGGTTGGGAATCGAAAAATCAATTCCAACTTAAGTTCAGGAATCGGATACTTAACGTAAAATTAAAATTTCTATTCCACCTATCAATTCTTGTGCGCGCATCTTTTATTTTTAGCTGGCGAAAAGTGGCGTTTAAAAATGTATTTGTCTTTGACTCATTCATTCGAGAGATTCATTCAAAAGCACTGATTCATCATTGAATCATTTAATTTATAAATTCCATGAGATTTTGTTTAGTTGTCTAATATTTCTTCTTCACAATTGTGAGAGAACTACAACCTCCATTAAAAAAAAACTAATTCTGTATTTTGCACACAAACAACTCTTAGTGGAGTCCAGTTTTTATGTAGCCGGCTGATTTTTATTCATGGTATTCAGCAGCAATTCAATGTTTTGCAAAAAGAGAAATATGTTTGATATCTAAATGTTTGACTTGAACTTGATTGACTTTGGAATTGAAAATGAGACTCGATAAGCAGAATTGGAATCGGAACTGATCAAATTCAAATGATACCCAACCCTAGTAATGTATGATAACATGTTAATGGGTAATTCATACTGAAAAATTACATCTATTTGGCTCAAAGACGGCACTTCCCATTCCCATTACATAGAAAAAAAATTAAATGCAGTTTGAAGATTGAAAATCTGTATTAAACTTTAATTGTTTGGGATGCTTAAAAAAACCCTTTTCATCTTTGACCCATTATTTAACAAAAATCTAATAGTTATATTACTCCAAATTGTGTAAGAACATAATACACAGATGTGATTGTCTTGGAAGGCTGAAAAAAAAAGATTTTAAGAATGTATTAACTGGTTTAGTGCTGTTTTCATTTTACATTTGGCTTATATGTCACAATGACTTGTATATTGATGGCACACAGTGCTCACGTCAAGTCTGTGTGTGTTTTATTCCATGTTCCTGTTAGCAGCGATTAGCGACTGCTGGTAAATCGTTAATACCCACCGACAGACTCCTTTGGGAGCCCGAGCATGTCGTCTTCTTTATCTGGTGTTGTGAGTGCTGAGCAGAGGAGCAAACTGCAGGAAATTAGCCCTAGAATGCCCCAGCAACCCTGCAGAGATGCTGTCAGCGTGTAATGGTGCTTTTAGCTGGAGATGTGTACTGGCAGCTGTGCTCTTTTCTGTCTGGCTTTCCTATGTTTAGAACACACTGACCACTGAGACCGCATCCTCACCGACACATAATGACCACTGATGAAACATAGGATCATTCAGGGAGATTTTATTGTTTTATTTTCTATTTGAATGTATCTTAAAATGTAATTTATTGCTTTGATCAAAGCTGAATTTTCAGCATCATTACTCCATTCAGTCCTTCAGAAATCATTCTAATATGCCGATTTGCTGCTCAAGAAACATCTCTTGGTTATTATCAATGTTGAAAACAGTTGTGCTGCTTTTTGTGGAAACCATCATACATTTTTTTTTTTTTTTTTACATGATTCTTTGATGAATAGAAAGTTCAAAAGAACAACATTTATTTGAAATGGAGATCTATTGTAACATAAATGTTTTTAATGTCACATTTGATGCATTTTATATGAATAAAAGATTCAATTTCTTTAAAAAAAATCTTACTGATTACAAACTTTTGAATGACAGTGTATTGTAATATTTTTTTATAAATTTGTATGTGTTACTACAGTTCTTACTACATTGTAAAGGCCAAAGAAAGTGGTCAAATTGTCTGAAATATTTCAAATGTGAGGTTAAAAATGGCCTGATAGTTAATTAAATTTCTTAAAAATTTAATTGCATAATTGTATATAATTATAGGTTATATATAAGGTGTTTCGTATTGGTTGCTTTGATAATCATTAATTCTTTAATGTACATCTGTAGCAGTAGTGCACAACCAGGGGGCCGACACCGACTAGAGGGCCTCAGCACACTTCCAAGGGAGGCACAGAAAGGCTTAACATCGGAAATAATATTTCTTATTTTAATTTGCTCCTTTAACAACTTATGATAACAGCTTGTGATCTTAGACGTATTGTGTACTGTGCTATATGGATATACTACAGTGGATTTTAAGACTTCTAGAGCTGGAAATGGCTGGGAAATTAAAGGGATAGTTCACCCAAAAATGAAAATTTTGTCATTAATTACTCACCCTCATGTCGTTCCAAACCCATAAGACCTTCGTTCAAATTCGGAACACAAGATATTTTTTATGAAATCCGAGAGCTCTCTGATCCTCTCATAGACAGCAAGGATCCTAACACGATCAAGGCTCATAAACGTAGATCGTTAAAATAATTTGTGTGACATCAGTGGTCCAACCGTAATTGTACGATTTCAATTATATTAAAATATTTGATTTATTAAAAAAATGCAATTATATTGTAATGATATTACAATATTTGTAATTATTTTAAAATATATTTATGACATTGTAGCGGAAATAACAGAAACGTCTTTCAGGACCTGCAAATGTTGTCTTTGTCAAACGAGGCCTTGAAGTCAATAAGTTTAATATTGAAAATTACTATTTAAATGTTTCAGCAGTGCATCAAAATGTCCTTTATTTGAATATGTTGTGTTGAAGAGATGAGTTAATACATTTCTATGTTGCTCTTGTGTTCCGTCCTCAATCACGAGTATAAACCAGTTTTGTTTGTTATGATATCAAGCTGCATTTCAATGATGAGTGACTATTGTTTTTCTTACATGGAAACCAGTGTTATGATATTTCCTCCAGTGTCTTGATTAGTCTGGACTAAATTGAACCTTTTTGGGAGGAAATTGGCGGGCGAGTTTGCAAAACAAACATATGTACATTACATCTGCTATTCTGTCTTATTTCCCAGAATCACCAGGGCTTACCGTGTCCACAGTGACTTCCACGCACGCTACAGGGCCGTATCACGCACATATGTGTACCGCTTTGCTTTGGGTCTCAGACATCACACAGAAATGCCAGTAACGGAGAGGGACCTATGCTGGGCGTTACGAGACACGTGAGTGCCGCCCCCTCTCTTCTGCACATGCTCTAAAACCGCATCACTACACACATGTCACAGAGGCTAAATCCTCAGGACTCTGAATCACAGCGGAAAAAGCCGCACATGAATTATACACACTTGCAAACAAGACCCATCGTAAGGGCGAGCAAATGATTAGCGGTTATCTAGGCCAACACTGAAACCAAAGAACTCAGATGAGGAAAGTATGCATTGTAACAGCAGCGCGTGCCTCAGATGTCTTTTTGAAGCAGAGGAACGTTGGAGCGAGAGACTCGTCTCCAAGGGTGACGCGTGAACTTTAATGCTATTTTTTCCACTCTCTTCATTTTTAGCCAGAAAGTAGGCCAAGATAAGCTTGGGGCTTGTAGTGACGCAGAACAACACCCACAGTCGTCTTATGTCTGCTTCATGCACGCACATTCCAGCTGCTTTTCCATCTCATTCAGAAAAACTGCACGCACAGAAACTGGATTAGTTCCTTTAAAATGAATGTTTATAGATGTTCTTCTGAACGTTCCTTGACCTGCGTGGCTTTATGTCTTCATTTATTGCTTCTGAGATTTTTTTTACTGGTGATATATTAAATGTTAATAAATATTTGAGCTGATTCTCTTGGAAATACAAACAATTAGCAACATTGTGAATTGTCAAGTTGAATATTTGAATGTTTTTTGCTTATTAGCCACTGAAGATTGTCTGTGAAGCTAGCATCATTGATTGTTAGCACTATAAAATAACAGGACTTGACTTATATAGGTCATTATAAGTCATTTCAGAGTAAAGAAAAACTAAATTTCAGTTGTATATACACAACTGCTCAAAAATTTGGGATCAGTAAGATTAGAAGGAAATTGAGGCTTTTATTCAGCATTAAGCATTTGATCAAATAGATCAAGACATTTATAATTAAACAAAATATTTCTATTTCAAATAATGCTGTTCTTTTGAACTTTCTATTCATCGCGGTTTCCATAGAAATATGAAGCAGCACAACTCTTAACACGATGATAACTGATAAAAAAAGAAAGTGTTTCTGATAAAAAATGTATGTTTCTTTCAGAATGGTTTCTAAAGGATCATGTGACATTGAAGACTGGAGTAACGATGCTGAAAATACAGATTTGCCATCACAGGAACATTTAAAGTACATTAAAATAGAAATCAGTTATTTTAAATTATAATAATATTTCACAATATTACTGTGTTTACTATATTTATAAATGCAGCTTGGGTTAGCATAAAGAACATTAAAAAAATCTAAATATTAAAACATCTTACTTTTAATTACATTCTTACTTTTACCTATTATGCCCCTTTTTACAATATTTAATTTAAGTCTCAGGTGTCCCCAGAATGTGTCTGTAAAGTTTCAGCTCAAAATACCCCACAGATCATTTATTATATCATTTTGAAAATGCCTATTTTGAGCGGAAGCAGAAACAGGCTGTTTTCGTGCATGTCTCTTTAAATGCAAATGAGCTGCTGCTCCCCACCCACTTTTCCAGAATAGGGCTGTGCCTTTACAGCTCACCTCGGATACTCTGCCAAAAAACATCTGTTTGGTTTTGATTATCATGTCTATCGCACTGAAATCATGTGTTTTAAACCATATTAGTTTACACTTCTGATATAGGGTTTTCTGAGCGCACACATCCGAAGTGAACGCACAGAAAGTTCTCCGTCATGTCTTATTGAGCTTAAACTGTCAAATACACACAGGTTTATGTTAAAACACACATGAGTTACAAATACAGTCTGTTATGTCTGTGAAGGTAAACAGCTGGGAAAGTAATTGCATGTTCATATTAGATCTGTGTGGCAGCAGTATACAGTAAATAAATCAATAAATCCACTGCTCTCAACTCCTCCGAGGCTGACTCTAAATAGTGTTCTGTGCTCGTCAGTGCAGCCAAAGACAGAACAGTTAGCATGCTTTGCTTAAACTTTCACCATGGCGTTAGAACTGGTACACCGTTGTCGGTTGCAAAAACACAATGGCGGTGCCGTGGGTGGAAACTTGCAAATGAAGGGGCAGTTATATAATAATAAGATTCCCTTTCTACGTCACGGGGGGAACGAAATCTGAGCGGATCATTTTTCCACAAGCTTGCAGAGAAAGGAAAATATACACATACACTTAGTGCAAACAGCCCGCCTTGTTGGCAGAGGCTATTTACACAAACTCCGCCCACCAACTTGTGATTGGGCTAGTGAACACTACAAAAGACGGCCATTAAATGTCAGCTTCAGTGGTGTAGATGGTAAAGCGCGTCAAAGACTATAGAAATACAAAGACGGTTCACTCCTATACTTATGATTGGGAGAAACTGCAACATGCAATATGGCGGAACTGTCCCGCCTTCTAAATGAAAGAGCCAATCGCTGATTGGTAAAGTCATTGCGTCACTGCAGTGGCCGTTAAAAGCTCCGGTTCCCTAGAAACCTAAGGCTAGACCAGCGTTATGACTGCGCATTGTCTGGTCTAGCCTGAAAAATACGCTTTTTAAACGCTATTTGCACATAAGAAACAACAATCATGGGAGCAGTTAATTTCAGATTTTGTTGCTGATTTGAAATATGTCATTTAATTGCGAGTTCAGCGGTCAGTTTTTGAGATTTCAGGATGCCCCCTTTCATTTAGATAGGACATGGTCTTGTTTGAGCTGTCTGGAGGCCGAGTGAACAGACTTTCCTTGAAAGGGACTTTGAGCATGTACCGTAGTCTTTTTGACACGATCGATCCGGGTTCAAACTTGCCTTATGCCAAACTTTTTTTCTCCCTTTTCAAATCTCATATCACATCGGAAAGGCAGTTATTTTCAATATCAGACAGGGTTAGGGTAGGTGTAGGGAGGGCTTTATTTTCTTGTATTGGCTTTAATGTGGCATCCATTTAATAATTTGAATTAAAATGATAAATTAATATGTTATTATTTTATAATGTACTACAATAGTGAGGTGCAAATAATTGCCACTATTTGCAATAAGTTGTATAAATAGCAGAAAATCATGCTATTTTAACAGTGTAAATAGAATCTATAGCTATTTGCACTTAGTGTAAATAGCATATCACTAAAAACTACTGCTATTTTCGCTTAGTGTAAATAGAATCCATTGTTATTTGCACTTGGTGTAAATACCCTCTATCGCTATACACGTAGTATAAATAGCCGCTGCAAAAAAAATAAAAATAATTACTGGGTTAATCTTTTTCACGTTTCTTCAGTTGGTAAATGCCTTGGGGACCTGATTGTAGCACTTAAACACAGAAAAGGTCAGATTTTCAAGATATGTCACCTTTAACAGAAGTGTATTAGATAGTGATTGTATCTACTGTATATCACCCTGCCTTAAGAAACTCATTTACTGAAGTAATAAAATGCAGTAATGAAGAGTTTGATGCTTACTTCATTCTCTCCACAGGAGGCTCAATATTGATGCAATGCAAGAGGCTGCTGCACTGCTGTTAGGAACCCATGACTTCAGCACCTTCCGGGCCTTGAGCTCAGAGACGCCCTTCAAGAACCCAGTGAAGACCCTAGAGAAGACCCAGCTGGAACCTGGGGTCTCGTTCAGTCAGAGACACTTTCACAGGTAGGATTCGTCTTGCTAGGTAAAAAGCTGCAAAGCCAGAGATTGGAGGAAGCATACTTTGGTTGGTGCTTTGATGATTTCCAGGGGGTTCATCACAATAGACATTTATCAGGTTAGACGCCATACTGAATTTGTGAGGGATAGACTAGCAGGCTTTGCAGTGGCACGTGCTGTACGATGGTCCTAGATCATGGTCCTAGTTTTATGAAATGTTTGTCTACCAAAAGTTTTCTACTAGACTGGAAGGGATAGTTCAACCAAAAATGAAAGTTCTGTTATGATTTCCTCAACCTCAAAACTGTTCCAAACTTGTGTGGGCTTCTGTCTTCTGCTAAACACAAAAGAAGATATTTTGTAGAATGTTGGTGACCAAAGAGTTGCTGGCAGCCACTGGCTTCCATAGTATGGAAAAAAAATACTATGGAATTCAGTGGGGACCAGATTCTGTCTGGTTACCAACATTCTTCAAAATATCTTTTGGGTTACATTTACATTACATTTAGTTATTTAGCAATTGCTTTTATCCAAAGCAACTTACAAATGAGGATAATGGAAGCAATCAAAATAGAGCAATATTATTCAAATAATAAAAATATTTCAAATGAATATTCTCTGAAAATCTTGCCCATGATTATATTTATTTTACTCAGTACACTCAGTTCACTAAATACACATTATCAGATTAATTGGCCTCTTCGATATAATGGCCAGTCACAAATCAATAATATATTTTATAGAGTTACCAAAATGAAATTAAGTGCAGTTTATCCTACAACTTGCTAGATTTAATTCTGTCATTTGGTTAATGCATTTTATTTTAATAGCCACTTTTCAACAGCATGTTGAGGGATTCATTGAGCAAATGTGGAGTCATTTGGCACGAGAGCATATAAATAGCCTCTGAGAAAGATATATGGCTGAACATCAAGGCCAGAGCTCGTCCAGTCTGTGAGTAATGGATCAGCAATTACAACATGCTGTCAATAGTTGCTAATATACATACCTTATCCAGCCATAAACCCTCTTGGCCATTAACAACACTAATTATGACTTTACATAGTAAACCTTATGTTCTTAAACCACTAGTCATTACCAGCTACCAGCTAAAGGAATGTATAGATGATTTAATATTGTGTAGATACATTTGAAATGCAAACACACGGTATGAAAGGCGAAGCGGCTTTATAGCACAGTGGATGCCCAGTCTTTGAGGCTGGTGTTTCATCAGTCGTCTCTTCAGTTAGGCATGTGCAATGAGACTGTTGCTAGGCAACAGATGTTGGACTAAAGCATGATGTTGACAAAAGCATTTATTGCATATAAGCATTTATTGCAATCATAATGCATGGACTACATCTGTGGCATTTAACGTCAGATTTCTTTACACTCTTAATTTCAGTGGTATAATAATATATCACTAATAAAAGTAATCCTTTAATCACAATTGGTTTTATCTATAATATAATTCTGCATAGAAACAAAAATGATTATCACTGCCTCCCTCAAAAGCCATCGGGACATATGTTTAAAACCAATTCACACTGGGATCCCTTCGGCAGGTCATTTTGGGTTTTTCACGTGCAGCTCTCAGCTGTCAGGACACACACACACACACACACACACACACACACACACACCATCTGCTCTGTTTCACACTAATGTCAAGATCCGCAGGGGATCAACTGCATTTATCATCCCCGCACACACACACACGCACGCACACACACACACACACACAACACACACACACACTCACTCGTGTCACTGTTTGTGCAAGATCAAGGCATTTTGCTGCATAGCCCTATAACAATGCAAACAGAAAAGTGTACACAGAAACACAAAGGAATAGTTCACTCAAAAATGAACAATTGCTGATAATTTACTCACCTTCAGGCCATCCAAGATGTAGATGAGTTTGTTTCTTCATCAGAACAGTTTTGGAGAAATGTAGCATTACATCACTTGCTCACCAATGGATGTGAATGGGTGCCGTCAGAATGAGATTCTAAACAGCTGATAAAAACATCACAATAATCCACATTCTAGTCTATCAGTTCCATCTCCTGTTGTCCTTTCACGTCAAAATCCACTGATAGGTTCGTTTAGAGCTGTTTTGGACTGTTTTCGTTTGTGAACAATGCTTGATTTGTACATATTTCTCTCCGGATTCAGACGAGACAACTTTTTTCACTGGAGAAAGCAATATTATAGAGAGGACACTATTTTAGTTAAAAGCAATGGTTTAAAGTTAAAAACTTGTTATTTGTTTCTTAGAAACACAGCTTTTCGCTTCACAAGATGTCAACTGATGGACTGGAGTGGTGTGGGTTACTTGTAGATTATTGTGTTGTTTTTATCAGCTGTTTGGACTCTCATTCTGACGGCACCCATTCACTGCAGAGCATCCATTGATAAGCAAGTGATTTAATGCTACAGTTATCCAAATCTGATGAAGAAGCAAACTCTTCTACATCTTGGATGGCCTGAGGGTGAGTAAATGATCAGCAAGTGAACAGTTCCTTTGAAATGATGCAGTTAATCTATACATGTATTATTAACTTGGATTCAAAGCTACAAGATAAATTGCATTTAATATGCAAACAAGGTTTTAAACTCTAGAAGTAGTTAAATTAATGCCATATTAAGCTGTATCATAATGAATTCAGAGGACTTCACACACAAGAAACATCATGAATATGCTCACATAGTCGTCAGATGTCTGTGATGTCAGTGCTCATGTCATATGGAGATGAATTCATTACTAAATGGAAAAGCTTAGATGGCCAGGTGTTTAGATATGAAATGTTTGTTCAGTCACTTAGTTTAATGAGATCCGATTTTCCTCCACAATAGGGTGATATTCATTAAAAGGATCACATGGCCACTGAAAGTAGATTGTGTTGATTGGATATATAGAAAAAAACACAAGTTGATGAGGTAACCCTGGGGATTATTGTGTGTGAAACAAGATATGCTTATATAAAGGGTTAAGGTCTGGCTAGTTAGCATTAGCTTAACTGATGTTAGGATTTATGACAATGCTAGTTCATAGCTTTCTCTTGGTATAATTAACAGTGTTGGGGAAGCTACTCTGAAACTGTAGTTTGACAAGCTACAAGCTACTCGTAAGTTAAAGTAGTTAAACTACAGTCAAGCTACCCTTTTGGAAAAGTAGTTAGCTACACTACAAGTTACTATCAAAAAGTAGCTAGCTACATTGAAACTACTTTAGATTTTTTTGAACAACGTATATTATAAATAACTGAATAAGTGTCTGAGGAATGTTTTAAGTAAAATATTTAGTGTTTAAAACAATGCAATACTATTATGATTTCAAAGAGTATTGTTTTATTACACACAACACTCAAATATCTCAGACTGTTACAAAAAGTGTAACCTTTACTTGTCGTTTTTTGAGAGACATGAACTTGGACAAATAAGGCCATGGGTAATTAACTTTAGTTGTTTCTCTCTCCATCCTCCAAATCTGCCGCCACGTCTTGCTCCATCATGGATAATATGGGTGTGTCAACCCACTTCTTTACGTCAGTGAACTGTTAGCCGCAAGATGCGTGATTAAACAACAGGTGGCGGTAATGGCAAAAAATGAGTTTGTAATCTAACAAGAAGAATATCCTTGCATCGCGCTACACCGCTACTTGCTGCAAAAAGTAGTTAGCTACTGGAAAAGCTACACTGTTTAAAAAGCAACTGAGCTACTGCCAAGCTACTGAAAAATTTAGTTAAGTTAGTAGCGTCGCTACTTGTAGTTAACTACGCCCCAACACTGATAATTAAACATCCTCGGATCGAACTACTGAGAGTTTTCAGATAAAATATGATTAAAAATGCAAGTAAGATGGTATCTTGATGCCGCTCATTGAATTAAAGTCAACATAAAATGCCATTTGCAACCCATTTTACTGCTGTAATGTGATGTATTACTGATGTTTTCTAGGTGTCGTGGAAAATCTGAAAATATTGGGGAATTTAAAGTGATTTCTATATATGGAAAACCCAAATATATATATATATACACAGTTGAAACCAGAAGTTTACATACACCTTGCATTGGTGTTGAATGCTTATCTCTCTTCATGTAACGCACTCTGGCTGTTCGTTCATTCAAAGCCGTGATTAAATGAGAGCCAGACGATCTCATTTAGCGTCTGTGTGTAGTCAGTCCAAACGGATCTCATCGTGAATTTACCTCCTGTTAAAAAAACATTGACTCTCTCTAGCAGTAAATACTGGTAGCTCTGCTTGAGATGTTATCCAGTCTGAGCGCTCCAGTTGTTTATTTGATGCAGACAACTTGGCAGAATAGCACATTTAGTTTTAATGGAAGAAATACTGTACCAGCTAGGCAGAAATAATACGCTGAGTGAAGGAGACAACCCAAAAGAGGTCAGGCCTTCACTCTTAACCCATGAATCTGTGGTTCAGACACGGCATATGTGGAATTTTGTTCAAATTTGGTGGCTTAATTTTTGTTCATTTTCTTTCAGAGATATTCAGTTCTGGGAGCTCACTTTTAACAGTAGGTCTTTTTTATACAGACAAGTAAGTACTGGCTTTGTTTCCTAATGAATATAATATTTATGTTGCATTATAGGATGTCTGCCTCCTAGTGTTAAATGTGTAAATCTGCACTATTTCATTTCAGTAGATGAGTCTTTGGTGGTGAAATATGGCTGATATGTTATATAACAGTAGTAGTCACGTAATCAAAGCGACACATTTCTGCTCACAGGTGCGGAGGATGACTGGGGCGCTGGTTGCTGTCGGTCAGGGTAGATTGTCTGTTAGTCAGATACAGGAGCTGCTAGAAGCACGAGATTCATTGGCCTTCCCACAAAACCTGACGGCCCCAGCCCACGGCCTGTTTCTGACCCATGTACAGTACAGAGATACAGGTAAGAAATGTTCAGAATATCGCTCTACTCTCTTAAATGCACATGTGAACTGTACAGAACAACATGGCCCAAAATGCAATGTGCTTGAATTGAGCCTCCGTGTTAATGAATTTAAACATTCTTTGACAAAATTTGATTAAAAACACAAAATATGCTGTTTCATTATTAAATAGCAGGTCATATACAGCGCAGTATGCAGTACACAGTATGTTCACTAGAATGACCCATTTCCTCCACAAGAGCATGCATTTTACAGTGGCCACTATGTAAAGTGATTAAATATGGTTTATATTTTTTTTCCTCACAGATCTTGGGGCTTGTTTGCTGGCTGAACAGTAATATAATTGTTTGAATTATTATTGAGAATTAAGAAACCGAGATTTCACAATATCTATTGTAAATATGTTTAAAAATTGTAATAAAGTCTTATTTTTATCCCTTGTCTCAAAACCATACTTGCATAGTTATATATATATGCTGCTTGAATGTTTGTGAACCCCTTGCAGAATCTGTGAAAATGTCATTTTAATACAAAATACATATTATTTTTTATTTAGTACTGTCCCGAGTAAGATATTTTACATAAAAGATGTTTACATTTAGTCCACAAGACAAAAAAATAGCTGAAATTATTAAAATAACCACATTCAAAAGTTTGGGAACAAAAAACTGAGGAATCTGCAGGACATGGAGGATGAACAACCATCACAGAACAAAAAACAGTCGTGGATCATCCAGGTAACCACACACAGTATTAAGAACCTATTTTTTGGACTATATGTAAACATCGTTAATGTAAAATATCTTACTCAGGACAGTACTAAATAAAAAATAACATGCATTTTGTACGATCTCTCTTATTTTGTTAAAACTACTCACATTTTCAGTTCCAAGTTAAAGAAAACTTACAAAAAGTTGGTCAAAGATACTTTGATTCGTAGTTTTATTCTAGCACACATCATTCAGACATCAATATCACCACAAAAGCAGCAGACCTGAGAGGTGCTGGATTTGTTAAACAGTTTTATCCAGATCCGCGGGAAGCAAACATTCCTCATCCTGTAACACGCAGAGTCACTGATCCGCTCCAAACACACCCAGTCTGTCATGACACATCACTTTCAAAGAGATACGTACTTTTTTGTCATCAACATTCAATTGAGGTGAAACATGGAAATTATTAATAATTTCAAAAGGCTGATTTGTCAACTGTAAGTGCATGTTTGTTGAAAAAAAATGATCAAAACATTTTTCACATAAATGAGTGAATGTTACAAAAACATCATTGAGGTGAACATGACACACTGCTATGAGCAGCGGAAACATCATTATTGAATTGTCCTCAAGCATTATGGGTATTTCAGTTAAATACTAATAAAAAAAGTAAAAATGCAATGATTATGCAGGAATGTGTTTGATAACAGAGACAAGTCCATTTATTATCTGCTGCGACATCTGATCAACTTGGGTTTCTAGATAAGATTTCAAATTTAGTTTGCAAGAAAAAAAATGGCAAAAAATTAAACCCTCTATTTAATATCATCGTAACAGGTATGATTGACAGCTTGAACCAAACTGAAAAAATTAGCAAGGCATCAGGAGATATACTTAATCGATCTAGTACCTCTTTATCAAGAAAAGTCTTCCCTTCAAAGATGTGACTGACACACTTTACCCCAACCTCACTACTCGCATACCAACAAATAAAATATATGTCTATCATAATGCATATATAATGGAGCCGAGTGCAGTTGAGTAATTAAATTAAAATGTCCCATAATATAAAGGAATCATTTGCTACAGCTACCCTGAAGAATACAGTGAGATTGTAGAAGATGCGCGCACATGTGTCCTTTTCATTTTTAAGGCGGCTGCAAATGGGAATGTGGCACAGCCTTCGGTTGCATTTGTGTACGTGAACCTGATCATTTCCAATTCAATGCAGTCTGTTACTGGGAACACAAATAATGCTTCCGCTCCACAGCACTCTTACAGCGAATGCCGTGACGCATCTGCTTTCTTTACACTGCATCTATTAAACATAGCAACAGTTTCACTCTTTGTACTTGTTAAATATGACAATATTTGTACACGATGAACAGATCCGTTTGTGTTATTCCATGTTAAATACTGGCGAATCCAATAGAGGCACAAATCTTTGGCTTTTGCATAATTTCATACCAATAAAAGGATTCTGGCAACTGTTTCGGTTTAATTCGAAGCCAATAACTGCCAGCATCCCTTCTGCGGCAGTGTCATGAGGTATCAAGTATTAACACAATAACAGCACTCTCTCAATATGTTAAATAAACCCTGCATTTGACTCCTAGTTTGGAGTGTCACACCAAATCAAATGTAGCTGCACCCAGATTTCATACAACAAATAAACTTGATTGACGTTTTTCATGAAGTGTAGCACTCGGCAAACTCGTGATAGAAAATTCAGCTCATTCCACAAAAATCTCATCTGCAATTACGATAATACGAATGCTTCGTTTGGAGTCCCATGTTAGAAATCAATATCATTTTTCCCACGCTTTGTGTGAAGGCAGGCTGTTAAAAGTCAATTTAAAAATGTTCACAATGAAATTGTGGATATATCGAAAGGCATATTCCTCGTGCCACTATCCCAGACCGTTGCTGTAGCATTCTCGTACACGTGACGTTAAAACTAGACATTCAGAATTTATTAAGAAGTACAAAGAGTGAAATGTGCTTGAACAAAACCTATAAAAACACCATCTGAGATAAAACTGCTCCACATGTAAACATCCTCTCCGGCACAGCTCTGCTTCCAGCCTCTGAATTAAAATGTAGCGCAAGCACAGTCCTATTAGAAGAACAAAGACGGCCGCTCAGTTGGCGATTTTCTCAATTTCATCCAAATCATCTGTGTCCAACTTCTCGATTTTCTTATCTGTAATAGGAAACAGATAAATGAATTAACCCACATTCAGAAGCATGAAAACATGGCAATAAATAGAAGCACGGATATAAGTTACATTATGGAACTGTCCTGGTTTAAAAGCTCAGAGAGAAAACTAAAATAAAAATAAATATTTGTTAGTTGAAACCATTAATAACATTAAGACACTGTTAAAAAGAATAAAAATAAATGTCTACATGGTCAGAAAATTGATATAATGTATCAGTTAAGTTGGTTTGTCCCCGATTTACCCCTACTGACAATCTGAGGAAATAAAAAAAAAAAAAAAAAAAGTCAACGACCTCAGTCAGTTTTGATGCTTAGCCCAGATTATCTGGCAATGAAGCATTTACAGACCAAATCTTAAACATCCCGATCCGTGACACATCAAGATGCCCCAATATTTAGGATTTTAAATCAGGATGATTACGACAGTGATTACGTTGAGTACTTTTCACTCAAGCCAATGTGTGACCGTTAAACTAGCTGCCGTACAGGTCCACTGGACAGCCAAGATGGAGGAACGGCTTGTGGAAGTGTGACCGCAACACCAAAACAAAGACGCCGCCTCAGTTTTGAACATACCAGGGGCCTGTTTCATAAAACAAACAAGGCTTATTTCAGTTAGTCTGACTTATTTTGAACCAAATCAACTGATAATAAGTCAGGCTAACTGAAATAAACCTGGCTTATTTGGTAAACTTGTTTTATGAAACGGGCCCTAGGTGAAAACGGTGCACTAGCTAACAAATTAGCTGCTTGTGAACATTAGCTGTGGAAATGTAAACAATCTGCTATGTAAGACGGAGCAAGATCACATGAGGTGCTCATAAACTTGCATAATCTTGCCGTGTGTGATGTGCTGTGATTTTCAGATCTTGTAATATGTGCATTAGGGGTGTGAAGAGTCACTGGTTTCACGATTCGATTTGGATCATGTCAACAATGTTTCTATTCGATTTCACGATGCGTTGCATCCTCAATTTTCAATATTACGGCACATGGCTAAATTTTCACATTCATTTGATATCATTTATATCATTCATTTTTAATAAATTATTTTAGCTGGCTACTTTTAAAAATAATTACAAAATAATAAATCAAGACAATTGTTAAGAATTTAACCAACTATATAGCTTCAAAACCTACAAGCTAATATAAAGTAATAAAGAGGGGGAAGACATACAAGCGATAAACAAAAACTACTTTGCGTAACTGCACGTGATTTCGTGCATCTAATATGTACTGCATTTCAAACAGCATAAATGAAAGCATATACAAGTAAAACAAATAACGGCGTGTGGCAGCACACACACGTCTCAGCGCATATTCTGTGCAATGAAGCCCACTGCCATCGTCTCTAGCGCACACGTGCCATACGCAAGAAAAAACAAAGCTCAGAATCGATTCTCAAATGTGCAAAACTGATTCTAGAATCGATTAGTATTTCTAACACCCCGAGTGTGCATGTTTGGGATTTAAGAGGTGAACATCTGTGAATATTCTCCTTGTGAGCGTGATGAAACCAGATTTTATAATCAGTTATGATTTAAAAACACTGTCATCTGAGTCAGGCTTTTTAGATGATTTATTCCAGTGCTTTGCCTTGTCCATTTCACAACTGAAATATGAGATGGTTTCATTTCAAAAGTAACAACGCACAAAGCGGAGCCTATTGTGATTTATTGGATGGGAGGCGCACTATATGTACAGTTCATTCATCAACTGAAAACAGCATCTATTAGGATTTAAGAATCAATATTGGTTCATAAAAATAAGAATATTAAAAATCGAGAAATACGTTGTTTTTTTACCCAGCCCTAGCATATTTTGTTGTTTTTAGTGGCCTCCGCTGTCACTGCAGGGTGTGGTGTTAAACATGAGATATGATGCACAGTCTGTTCAAATTTTCTCATGATAAATAGGTTCATTATTAATTAAAATGTGAAAAATACAAGCAATTAAATATCAAAATAAAATAACGGGTAATAATAGATGACAGAATTTTTACAACCCTGTGTCAAAATGACAGACAATATTGAAGTCGAACACAACCTCTGCTGCTGATCATTCATTTGCTTATGAGAAATAAGGGTTGAACTTACTGAAGTGCTCCTGGATGCGGTTGAGGATGTTCATGCTAAATCTGCTGTCCACCATGTTGATCGCCAACCCCCTCTTGCCGAATCGCCCAGTACGCCCAATTCTGTGCAAATACGTCTCGTTGTCAGGGTTTCCATCCTTGTCCACTGGCAGATCAAAGTTGATGACGACTGAAACTTGCTCCACATCAATACCTGGTAGAAGAAACGAAGCCATCGTGCTTATCCTGAACTAAAGATGGGATTGTCGGTAAAATGACAGATAGCCGATATACCTCTAGCACAGACGTTAGTGGTAACGAGAACTTTCTCCTTGCCATCACGGAAACGTTCGATGACCGCTGCCCTCTGTTCCACCTGCATCTCTCCGCTGAGCAGCGCCACCTGGTGGCCTTCTCTGGACAGCTCTCCTGCCAGCCACCCGGCGGTTTTCCTGGTCTGTGATTGCAAATCTCATGGTCATGTATTACTACTTTTGGTTGTACTCTGAAAGAACACCTCAATATCAACAAATGATATTGTACTTACGTGGCAGAAGATCATGGCCTGTGCGATAGTAATGGCTCCGTAGATGTTGCACAAAGCCTGGAATTTCTCCTCCTTGCTGTTGCAGATGACGTAGTACTGCTTGATGGTGTCCAGAGTTTCCTCCTCGCGCTTCAGTTTAATGATGTTGGGGTCGGGAACGATCCTCTTTGCGAAATTCCACACGGTTTCTTCAAATGTGGCAGAGAACAGCAGCATCTGGCAAGTTTTAGGAAGCATCCTTCAAAAATACAACAACAGGTTGTGATACTTTAATTCTGCCATTCAGAAAGACTAATTTCCTCCCTAATGCTCTGAACTAATTAAAGACAATATATAAAGCAACATCCTTAGCTGATAAAACCTCAATATATGAAATATCTACAGTTGGGTCCCAAACAGAAATATATTAACAAACATTTTAAATATTGCAATTTGAAAGAAAAGTTGAAATGGGGGTGGGGGGGGGGGGGGGGGGGGGGTCCTTCAGTATTTGTAGGGTGTATGATTTCCATGATGCAGGACATGTAGATGAACTGCAAAATTTGGATGAAAAAGTAGATTCCGACTCCAACCATAGGAGTTAATGGAATAGACGCCTCGACTTTATTTACTCATTAATTAATTAAATTGTTAATGTTTTGTCTTCGTTTGATTATCACCATTTTTTGATACATTTCTATTAAATACAAATCATTTTAAAAGGGCCCTATATTTGATATACTCATATGTCCAGAACCATACAGAAAATTTATGTTTTATCCATTTTGTCAAACATTTAAAAAATGAATAATAATGGACGCATGGCTATTCAATGTGGTCTTAGACTTTTAGAGCCCACTGTAGGCATTTAGTGAACTGAGAGAAATCCTGTACCTCTGGATACGAATGCTCTGGTCTTGATGGCCCTGTGTGGCGATCATGACATCAGCTTCATCCAGGACGAACACCTTGATCTTCTTGGGGTCGATGAATCTAAGCTTTTGGCACCAATCCAAAACAGTGCCAGGAGTGCCAATCACGATCTGTTCCTGTAATCTTGTTCCCCGCTCCACTAGACCAAACAACACACTATTAGATGCACCATTACAAGCTACGCCCGTGTAATAAATGTAGTTTTCCTTTGATGGCGACAAGTCAAGAAAGTCAAGAAAACTTCGTAATCTACATATTCCAGATATTGTGTTACTAGAGAATTGTACAGAAAACTTTAACTCCTAAAAGAGCTTACATTTGTTTCCTCTGATGGCATATACCAGTTGGACTTCAGGGTAACATTTGCCCATCTGTTCGATGACATTGCCCGTCTGTAGGGCGAGCTCGTATGTGGGGGACACACACAGACACTGGACACAGAGTCAGAACGACATTAAGACTAAAACATTGGAATTATATCCATGCATTACATTCACTGATTCAGATGCATTTCATACCTGAGGCCATCTGTTTTCAGGGTCCACGTGACTTAACATGGCCAGCACAAAGGCAGCCGTTTTACCCGTGCCTGACTGAGACTGAGCGATCAGATTCTGTGGACTGGACAGGAAAGGATATGATGCGTTCAAAACTCTGCTCTCATTAACAGTCCCTCCAGTTATTCACAATTCAGTGATCATGTAGTCACATTGTTTGGATCCTATATAATTTAACCACAAAATTACTGGAAAAAAAGCATTCAAATTGTGACATTAGTCTGAAAAAGAAACGCATGAATGAGAAAACATGCTTGATGTGAAAAGCTCAATAAGCCATGGACAAGAACCCAAGGTGGCACGGTGCAAACAAGACTGACAGAGGGCTGAAGCACTTGTCACTAAGGATGTTAATGTCAACTATTTCTCCTAACCGACGCTCGTTAACCGATTATTTACCGACAAGATTTTAAATTAGAACTGAATTAAATTAGAAATAATAAAGTGTCTGTGATCCGGTAAAAATACTAAGATTTGTTTTCCGGGGATTCATTTTACGTGCGCAAAAAGCAGTACACAATAGAAGAGGATTCATATGGTCATCATAGCTATCACATCACGCACCTGCAGCGGATAAAAACAAAGCTAGGCGCTATATATTATAACGAATAAACAGACCTATACGAGAAATATATTTTCACTTAAATAATAATTTAAGAAAACGAAAGAAACCTATAAAGAGTTTCGGGTCATTTTTGTGCTGCGCGAAAGGAAACCAGACGGCAGAAAGCGGCATCCTATTTTTTTTAGGGTTATTTTACAAAAGCGCAAAGATTTGTTTTTATTGTGAATGCACACAAATAAAAGAAAACCTTTTACAATTCCGATTATCTTCATGACTAAAAGGAGTAGTTGCTTCCACTGTTAGGAGAAAGAAATCAAGTGATTGCTCCAGTGCCGCATGCGTACACAGTTAAGCATTCTACCTTGACAATGCAGCCTGTTCATTATCATAATAAAAAAAAAAAAGTGTCAGTCAAACATATGGATAAAAAAAAAATTAAAATGCACTGCTCAGTTTAAATATAGCAAAATCAGTGCCGTTAAGCGCTATCACCGTACCGCCGTGAAGTTACATTGTTTTACGTGGATATTGGAACACGACCGAGTGAAGTAGGCCTACATAAAAGGTAAATAATACTTTGGCATTCAAATACATCACGAATGCAGAAACATTTGATTGTGTCGAACAAGAGACAAGAGTTTTAGCCTAAATTAATTTGTTTTGGTTTGTCGTTTATATAGCTATAGCGTCTTACATTTTTAATTATTGGTCTTCTCTAAACAGCCTACTGTTAATTGACAGGATTTGTTGTGGAGTGAGAGCCTAGCTATGTTTACAGTGTTTATTATAATGTTTGTAATCCGCAGCGGTCTATTTCTGAATGAAATAATAAAAAGCGGCTTATAGGCGACTTGATTTTTTTTTTTCTCCAATTTTTTTTTATATGCGTAGCTTATTTTAACCATGCAGCAAACCTTTAAAAATATTTATATAAATTACTGAAAAATATAAATAAGTGACTTTACACCGTTTAACATTGTATTAATTGGTCAAAATTCTTGTCGGTTGGTTAACGGTTAAAACGAACATCCCTACTTGACATCGTGTGTATTTGACCATTCAAGCATGCGTGACATGTTAAAATGCCCATCCTGGCAGGCACGAGTATTCACAAACAATTTGGAGAAAATCTTAATGTATGTATTGGATCCTAGTACTAGGTCATATAGCAGCCCAATATACCTACATCTTTTTCATTTTATATAAATGTGTGTGTGTGTGTGTGTGTAATTATATATATATATATATACAATTGCTATTTACTAACTTCATAAGCTTTAATTAAGCTATATCAGTATATTAATTCATAAAGACGGTGCAGCATGTTATTTTGCCGCTAACCACTAAACTTGCAGCATTTATTTCAGCAGCTGCAAAAAAATAAATAGTGTAAAAGTTGTTTTTCAGAATTTTATGAGAAACATTTTCTGTGAAATACATATTAAATGTGTGTGTTCTGCATATGTGCTATCTTAATTATAAAAACAACATTGCAAACTTTCCACAAAATTCTGGAAATCACTGCAACGAAATCAGCAGGAAGAAGAAAAAAAAAAAAGGAAGAAATTCTGTTGGGACTGCATTGAGTTCAATTTAAATGGTGGGGTTAAATAAACGTACGGTTCTGCGAGCATCATGGGCAATGCAGTCTCCTGGATTTTGGAGGGTCTGTTGAAACCCATGGCATACACTCCTTGCAGCAGCTGAGGTTTCCTGGCAAGAGTAAACCACAGCATCATTTCATGCATAATTTGCATGGGCCACACGATCACACTTGTCTGGCCCCTGTTAAAGCTGGAATACACTCAAGACAGTCAAACTCACAATCGAAGCTCTTCAAACGACTTGACGGAGTAGAGCGGAGAGCTCGGATCCCTCTGAAGGACTTCAACTTGATTGGTCGTGTTCACTAGATTACTGCGGATCAGTTTATTCAGTAGTGACTGTGCTGCCTTGTCATCTGCAATTCAGATCAGTTTTAGTTACCTCTCATGCAGAGAATATACACATACATAGAAAACAGTGATGATTCTGCTGTAAACATCACCTTTATCATCGTCCTCCGTCTTCTCTCCATCTCCTTCTGTCTTTGCCCCTTATTAATAAAAACAATACCAACATCAGTCATTATAAGACTACACAACTGCAATAGACAAACAAATCTAACTTAAAAAGTCATACAAGTTAAGAGAAATGAAATCTCACCATTTGCTTCAGCTTTCGGCTTGTCATCTTTTTCATTTATTTGCAAGCTGCCTATCTGTAAATGAAAGATATAAGTCAGAAAGAGCTTTATTGCCAAGTATGTTGCGAATACAAGGAAAACGACTCAATATACACACAGAGGAAATACAACACATGTAACACGACTTACAAAAAGTCTCTAAAATATCATTACAGTTATACTACACTACTTTTATACTTCATTATTTAAATTAAGTTACACTTAGAAAGCAATGTAGCGTTTTTTGGCGAAGTTGTGTGGTCACAGACTTAACAAGCCTGTTAAATGACTAAATGGGTTACTGTGGTTGGTAAAATGTTTGATTCGGTTATTCAGCTTTCTATATGTTATAATTGTTATGTTTAGGTTTAAACTCACCGATTCCGCTGCGGCTTCTTGTTCATCGACAGCCTGGGCCCACGAATCTGTTGCCATGTCCTTAATTGTAAATAAAATGTTTGTCCTTAAAACGGGAGTCGACGATTTAACAAGAGACTGTTAACTCTATCTGCAGATAAAACCTTAATAAAAGTAAACGAAAAAGACGCGAACAAATTCATACAATGGCGTGTGTCGGTCCTCGCTGCTTAAGGGGTGCGACACTCACAGCTCCGGCCGGAAACAGGCTCGTCTGCGCTTGGTTCCTCTTAAACGTTCCGCTGTAGGGGTAACATGCGACGACATCCGCTAACAGTGCAAAATCTCTACTTGTGCATTATGTAAATTCATATTTGTACATTTTAGGGATACATGTACACTTAAGTTATAGTCAAGTCACCTTTATTTATATAGCGCTTTTAAAAATACAGATTGTGTCAAAGCTCAACTGTATCAAATTGGAGGCTACAATATAGGCTAATTAAAATACAATATGAATATATGTGACCCTAGACCACAGAATCGGTCATAAGAGCCTTTTTTATATTTATTTAGCGGGATAAATAAGCTTTCTATCGATGTATGATTTGTTAGGACAATATTTGGCTCAGATAAAAGTATTTGAAAATCTGGAAAATGGGGGTGCAAAAAAAATAAAAATAATAATAATTAAGAAAATCGCCTTTAAAGTTGTCCAAATGAAGTCCTTAGCAATGCATATTACTAATCAGAAATTAAGTTTTGCTATATTTATGGAAGGAATATCTTTAAAGTATCTTGGAACATGAGCTTTACTCAATATGTGAGTTGATGACTTGATGTGCTGGAAAAACAAAAGCTGGCTAATGATATTTGATAGGATATCCTAATCATTTTTGGCATGAAAGAAAAATCGATAATTTTAACCCATGCAATGTATTGTTGGCTATTGCTACCTTGATAGCACACATACATCACGGAGCCATCTATTTGATGTCTGCATTTACATCTGCAAGACATATTTTTTTTAGAGTATCTATTGGACGTTTCCTATCAGATGTCAAAGAGACGTCTATTACTGTAGATGTCTTTAAGATGTTTATGATTTAGAATGCATGTAAAACTGCCACATCTGTCAGATGTTTACATACAGCAGATGCTTTCCAGATCAAGTGATCTTTAACAGACATTTTGCAGACGTTCGTGTACTATCTGGTGCTACTTATGACTGGTTTTGTGGTCCAGGGTCACATACAACCCAGATTCCGGAAATGTTTTTTAAATTTGAGCCAATATTTTATTCACAATAGAACATAGAGAACATAACAAATGTTTAAACTGAGATTTGTTTTTTAATTTTATGCACAAAATGAGCTCATTTCAAATTTGATGCTACAGGTCTCAAAATAGTTGGGACGGAGGCATGTTTACCATGGTGTAGCATCTCCTCTTCTTTTCAAAAAAGTTTGAAGACGTCTGGGCATCGAGGTTATGAGTTTCTAGAGTTTTGGTGTTGAAATTTGGTCCCATTCTTGCCTGATATAGGTTTCCAACTGCTGAAGAGTTTATAGTCATCTTTGACATATTTTTCGTTTACTGATGCACCAAATGCTCTCTATAGATGAAAGATCTGGACTGCAGGCAAGCCAATTCAGCACCCGGACTCTTCTACTACGAAGCCATGCTGTTGTAATAGCTGCAGTATGTGGTTTTGCATTGTCCTGCTGAAATAACAAGGCCTTCCCTGAAATAAGACGTCTTCTGGAGGGGAGCATAAGTTGCTCTAAAAACTTTATACCTTTTAGCTTTCAAAGTGCCTTCCAAAACATGCAAGCTGCCCATACCGTATGCACTTATGCACCCCCATACCATCAGAGATGCTGGTTTTTGAATTGAACGCTGATGACATGCTGGAAGGTCTCCCTCTTCTTTAGCCCGGAGGACACGGCGTCTGTGATTTCCCACAAGAATATCAAATTTGGACTTGTCTGACCATTTCATTTTAATTGGCCCACAGGACACGACGGCGCTTCTGGACCATGCTCACATATGGCTTCCTTTTAACATGATAGAGCTTTAGTTGGCATCTGCAGATGGCACAGCGGATTGTGTTTACCAACAGTGGTTTCTGGAAGTATTCCTGGGCCCATTTAGTAATGTCAATGACAGAATCATGCCGATGAGTGATGCAGTGTCATCTGAGGTCCGAAGACCACGGGCATCCAACAAAGGTCTTCGGCCTTGTCCCTTACACACAGAGATTTCTCCAGTTTCTGTGAATCTTTTGATGATGTTATGCACTGTAGATGATGAGATTTGTAAAGCCTTTGCAATTTGACGTTGAGCAACATTGTTTTTAAAGTATTCCACAATCATTTTACTCCCTCTTTCACAGATTGGAGAACCTCTGGCCATATTTGCTTCTGAGAGACTCTGCCTCTCTAAGACATCCCTTTTATAGCTAATCATGTTACAGGCCTGATGTTAATTAACTTAATTAGTTGCTAGATGTTCTCCCAGCTGAATCTTTTCAAAATTTCTTGCTTTTTTAGCCATTTGTTGCCCCCGTGAAAAAAGTTTTCTGTTTAAATATTTGTTATGTTCTCTATGTTCTATTGTGAATAAAATATGGGCTCATGTTATTTGAAAATCTTTTAGTTTTCATTTTATTCAAATTTAAAAAATGTCCCAACATTTCCGGAATTCGGGTTGTATATTAAATAGTAATGGCTCCAAGGATCATTGATGCACATGAGAAGCGAAGGTTAGCCTGCCTGTTCTGATCACACAGAAGAGCTACTGTAGCTCAAACTGCTGAAGAACTTAATGCTTGCCGTGATAGAAAGATTTCAGAAAATGCAGTGTATCGCAGTTTGCTTCATACGAGGCTGTGCAGCTGCAGACCAGCCAGAGAGCCCATGATGACCCCTGTCCACTGCCGAAAGTGCCTACAATGGGCATGCTAGCATCTGAACTGGGCCATGGCCATGACCATAGGTCCAATATGAAAATTCACTATTTTAATATTTAATTTTTATCTCTCATATTGCTGTACCTGTGAAGACCTATTTCCACACATTCTTATTTGCATATATCTGTATATAAGAGCAATCTGTATATCTACAATTTGCTTTTGTATTTTTCTTGTTTGTCATATTCTAAATCTCAGCATTTGTGTCAAAACTGAAGAGGCTTTGTAAATTGTACAGCATGTTCTTTCTCAGATCAGTCGTCCGAATGCTTCAATTCAATGACAAAGTGCAAGTTTTGATATCAGTAATTCTCTACATTGCCTGTAGATGCTGCCCCACACCTCTCTAACATTTTTACAGACAGGCAGTTCTCAGTGACAGACGAGAAGAATATGCTAGGATGAAACATTATATATTTAAAATAAGGGAAAAATGTCTATTGTTCTGTTCTTTCTGCATTTGGACTTTCTTCTGTGGAGCAAGAAAGAAGAAAAGTAACCAGAATTCAAGCATTGAGGCTCTAATTATGTGTTCAAACAAAAATATAGGCTTTTTATTCAGTTCATTTACTCTATGCATCTATTGCTTACACAGTGTTATAAATTAATATCTACATTATACCAAAATTATACCTACATTTTCCACTATCAAGATTGTGTTCTGGCTGAGTCTGTTGTTAGTTTAAATGAGCAATTGATTCTGGTTTGTTCTCTTGTTGAAAAGGCTGACTGATGGTCGCATTCTGCTTGTGTCTAAAGATTGCATCAGTTTACGTCGAGGAACATTCTTCTGTTCCCAAAAGTGTTTGTAACTGGGGGGGGGGGGGGGGGGGGGACGTTGTCTTTTCATCTTTGCTATTCATAATGATGATCTTTGCAAGTGTCCATGGTAACCAGCGATAGAAAGATTAGGAAATGCTCCTTCACTGCGCACACCGTTTTCAGTTCACCAAAAATATATCTGTTTTCAGATACAGCTGACGACACATATATGCAATCCACAATTTTTGAGCTAGTATTTTCACCTTCTCTTCCTAGTGAGCTGAAATGCTCAAACATTTTCCGCTATGATTTGCACATTAAAACAATCTAAAGCAACATGAGAAAACTTGGAATATTTTACATTGGTTTATAATTGTAGTATCATTTATAATAGTATTTATATTATATTTATTTTTTAAATAATATATTAGAATTGTATTTCTCTGACTGTTTATTATTTTATTTTATTCTTTTATTTTATTTTTTAAATACCTGATTCAGATGTGTCAATCTGCATTCAGCGGTCAGATATTTCCTATCATTCATAGTGTGAATGCTGTAGTTCCACATTTCCATCCACATATTTTTATGCAAATTTGTGACCCTGGACCACAAAAGCAGTCATAAGTAGCAAGGGTATATTTGTAGCAATAGTCAAAAATATATTGAAATACATTGAAATAAAAATACATTGCATGGGTCAAAATTATTGATTCTTCTTTTATGCCAAAAATCATTAGGATATTAAATAAAGATCATGTTCCATGAAGATATTTTGTAAATTTCCTACCGTAAATATATCAAAACTTAATTTCTGATTAGTATGCATTGCTAAGAACTTCATTTGGACAATTTAAAGGCGATTTTCTCAATATTTTGATTGTTTTTGCATCCTTAGATTCTAGATTTTCAAATAGTTGTATCTCGGCCAAATATTATATATATATTATCCTATCCTAACAAACCATACATCAACAGAAAGCTTATTTATTCAGCTTTCAGATGATGTCGAAATCTCAATTTCAAAAATTGGACCCTTAAGACTGCTTTTATCTCCAGGGTCACATTTGGGGACATCGTATAAAAAATGCTGGATGGAAAAACCAAGATGTACATAAAATCTTAAAATGTGCATAAAAAACATATGCACTCAATTAAGGCAGATATTTCTTTACACATAAACTTCGATGGAAATAAACTTGCTGAAAAAATTCCTTGATGCACAACAAAAAATATATTTTGAATGTGCCTCAAGAGATTATGTGATTGGATAATTGTTAAAAATAAATTGACGTTTGGATGGACCGTGAGTTCTGAACATTTTTAAGCATCATTTGTGCGAGAGGAGATGGTATAGTAAATATAATAATTTATAGTCATTTATTATCTAGAAAAAAAGAGCAGAAAAAGAGCTGGCAGTAACAGTGCTTCGCAAAAGTTTTATGCAATATTCAGATTTGTAGCATAAATTAATTTTGCAGCTTTGAATTGAAAGAGCTACCTGTGCAGCTACAGCTTCCTAAATTACCTTTTTAGTATTATTTTTATTGAAATATTGTTGCAGTGTTTGTCTTGTTGCTAGGCTGATTGTTTCATACATTGTAGTGCACTATTTTTTCTTAGTGGAGGTTAAGATAAAAGGTACGATTATAAAATAATTAATGCTGTCAAACGATTAATCGTGATTAATCCCATCCAAAATAAAAAATTTGGTTTACATAATATATGTGTGTATACTGTGTATATTTGTTATGTATATATACATTTCTTATAAGCCATTTCTCCTTCAGTTGTACCTGCACTCACTCACATCATTAACACATCCCTTCACACTGGAATTTTCCCTCAGCATTTGAACAGACTCGTATAACTCCACTTCTTAAAAAAACCCACTCTTAACCCAACTTTTTAGGGAACTATAGACCGGTTTCCCTTCTACCTTTCATTGCAAAAACACTTGAAACCTTGGAGTTGTGACTGATGATAAGCTGAATTTCTCAGACCACATTGCTAAAACTGCCCGGTCCTGCAGATTTGCATTATACAATATTAAGAAGATCAGGCCCTTTCTCTCGGAACATGCAACACAACTCCTTGTTCAGGCTCTTGTTCTGTCGAGACTTGACTATTGCAATGCTCTCTTGGCAGGTCTTCCAGCCAATTCCATTAAACCTCTACAATTAATCCAAAATGCTGCTGCAAGATTAATCTTTAATGAGCCAAAAAGAACGCACATCACGCCTCTGTTCATCAATTTGCACTGACTACCAATAGCTGCTCGCATTAAATTCAAGGCATTAATGTTTGCCTACAGAACCACCACTGGCTCTGCACCCCTTTACCTAACTTCATTACTTCAGACTTATGTGCCCTCTAGAAGCTTGCGTTCTGCAAGTGAATGACGCATTACTGTGCAATCCCAAAGAGGCACAAAATCACTTTCTCTGACTTTTTCATTAACTGTTCCCATCTGGTGGAATGACCTGCCCAACTCAATCCGAGCAGCCGAATCCTTACCCATCTTCAAGAAACGGCTAAAAACTCATCTCTTCCATCTTTACTTGACCCGCTAACTCTAGCACTCTCTATTCTAATTTAATTTTATCCATATGTCTTTTTATTTAAAACAAACAAACAAACAAAAAAACACACACATGTGACCTTCTATCAATTGCATATGTATTCTATAACTGCTAGCTTTTCTTGTAAAACTAACATTAGCTTTATTTTTTCTATTCTATTTTATTTATTTTTTAAAAACTAAAAAACACTAGGTTTCTTTTTTCTATATTCTATCTACTCGTTTTCTTAAAAAAAAGAAAAGAAAAACTTTTTATGTGTACAGCGTTAGGCTAACCAAGACTTGTAATAGCACTTGCATGTTGTTACTCTTTTGTTGGTTTTGATTGCTTCTAATATCCTCATTTGTAAGTCGCTTTGAATAAAAGTGTCTGCTAAATGACTAAATAAATAAATACAAACACATGCATGTATATATTTAAGAAAAATGTATGTTTACATATTAGATATATTTATAAAATATAATAATATAAATGTATATACATGTAAATATTTTCAAAATATATACTGTATGTGTGTGTACTTATTTATACATAATAAATATACACAGTACATATATTATGCAAACAAAAACTTTTATTTTGACAGCACTAAAAATAATCTCAACTCAAATATATAATTTTCACATATTATTAGGTGAGTAGCAATGGAATTTGATATTTTATTATCATAAGTTTTATACGTAATAACTCGGCGCTTGGCTACCACACCATAAACTGCCAACACACATGCATCCTAAACGTTTGCCATTTCAGTCTCAAGAGGTCTAAAGTTTGTGCTAGATGATAAAATAGCAGCAATAGCATTCATATGCAGACATTTACTGGTTTTGTCCGTAAAAGTGAGGCAAACAACAAGTACAGAGCTCTGACTGCAGTGACTGGAGCATTTCACATCCAGAGTGCTTTATTGTGTTAGTAGACAGGCAATCATTCTCCAATAACGTGTTTCCAGCACTTCCTTATTACGTTCTTAATAATACATTAGTTTCTTTATAATGCCGACACCCAATAGCTATTTGGTACCCTTTCATCTAGACAAAAAACAAAAAAAGATTGGATTTATCTAATCTACAATATAAATACGCCACTCTGAATTTAAAGGACTGTTAATATCAAGGGACGTGAAACAATAGAGATGGGCTACTTCATGTTTTGCTTCACTCTAAATGAAGGTCTGATGCTTCCAATCCTGGCATCAGGACTTCAACAAGTCGATGTCCTAACGATTTGTTTGGTCCTTTAGACATGTGGGTCTAATCCAGCACCCAATGGTGGATTTCCATCTGGGCCGGCATATTTTATTCAAGAGCTTGACTTACACAGTTACCAGCCATGTTGCCCAGGGCTTTTACACAGTTTCTCCACGCCACCGAGAGACAAAGAGCCCACTCTGAAAACGATCTCTATGTAATAGCTTGTGAAGTGACCTCTGGTATTGTGCGTTTAGCTGTGGATGCTTGATGCATTTTAAATGCTTTTCCTCAGAACCTCTGAACTACACAATAGGGTTACGTCATCCTCAGCGGAAAGCCAATTGGTGAAAACGCTGTATGATTTTAGATATTTTAATTAGCAGCTGTAGCTCTCTTACATCATATTTGCCTTCGCTGTTTCATTTCCAGAGACTGGCGGTCGCCAGGACTGAAAGATTTCCACAGAGAGCTCGAGGCGATTGTTTGCGTTCGGAAACGAATGCATGTCGCAATTGTTCCGAAGGCTTTCTTTTGAAGCCTCTGCACCAAAAATCACTCTCTGAAACATTCTCGTACACTTCCACTGACGACTTTGCGGTAGCAAAGAGAGCTGATACCTGTAATGGTAACCATGGAAACAGTCCAGTCAGCCAACAGTGTATGTACCCTTCTGGTGTGCATGGTGTACATACTGAGTGAGGCTCTCTGACTCACACTCGCAACAAAATCACAAGCAGCCCTCCAAACAAATCCACAGCACACACACTACAGCTTCCAGTGACACATCTGACCTATCAGTCATTTAAACACCATGATTTACTGAACTCTATGATTTAATGATATAACAGTGCTTTAAATGTATTTAACCCAAGTATTATAAAACAGTATTAATTCACTTTGTTTTAACGCACACACACACACACACACACACACACACACACACACACATTTATCATATCATTCAAAGCACAATATGGTATGATTTAATTATTAATTATTTAAATGTAAGGATTTAACAATATATTACAGAAAATATAATGAAATGTTTAACATGTATGTACATGCATAAAAATGTATTACAGATACTATTTATATATCAATCATTATACAATGACATTATTTAATTACTAATTAATATGAATAATTATTCATTCAAAATGAATTCATATTGATATTATATTAATTTTATTATATTCTTATGTATATCATATCAGTCATTGAACAATATATATGTTGTAATCAGTTAAATGAATGTAAGGATATATATGTGACCTTGGACAACAAAACCAGTCTTAATTTTCAAAATTGAGATTTATACATCTGAAAGAAATAATCTTTCTATTGATGTATGGTTTGTTAGGATCGGACAATATTTGGCTGAGATGCAACTATTTAAATATCTGGAATCTGAGGGTGAAAAAAAATCTAAATATTGATAAAATCGCCTTTAATGTTGTCCAAATGATGTTCTTAGCAATGCATGATCAAAAAGGATGTTTTGATATATTTATGGTAAGAAATTTACAAAATATCTTCATGGAACATGATGTTTACTTAATGATTTTTGGCATAAAAGAATAATACAATGTATTTTTGGCTATTGCTACAAATATACCCCAGCAACTTAAGACTGGTTTTAAGACTGGTCTAGGGCCATATATATATGATATATAGGTAACTGTTTATTATCTGATTTTAATGATTAAATTATTGTTTTATTAAATTATTTATTCGCTTCATTTTGAAAACTTCGACATAATGACTTTTTTCTGGTGGTTAGACACTGCTCAGCACTATGGCGACAGGCAAACATGGATAAAACAAGTAGTTCCATTAGCATAAAAACAAATGTGAAAGTTTATTGCTGCTACAATCTACGTCAGCAGCTCAAACATTCCAAATACTCGACTAATTACAGCAACCGGTCCACAAAATGAAGTCTCAGAATTCTAGAACCCTTCCACAGCTTCCGTTTCCAAACCCACCACAAATTCCCTATTCTGATCCATTTCAACGTGTGTGTGTCATATTGTGTCTTCGGTCGGGGCACTCCCATGACACCCAAGCCCGGAGCCCCCCGCAGAAACCAAAGCGAAACATAGAAGCAAAATGCAAATTGCAGCAGGAGCCAGATTATTTGCATGTCTCTACCAAACACACACCAGGTTGTGCCACCACACAGTGCCGACTTCCCTTGTGCATTACGTAACACGTTCTGATGTGAGCTAACATTATTACATCCTACGGTCTTCTCTGGGATTTATGACATTTTTTAAACACACCATGTCAATCTGAACTCACTGCTTCATAGCAGAACCTCAGACTGCTTTTTACTTTTTAGGAAAAGTCTCCAACTTGAGCCAGTGTCCTCGAATGCCTTTTTTTTAGGATGCCTTTTCATTTTGGCATAGTGCTGAATAGGTAAAAGGCACTAGAGAGGGATGACTCGTCTAAAGCCAAGCCTATAGATAGGACTTAGTGCCACAGCGATACAATATAAGGATGTAATGCTCCTCTACGTTGCCAGATCCTCTGCTGTGGTTTCCCTAGTGGACTAAATGGAAATTTCAGGAGGGTTGAATCTGTTTCCATGGCAGCCCATCCATCCAGCCAGTGTTTCTAATGACGGTTACCTCCAGACTAGCAGGAGAAGCTCTTGAAAACTCCCTTATACAGTTTGCAGATCATATTTGCTCTGACAAGCCACATGATTCCTCGGCGGACTGAATTTAAAACGGTGAGCTTTGACAATGCTCATCCCAAACCATGAATCATTTAAAGCTGGTGGCAGAGGCGGAAATGTCACATCCCCTGGATTTGTGCGCGTGCACAGATTTAACCGGGCTCAACGGAGCATTAGAGATGTGTCAGGAAGAAAAAAAAAAACGTTTGGAACGTTTCTCAAAATCTTTATTATAACAGATATTCTGTAGAAATGTTCTGTGAGATAAATACGTCATATATTCAAGAAGACGTTCTTGAGGTCTTGAGGTTCGTCATGCATGACTAGAATACATCACAAGTAGTATGAAAGAGCCCTGTAAACATGACCACTGAATATTAATAAACCTGTGCATGTGAAGAAAGCACAGAAAGATACGTTTCTTGTCAGGATAAATTTGGCACATCTACAGTTAATATGCTTTACGATAATAAGGTTACTGTCCTTAAACTGACATTCCAGATCGAACCGAACATCAAATGAATGAAATGAAAAGAAGCAGATCACGAGAATCACAGTTAAGCTACATACAAAACATTTATCCAAAGCAAAAGTCACTTCTCGTCATCGATCCATTATATAAAACGGTTGCTCAACCTTCAACACTGCAAAATATGTATCCAAAGATTTAATAAATAGCTTTTTTTTTTTTTTACATACGTAGTGGAACCTCTTTGGAGGTCCACTCTTGGAAGAAAAGGTGGCCATTGCTAGTATACCATTAACACCACCAGTAGGCTACTGGGTTAAATGGGAAGATACTGGTTTGATGTTAATGGTAATGTTTGCTCAGTCTATCGAATTGCTTCATTAGAACCAAAAAAAAGAGAAGAATCCGGTCTCTAATGAGACCGAACCCTGTCATTGCACATATCTCGGAGTATAGTTTGGAAAACACAGTATTCCTTCAAGCCCCAGGGCCGCTCTTCCAGACCGCCGGTTCACGCTGTAAACCCTGGACAATGGAGTTTGGGAGATCGAGAGGAGAATGCATGGAGTGCTTGTCACCAGATGGGAGAGTGCCTCTTCACAACGTCTTTGGATATACACATCAGAGAGGTTAAGAGTCTTTGGGTCCATTCACGCCGAAGAGGACTTCTCTGTGCTCTTGTCCAGTGCTTCGCCATCGTTGTCTTCCTCCATGACTGTCAGAGAACAGAGACACAAGGGTTAGGATGAGAAACCAACTCACAGATATCCTCTATTGTCCACGCACTGGCACAAAGATGGAGATTCCATGTTGCCATGAATTTTAATACATCAGAAATGGCGCAATACATCACTGTCTCCTAATCGCGAAGCAGAAAGCAGACAGTTTAAGCTCAAAGCGCGAGAAAACCGATCGTATTGCATTCGACGTGCGCATTTTTGCGCGTAATGGCATAAAATCGCGAAGCGCAGCATCGCATTTCGCATCATTACAAACGACTCCTTGTGTTCATGTGATAAACAAAGGCTTTGCCCGTTACCTCTTTTGCTTCTCCCGATCTGCCCCAGCTTTGGTGGTCGTTTATTCTGGTTGCCACCGAAAAAGTTGTTGGTGTCTTGGAGGCGGCAGGTGAAGGAAAGGTGTTCCTCGTCCCCGTCGTTGCCATAATGACTCATTTTGTCCTCGTTATATGGTAATACATCCGACATGCTGTATGAACCGACAGCGGCTACTGTATCTGCTGTTGAATCGATAGCGCGAGGTGAATTTTGCGGAGCGAGTCTCTCGGCTGTTTACCTCTATGGCACGTGTCTCCGCGAGTGGATGGCGAGGACGCGAGGCGAACGCATGTAATTTCCTTCGTTCAGTTCAAGCCCGAGTCAGTTACTCCAAATTTCCCAACGCTTGAGAGGCGAATTGATCGCAGAGGAATGCGCCTTTGCGCTCTCGGGGCTTGGCAGCGGCTGGAGTGTCGTATGGAAAACCTGAGAAACAAATGCAAATTGGGAAGCGATGCAAAACAAAGATCCCTGATGGAGAATGAACGTCACTGAGGCGCGGGCTTCCTCTCCAGCTCTTTCATTGTAGCTATATCGCCAATATTAATCTTGGGAAATTTCCAAGATATCTGGGCATGGAACAACATGCTTCCATGTGTCATTGACAAATAAGGATGTCCGAGATGATAAATCTTTTATTATTTAATCACGCTGTGAAGCACATTTGCAATCATGTGATATCTGTATTCATGTTGATTTCATACACTTTCAGACAACGTTTATAACATTTTATACACAGTTTCTGATTTAACGACTCTTAAAAATTCCATGTAGTGTATCCATCAAGCAGTGTAGCAGAGTGTACAAAATCATTATAAAGTCTTTTTTATTTAAATAAAAATTTTTTTTTAATGTGTGATACCTTAACCTTGAGACATAGACACGAGGATCTATTCAAATTTAAATAATAGCTACTGAAAATCAGAATGGCTAAAACAGGAACTTGATATAAGATGGACAAAAAAAAAAAAAGTGTAAAGTCCAGAAAGGTTTGGGACGGATATTATTATTATTATTGTTATTTTTTTATATACCAATAAAGAAAAGCCATTATAGTATATAAAACATATATAAATGACTTATTACTAATATGCATATTTATTTTTCATAAGAAATCCTGTTAATTTTTTCCAGTTGCTTTCATTTGAGCAGTGACAGTTTGCAACAAAACTTAATGCTTATGTTGAGGCTTATTGATATAGTGGTTCTCGGTCCTGAAATCAATCCTGAAGTGCCAAAGTACTGCACATTTTGGATGTCTCTCTTATGTAATACACCTGCGTCACCTCGTTTGCTCATTTGTAGAGGATCCAAGACTTGAACTGGGTAGACATATGTGAATTTTACAAATAAATGAACTATATATGCAACAAATTTCACCAACTGTGATCATATATCACTGTAGTGAAACTGAGGGTTTATCAGGAGTCAGAAAATGAGCAAATCAGAGACAGGCCTGATTCACAGTGTTTTTACACTTTAATAAATACCAGCTAAGATAACAGTTATAGGGTTAAGGCACAGGATTGTGTAAATTAAATAAGCACTGACTCAGTTTAATAACATTGAGAGCCATCTACATTTTGTAAGACCTCATATCTTAGATGTAGCAAGAGCCCATGTGTTATTTTATTCAGTAATTTTATCTTTATTGCATGCTTTTTCAGTTAAAACCCGACCAAACAGAATAAGATATTAAAACATGCCTGTAAATCACAAGAGAAGACAATATGGGATGTTTCCCCACTCTGTGTGTAGGTTTTCATTTTGTAATAAGCTGGAGTGATGCTGAACTCATACTGGCACAATCTGGATATATGAGCTGAGGGGGTTTGCTCCTCTATCCAAGATTTCAAGAGCATAATCTTCTGCACCAGGCACAGCTATAACCTTTCCAGGATTGAGCAGCAGACATTGTCACTCTGCTGCAGAAACGAGCGGGATGAAAGCGAGATGCACTGCTTCCTCCCATCTGTGAATGAGAGGCCATTTTGTTCCATTCTATCTGATCTGAATAGCTGAAATGGGAAACACACAGAGCCGGTTGGGCTTCGTCTCGGTTTGCTAGAAACCAGCCTGTTTCCTTTGAGAGATCATTTGAATGCTTAGCCTTGAGACAGTTTAATATTGGCAAGAATGATGAAGATGAGCAGAGCGTAGAGTTGCCAACTTCAGAATAGGAAAATAAGGGACAATTGTGATTCTTTACAGAAAAATAAGGCACGCTCAAAATATTTGTACTGTATTGCATAGTCTATGTAATTTCCGTGTGTCTGCAGTTAAGTATAAAAGGTGTATAAAAGGTTTTAAGAAATAATTACATTTGTTTCACTCAACCTATGTGCAATTAAAAAAAAGTTTAATGTCTTACACATTACACAAAAACCATCGGCCTGAGTAAATTGTTCCACTATAGAATTTTGACTGCACATTGTGGATTTTTTTTTTGTCCTGAAAATGTTAGCTAATGTTATTGTATAGAACTAAAATTCACTCACTTTGCTCACCCAGCGTAGCTATTAAACCATTTCCAAAAAATTTTTAATAAAAACTTGATAACTTTATACTTTTGGGGGATTTTCCCCCCATATTGTTACACCACGAATATTCGTTACCCCCCCCCCCCCCCCCCCAAAAAAAAAGTAACTAATAGTGTTACATAGTTACTTTTTATGGAAAGTAATGTATTTCCATTATGTTTGCACTACTTTTTCTCATCTAGACTGGGCTTTCTTGTTTGATTTTATATTTAAAAATGTCTAAAGGCAGAATTTGATACAATTGACCACTCTATTTTGATTTCTTGTTTGGAGCATTGGGTGGGCATTCAGGGCAATGCTCTCAAATGGTTTCAATCCTGTTTTAACAAAAGAAGGTTCTCTGTTAGAGTTGGTGAATTTACTTCAGATGCAGCTCCCCTTACTTGCGGTATCCCTCAAGGCTCTATTCTCACTCCAATCTTATTCTCTATGTACATGCTTCCCCTGGGGTCGATTTTTAGGAAACATGGTGTCTCCTTCCATTGTTACGCAGAGGACACCCAAATCTATCTCCCCATAACAAGGGTTTGGATGCTCTGCTGGCATGTCTAGCTGATTTTAAGGCTTGGATGTCCTGAAAATTAAATCTTGGCCATTTGTCTTCCTGTGTGAAACCAGTAGTGAAGAATTTGGGGGTCTATTTTGATATTTCTTTCAAATTTGACAAACAGATTAGTACAGTATTCAAAACCATTTTTTTTCCATCTCAGTGTCTTAGCTAAAATGAAACCATTTCTTTATTTTAAGGACTTTGAAAGGGCCATTCATGCTTTTATTTAAACAAGGCTCGATTACTGTAATTCCCTTTATATGGGTATTAATCAAGCATCTCTCAATCAACTTCAAATGGTACAAAATGCTGCTGCTAGGCTCCTTACTGGTGTGCATAAACAAGAGGACATTACCCCAGTATTAATATCTTTGTATTGGCTCGCAGTTTGTTATAGAATTAATTTGAAAGTCCTGCTGCTGGTTTTTAAAGCTCTGAATGGGTTAACTCATCTATATCAGTCTGATTTATTATCTGCTCACAATCCTGGAAGGTCTCTTAGGTCTTCCAACCAGAGACTATTAAATATTCCCAGGGCTAAATTGAAATCAAGAGGCGACCGGGCCTTTGGAACAGCCTACATGGTTTCTATTAGAACTGCCTCTACACTGAATGAGTTTACAGCCAAACTCAAACCCCATCTTTTTTCTCCGGCTTTTAACTGTAGTTAATTGTGCTGTGTCAGCTCTGTTCTGTGCTGCAATTTATGTTGTTCTAAGTGCTAATTTTGTTGATATTTGATTGATTGTACAGAAGCTTGGTCAACAATCGGGGTTTTATTGGTGCTATATAAATAAAGTTGAGTATTTTTGGCAAATGTAAAAGGTCTTTCACACAAAAAGTGTAATGAATAAGCCTCAGATTTATAGGACTACAGTAACGCTTATGCACTTACGATTTCTCTCAACTTTGGGACAGGAGAGCTGTCAGTCAATACATGGGAAAACAAAATAACTGCCATTACTCATTTAAAAAGTTAACTCTGATATTTCATGTAAATTAAAGAGTAATGTGTTACGTTACTAGTTAGTTGAAAAAAAGTAATCTGATTTGAGTTACTTGTAATGTGTTACCCCCAACACTGCTGTTCAAATATGGCAGGCCTACAAAAAAAAAAGTCAGGCCAGGAACAAAAAATAGAAGGACAGCACAAAGGTTAAAGGTTTAGCATTTAGCATTTAGTGTTTACCCCTTTTAGAACAAAAGCGTGACCCATTTCCACCAGTTGTAAACTTCATTAACCACATGAAGATCTTAAATAACTAAATTACAAACAAATATACAAAATATTTTATGGTACAGATAATAAAATTAATCTTGTTCAGCTTATTTACAATAAGTACCCAGTCAGTCACAAGTGCCCTGGTACATGAAATTAGCATTGTTCTTTAGTATTTACTTATTTTTGTGTGGCATATTCTTTCACAATGGATTTCCCTGTGGGAACATGCTGTTATTTCTCATGAAACTCTATTCAGAGATCCATCAGATTACTCCTTTACAGCCAAACATGTTAGCAGCCCTCCTCAAAAATGTCATTATTCCCAAATGACCTGCATTGTTGGTTGGTTTAACCTTTACGCTTAATGTTACCTATTGTTTTTAATTATGTAAGTAATGAATGATGTCCCAGATACATAAAAGTTATTATCAAACTGAGCTTTTGGGATGCATTCATATGATACACGCATAAACTACTGCAAATCATTGTGCGTAGTTCGTGCGGCGATCATCTTACATGTGGTGTCATGTGCAGGCAGTGAAACCAAAAGCTCCTGGAACTGATGCCACCTTCAGAGAAGCGTAATTGCATACCCACCCAGTCCTATTAAATGCGCAAACATCCATTGTTGCAAGAATGGTACAACGTCAAATCTTTTTATGGCTTCCCAGTCACAGCAATTGAACTAAACAAAGGCCATTTAACATTCTTTGGTGAAACCTTTTGGGGTAATTCCCTTGTAAATAAGCAATTTAAAGGGAGACTGTTTATTATTACAACATCTAGCTGCTAACTGATATTATAACAAAGTGATCAGTCTTCACAACATCCCTGTCAGACATATTTGTGCATTTATCATGCATATTAATCACATTACTTTAGAGTTTGTAAGTGTATTGTAGTTTTAAAAGGCCTTCACATGACATTTTGTTCCAGTTGCTTTCATTTATGGGTGTTTGAAGTTTTCTATTTTAGGTGTTTTCAGAAAGATGTTTTCTATTTTAATATATTTTAAAATGTAATTCCTTTGATGCAGAACATCATTACTCCAGTCTTGAGTGTCACATGATCCTTCAGAGATGTAATATGCTAATTTGCCACTCAAGAAACATTTCTGATTATTATCAGTGTTGAAAACTGTTCATTTACTGCGTAATATTTTTGTGGAAACAGATTTTTTTCAGGATACTTTGATTAACAGAAAGTCTAAAAGCATTTACTTGAAATAGAAATCTTTTGGAACAAAATGTAAATGTCTTTTCTGTTGCTTTTGATTAATTGAATGTGTCCTCACTGAATAAATGTATTAATTCTTATTGAAATCTTAAAATCTTTAAACGGTATGGGCCAAGTTTTATGAAAACCTAATATACTGTATAAATGTAAATCATGTTAAAGTCCTATTAAAACTATTTACCATGCATTTCTTACCACTTTTCAAATTCCTTTTGGGCAATGACTTTACGACAAGATTATGAAAATCAGTCACAAAAAAATTGTAAATACATGTTTTAAACTATATAAGTAAGCAGTGAAAAAATAAACAATAGAGTATATATTGTGAGTAAATGATTTATATATAATAAAGTTCTGCCATCATTTCCAAAATCAAGATAATTACTATTCGTGAACTGAATAATTTTGTAATTTTGTCAAAGTATGTAAAAGTATATAGGTTTTCAGCATACATCAATTATTTTATTAAATGTTTAAAATGTAATATTCTATCAAGTCAAGTCGCCTTTATTTATATAGCGCTTTTATCAATACAGATTGTGTCAAAGCACTTAACAGTATCAAATTGGAGGATAGAGTGTCAGTAATGTATAATAATAAGATTAAACACTCAATTTTCAGTTAAAGGCATTTCATTATTGAATATCACTGTCATTTCCACCACAGAATTCTGTAATGAACCACACAGACGTTTAGTCTTTCTTGCTGAAGAGACCAGCTGACTTAAGGCATCGTGAATATGGGCTATATATGGTCTGGTCAATCCATCTGCGGAACCTGGACACGGCCGTATAAACCCCTGGAAACCTAGGCTCTCCACAGCCATTTCCCCAAGAGACCAGGCCATAAACACGTCCATCACACACCAGCGGCCCTCCGGAGTCTCCCTGGAACACCAGAACACCAACATCCTTATGCTGTTCCATCATTAATGAATAACTACACAAGAACACCAGTAACACAAAAATAGCATTCTAGTAACTACTAGTATCTAACGAGAAACTATGATTAATAAATTAGTAAGTAATAGTGCCTAGTCGAATGTGGTATTCTTCAGAATGTCCAAATTCTTCAGAAGGAATGACTAATTATTTGGATAAGCATTCTAAAGTGAATAACATAATAATTCTCTAGTAATGACTGAAATCAGCTTTTGAGGGTTTTATAAAGTATTGGATAGTAATTATTTAGGTGTTACTATATCCTTCTAAAGGAATTACTAATTATTTGGAAAATCACAGTAAACTTTTACTAATATTCTGAAATCACTGTAAACTTTTACAAATATTCTGAAATCACTGTAACCTTTTACAAATATTCTGAAATCACAGTAAACTTTTACTAATATTCTGAAATCACTGTAAACTTTTACTAATATTCTGAAATCACTGTAAACTTTTACTAATATTCTGAAATCACTGTAAACTTTTACAAATATTCTGAAATCACTGTAAACTTTTACTAATATTCTGAAATCACTGTAAACTTTTACTAATATTCTGAAATCACTGTAAACTTTTACAAATATTCTGAAATCACTGTAAACTTTTACAAATATTCTGAAATCACTGTAAACTTTTACTAATATTCTGAAATCACTGTAAACTTTTACTAATATTCTGAAATCACTGTAACCTTTTACTAATATTCTAAGGTTCTTCTGAAATCACTGTAAACTATTACAAATATTCTGAAATCACTGTAACCTTTTACTAATATTCTGAAATCACTGTAAACTATTACTAATATTCTGAAATCACAGTAAACTTTTACTAATATTCTGAAATCACTGTAAACTTTTACTAATATTCTGAAATCACTGTAAATTTTTACTAATATTCAGAAATCACTGTAAACGTTTACAAATATTCTGAAATCACTGTAAACTTTTACTAATATTCTGAAATCACTGTAACCTTTTACTAATATTCTGAAATCACAGTAAACTTTTACTAATATTCTGAAATCACTGTAAACGTTTACAAATATTCTGAAATCACTGTAAACTTTTACTAATATTCTGAAATCACAGTAAACTATTACAAATATTCTGAAATCACTGTAAACTTTTACTAATATTCTGAAATCACAGTAAACTATTACAAACATTCTGAAATCACTGTAAACTTTTGAGGTTTTTGTAAGGTTCTTGTTGGTAACTCATTTCGCTAGATTTAGTAACACTTAAATCTAGTGGGTTACCGTGATCTTCACTTTAGAATACTGATCCAGAAAATGAGTAGTTTCTTTAGAAGGATTTGGTAATACTTGAGTCATTATTAGTGGGTTACCATGATCTTCACTTTAGAATTAATTATACATTATGCATAATTCACATTAATTATGAACCTGTATACGGTAGTTCTTAGTAGTTCTCCAAGATATATGAAAAAAATAATAGTTTTTGACTAGCTGATAGTGAACTACCAGTTTCAACTGAGTGCTATTACTTATTAAATCGTTAATCAGAGTTTATTTTTAGCTAATAGTAGTTACAAGAATGTTAATGGTGCATTTGTTCCTGTGTAGTTATTCATTAACGATGGAGCAGTATTCTAAAGTGTTACCAGCATTTGAACGGAGAATGTCAGCTGGTCATTACCATTAATACCTTTCCACTGTACCTTACACGCATCTTTTCCTCCTGTGCTGGACCCAGCGCAGATCATGTTTGTTGTGATGTTTCCGCTGAAGGAGTTGCTGCTGTTGCACTTGGAGGTGGAGACGATGGGGAGTTTGACCGTACGCAGGGTGAGGGGCGCCAGACCTCCGCTGTGGCTGGTGGAGCCCCATCCAGACACCCGGCACATCTTGCCCGCCAGCAGCCCTGCGTTCTGTTTGGGGAGCGGGGCGAGGGACACATACCTGTTCAGCTTTATGGGTGCACTAAGCTGAAAGAGCCCACATCCAGAGACAGACATACAGATCAGAGTCAATATAAAAGCACAGCTTACATCATATCGAATTCAATATTAACTTACATTGTAAATGAAAAATTATTGGAGTATGTTTAACATGGAAATACTATTTCAGTCTTTCTACTTTATGTTTAATACAACGCGTTACTTGCTGTTACATTGTAATCAGTGTTTTAAACAAATTGATTGAATTAACAACTCAGTGACTAATTTCAGACAGAAACAGTAATTTTGAACAAATCTGTTGAATGAATGATTCAGTGATTCATTCTAAAAGCATATTCCAGCACTGTTGAACTCAAGGGAGCACTTCTGAAACACAGCTTAGCCGATCAAATTCAAAGACTAATACTAAACGTTACATAATTTCAATACCCCAACAGGTTCAGAAAAGTTTAATTATCCTACTGGATGATCACGAGTTAAGGTTTTTGAAAATATTTTAATATATTTATTTATTTTTAGCTATGTTGTTTCTTTATAATTGAAGCCATAATGCTATAATTGACTAGATTCAAACATCCTTCAAGGATACTTTTTTATATATACGTACAGTTGTGCTCATAAGTTTACATACCCCTTGCAGAATGTGCAAAATGTTAATAACTGAAACAAAATAAGAGGGATCATGAAAACTGCATGTTAATTTTTATTTAGCACTGTCCTGAATAAACTATTTCACATAACAGATGTTTACATATACTCCACAAGACAAAATAATAACTGAATTTATAAAATTTACCCCACTCAAAAGTTTACATACCCTTGAATCTTAATACTATATGTCATTTCTTGTATGATCCACAACTATTTATATATTTTGTGATAGTTTTTCACAAGTCCATAAGTTCATAAGTTGTTGGTCCTGAGCTGAAAAATCTCCAGCTCCTGAACATTCTTTGGTTTTCCAGCATCTTCTGCACATTTGAACCCTTTCCAACAGTGACTGTATGATTTTGAAATCCATCTTTTAACACTGAGGACAATTGGGGGACTCATGCATAACTATTACAAAAGGTGAAAACATATACTGATGCTCAAGAAGGCCACACGATGCATTAAGACACGGGTGCTGTAAACTTTTTAATTAGATGATCACAGTAAATTGTACTTATTTTGTCTTCTGGGAAACATATAAGTATTTATGTAGCTTCTGAAGTCCAATACAAAATGAAAAAATATGATCGTTAAACAAAATGAGAAGAATTTACACATCGTCATAATGTTCAAAAGTTTACATCCTCCGGCTCTTAATGCTTCGTGTTGCCTTCTTGAGCATCAGTAAATGTTTTCACCTTTTGTAATAGCTGTGTATGAGACCCTCAGATGTCCTCAGTGTGAAAATATGGGTCTCAAAATCATACAGTCACTGTTGGAAAGGGTTCAAATATGCAGAAGATGCTGGAAAACCAAAGAATGTGCAAGAGCTGGAGGATTTTTCTGAAGAACAGCATGCAGACGAACAGCTCAGGACCAACGAGAGACTCATGAACAACTATCAAAACACAGAAAAACAGTCGTGCATCATACAGGCAACAACACATATTACAATTCCCACACACAATTTAATTTAAATGGGGTAATTTTTATAAATTCTGATATTTTGTCTAGTGGAGTACATTGTAAACATCTGTAATGTGAAATAGCTTATTCAGGACAGTACTAAATAAAAAAATAACATGCAATTTTCATGATACCTCTCATTTTGTTTAAATTATTAACATTTTGCACATTCTGCAAGGGGTATGTAAACATATGAGCACAACTGGATATTTAACTTATATATGCACTATACATTATATATACACTTAGTCACTTGAGAGGGATATATTCAGTATTGAAAGAACAGTGCCGTACCTTTATGAGCATAATATCTGCATTATTCGTGCTCCTGTTGTACTGAGGGTGCGGGATAAGCGACAGAGGCTTGGAGTACTGCTCTGTTCCCTCATAAGCACCTAAAGTATTGTCTCCAACCACCACCATCATCTGATCCATCCTTAAAGACAAGCAAAAATACAGTCAAGACCCTCATGAGGGTGATATTCTAACACCACCAAACTTGAGCAACAGTGAAGAAACAGTGGTTCAGAAACTAGTTATATGCTTCATATCTGATTTCTTGACATTACTTGTTGTTATACACAGTGACTCTTTGTAGAGGACATGAGTTGAATGACAATATTTCTCGCTGTTAGCAGCCTCGTCCGTGCCAAGCAGCAGATAAGCCAGCATTCATTAAGTCCCACACGGTGATGACAGGTCAAGGTTAGCGCATGTCCTGAGTGCCTGTCTGCTTTACTCTGCCTTTCGACTCATCCACGGACTTGGCCATCAAGTCTGCTGCCATAATGTACATCCTGTAATGCTCATAAACATCCTGTTAGGCAGAGTATTTATTTAAAGAAAAGGTGAAAAATCACACACCCAATATTGCAATGGGCAGCTGTAAGCACCCAGGACTTATGGACCAGAGATCCACCACAGAAGTGCTGGCCCTTCGAGCTCTGTAACGACACAATGTATTTGATTGAATTTGGCGAGGGGGTATATCCGCCAACAATGCGCCCCTGAACAAAGTCCAGACCTGGAAAACATTACAAAAAATATTTAAAGCATCTCAGAACTCAAGGTAACAATGAAATGACAAAATGAAATAAACCTCTAATCTCAGGATACATGGCCTGATATTCTATAAAGGCTTCTTATCGGTTACACAATGGTAGTATGCAGCAGTGGTTTATGATTTATGATGTTTATGAACATTAAGAATGTTCACAATAAAGAAAATGATTTATGTTGGTTTGTAACTGACTCTAATGATTAATGAGTTTAAATGTTATGACTCTAATAATGTCATGTGGTATAACTAGAACTAATGTCCTTAATATATATCAAATTTCCCTAAATATAGTTTAGATTTAGATATGACATTACATCAAAATTTCCCTAATTTCAAAAACGTTTTAAATAAATTTTAGATTTACATATGTACCTTAAAATTTCAGATATTTGACATTTATATAAATAGTCAAATATTTTGAGGCTTACACAGCACATATACATACATAAATATACTGTATATATGTACACACACACACACACACAGGCTATTTTTATGATATTAGGACACTTGTATCATCCTGACATTTTTTTTTGTCCCCTGTATTAAAATTATATTTAATTAATGCATTCAGAACATTCTCAACATCAAAAAGTTCTATTCATTTCAAGGCAAAGATAAGCATTGTGTCATTCAACCAAATCCTAAGTAAAAGTAAATGCTTAAATACTGTTATAGGCAATACATTGCTTTGTTGCAAAGCTAAAGCTGTAGGCAAAAAGAAGCAGTTCAGCTCCTGATATTATTCAGTGTACTTACAGTTGGCTGGGATGAGTTTCAACAGCACCAGAAAGAGCAGCATGACCATGGCTAACGTGAGCGTGACAAGCAGCACTGAAGGTCAGATGGACTATATCTACTAGACCCCTCCACATAGGGTGAGGAAATCACATCAACACTGTTCCTCAGGTTTCCATAGTTCTGATTTCAGTATTCAAGACGTGCTATGAATCAAACAATGTTTGATTCAACTGAACAAGTTGGGCTTTCAGCAGGGTTGCCGTCCCTGACCTTCTCATAGCACATAATGTGTTCTCACAGGATCACTTCATAGTAATGGACATGTATTAAGACAAGTTCAAACATGTCTGTTAAGACTCCCCAACTCTGTATGTGATAATTAGTCAGTCCCTTGTTAAAATTGCTAATGTGCTGCTAATATAATGCTAATTTTAATATGAAACCAATCCTAATGCCCTCAAATAAGATTTTTGTAAAGATCAGCTAATACCAAGCATGATAAGTATAAAGACAACTATTACGAGAACTATATTAGTGTTGTTCACAATAACTGGCGACAACGTTCTGTTTATTATTTGTCATCTGCCACTTTAAATCCTTGTGTTCTTTAAAGTCGGGTGGATTCTGATTGGCTGTCATATTTTATCATTTATCAACTGGAAAAAATATTTTGAGAGTGATTCCAATGATACCACTGCTATGAGTTGCTATCATTATAGTTGCATTGTGGACTTCACAATTTTCATAGAATTAGAACATAGATTATTAAAACTTTATACCTTTAATTTATGTTAAAGTTAATGTCCTTAGTGTTAATGTCATGAATCAGGTCCATGGACTTCCATTCGCTAGCCACCAGAGGTCACTCCTCCATCACATTGACTTTCAACCACACAGACTGTTACATATCACCTTGGACTACATTTCCCAGCAGCCATTTCACTAATCACATGCTCACACCTGAGAACTATCACACAATCACACACCCTACGTAAACCATGGACTTCCTTTCACAGATCGCTGAGTAGTGTTCTGCGTATAGCACTCTCCTAGTGTTAGCTGCATTACCGAGCCATTCTGTGTTTCTGTTTAGTTCCAGTATTGTTCTGCGTTTATTACTCTCCTGGTTTTAGCTGCGATACGGAACCCACTTAGTTGTCTTAGTCTTGCCTTGTCTGTTTTCTCGTGTTTTGATTCTTGCCCGTGTTTCCTGGATTAACCCTTCGTCTTTCCATTTGGACTCTGCTTGGACTATTGCTCGTGTTCTCGGATTACCCCTCTTGTCGAAACCCTTTGAATATTGTTCGCCGATCGACGACCCGCGCTTGCCCTCGGAATACTCTTGTGTCTTGTCCTCAACATATCTGTTAACTGATGTTTGACCCTGCCTGTGTTTTGACCTTTGTCCCTGTATAATAAAAGCTTGCACATGGATCCATATGCCTTGCGTCTCGTTGGCTCCGTTACAGTTAATGGCCCTTAGATAGAACTGAAATTCTGAAAGTTAAGTCTTTAGTTATAGTTCATTTGATTTGTAAGAGTTCATAGTGCCAATAAGTGGAAACCGTGCAGACTAGTTAATTAGCATTGATAGCTTTTGTTGGGGTGTGCCCTTTCCTGAAGCCCGATCCAAAATGCGTTATGGTGATATTGTATTCTAACTAGTGCTGTCAAATGATTAATCGTGATGAATCGCATCCAAAATAAATGTTTTTGTTACTAATATATGTATGTATGTGTATAATAATATATGCATGTGTACTGTGTATATTTATTATGTATATAAACAGACACACATACAATATATATTTTAGAAATATTTACATGCATATACATTTATATTCTTATGTTTTATATATATATATATATATATATATATATATATAACATATTTTTCTTAAATATACATGCATGTGTTTTGTATTTATATATATATATACATAATAAATATGCACAGCATGTACATGAATTACATTTATATGCTTAATAAACTTGAAGGTGCAGGAAGAATTTGGAAAGAAGAAAGGGGAACAGGTTTGGGAAAGAACCTCTATCAGGACTCAAATTTAAAATCATGATAGCAATCCTGTTAGCAGTTATGTTGGTTATCACCTTGGCTAACAATTAGAGCTGCTAAGCAATGCCTAGATGTCACATTCCCTGCCTGTGTTTCCTTGTGGCAGGTGAAGAAATCTTGTAAATGGACTGTGGTCTAGATGTTGACTCCAGTGGGATGTTGCCAGGGGGATGCTTGTGGCTCCTCCTTCACTGTTGGAGAGGTGCAGGAGGACCTCAACAAGGCTGCCACTCCAGAGTCTACAGCAATCATGGCTTCTACTCCAGAGTCTCCAGCCGTCATGGCCAGCACTCCAGAGTCTCCAGCCATCATGGCTTCCACTCCAGAGTTTCCAGCCGTCATGGCTTCCACTCCAGAGTCTCCAGCCATCATGGCTTCTACTCCAGAGTCTCCAGCCATCATGGCCACCACTCCAGAGTCTCCAGCCATCATGGCTTCCACTCCAGAGTTTCCAGCCGTAATGGCTGCCACTCCAGAGTCTCCAGCCATCATGGCCACCACTCCAGAGTCTCCAGCCGTCATGGCTTCCACTCCAGAGTCTCCAGCCATCATGGCCACCACTCCAGAGTCTCCAGCCATCATGGCTTCCACTTCAGAGTTTCCAGCCGTAATGGCTGCCACTCCAGAGTTTCCAGCCATCTTGGCCGCCAAGCCAGAGGCTTCAGCCATCATGGCTTCTACTCCAGAGTCTCCAGCCGTCATGGCTTCCACTCCAGAGTTTCCAGCCGTAATGGCTGCCACTCCAGAGTCTCCAGCCATCATGGCTTCCACTCCAGAGTCTCCAGCCATCATGGCCACCACTCCAGAGTCTCCAGCCATCATGGCTTCCACTTCAGAGTTTCCAGCCGTAATGGCTGCCACTCCAGAGTCTCCAGCCATCTTGGCCGCCAAGCCAGAGGCTTCAGCCGTCTTGGATGCCACGCCAGTGTTTCCGGCTGTCATGTACGTTGCACCTTAAGGCATTTTAACATAATTTCCCTTTAAGACAGCATCCAACCTGAAGGCCTTTGATACAGATACTTTTGAAAAGTCTCCAGTTGAATGTTGTCTCTCAGAACATCTGCCAGTTGCTTCAGAAATGTTGACGGAGGGAATCTGCTTCTCGCTCTTTTCTTCACAAAACTCCCCACAGTAGTTTGATAATATTCACGACAGGTGATTTGTCTGATCAGGGCAGATGATGAAGTTCATCTTAGTGCTCCAACTGTCCAGGTTTTATGATTATGACACCATATTTTAGGGCTTTTAGCATTGGTGTCCATGAGTCAATTTTAGCAGTTGCAGATCTTTCATGGATGCTGGCTTTGTGAGGTTCTCTGTGGTCAATTTTTGATAAAACAGGGCCTTTGCTACAGTAGTTCTGTGGACACAATACATCTCAGTGTTCAATTATCCCTATCGTTACCTTTCAGTCTTCAACCACATTTCCTCTTCTCTGATGAAGTCTTGCCATGCTTTGCATACAGTCATAATCCCGTAGCCTGCATATAGGAGAAATTATATCAACCCCTATAATAACAGGTGTTCTCATTATTTTATTCAACCCCTGTATCTTTCTATTTATCCTGATGTGAAAATTCATCAAGATTGAAGTTTCATTCATTCATAATTTCTGACTTTTACCAAAGACTATAGAATACCTTAAAAAAGTCTTAAAGATAATATATGGCTATAAATATTTTGTCATGGAACGTTAATGGGTTAAATAGCCCTGTTAAGCGAACCAAATGCTTAGATTACCTAAGAAGCAAAAAGGTCTCCATTGCTCTTATACAAGAGTCACATTTGAAATCAGTGGACGTGTATCGCTTTCAAAATAGATATTTTAAAGTGATATCTGCCTCTTCGGCTGTAAACAAAACTAAAGGGGTGCTGATAGTTATTAAACGTAATAGTGGTTTTTCAATTATAAGAACCGGTGGAGATACAGAAGGCCGAATCACTTATGCTGTTGTTTTCTTAAATAATACTAATTATGCTTTTATGTCTATATATGCACCTACCGAGGGTGATAACTCATTTTTTCAAGAATTACTACGTTTAGTTGTGAGTTTAGAGGACTGTCTTGTGGTGTTAGGGGGCGATTTCAATGATACAGATGATACTTGGATACCCAGTTGGATAGATCTCATGTCTCTAAGTCTGATTCAGTGATCTCTGGATGTTTTAATTCCTTTTTGCGACACTCCAATATATGCGACGTTTGGCGTTTACAAAATGATGGGGCTAGGGATTATACATTCTTTTCAGCTCGTTATAAGAGTTATTCAAGGATTGATTATCTACTTATGTCCCCTTCACTGATTCCCTATATTAGTAAAGTTAATATTCTACCAATTCTTTTATCTGATCATTCTCCGATAATTACATCTTTAACCCCCGCATCATTGGGCACTAAACGCAACCGGTGGAGATTTAATACCTCCTTGTTACAGGACTGTACATTTGTGTCCGAGTTACGCAGCTCCTTGATGGAGTTTTTACAGATTAACAGAGATTCAGCCTCTGACCCCCAAGTATTATGGGAAAGCACTAAATGTTTTATTAGAGGTAAATGTATAAGTTTTTCATCCTTTAATAAAAAGCATAGGGAGAGCCGTAAATTTGAATTTGAAAAACAAATTGATCTACTAGAAAAGGAATTAAAAAATAACTTTTGTGAGACCAAAACCAAAATAGTAAATGTCCTTAAATCGGAATTAAAATCCATATATTTACATAGAGCTGAATTCATCATACATCGTACTAGACAATCATATTATTTCCATGGAGAACGGTCTTCCAAGCTGTTGGCTTTGAGGTTGAAAGATAATGAATCTAAGACTAGTATATCAGCTATAAGACATGAGGGCTCAGTATACACTCAACCTAAGGATGTAAATAGGGTATTTGGAAACTACTACCAACTTTTGTACACTTCAGAATCCAACTCTGACCCAACAAACTTTGATTTATTCCTTAAACAGTTAAATCTACCCAAATTAAATGACTCTCAGCGCAACATATTGGATAGCCCTTTGACAATCGAGGAATTAAAATCCGCCTTGGATTGCATGAGTAGTAATAAAGCCCCTGGGCTAGATGGGATTCCCCCAGAGTTACTGAAGACATTATGGGACATAATAGCACCTTTGATTCTTAATTCTCTTAACTTTGCGTTAGAAAAAGGGGCTTTACATAGGGACCAAACTACAGCTTTAATAACTTTGCTACTGAAGAAAGGTAAGGATCCACTTGAATGCTCTAGTTACAGGCCAACTAGCCTTCTATCCACAATTCAAAGCTGTTGGCAAAGGTCCTGGCCTTAAGATTGGATCGATGTATAGGAGACTTGATTTCCTATGATCAATCAGGTTTTCTAAGGGGGAGATTTGCTGCAGACAATATACGTAGGCTTCTGCATATTATTCAACAAGCAGACTCATATACAGCTTCCTCTGCAGTCCTTTCTCTGGATGCAGAGAAAGCATTCAACAGAATTGAGTGGAGCTTTTTGTGGTCTGTATTAGAATATTTTGAGTTTGGCTCCTTTTTTCTACAAGTCAAAACTATTTATTGTAAATGCTCAGCCAGAGTAATCACTGGTTCTTCTATCTCCCCTTCCTTTTATCTTGGCAGGGGCACTCTTCAAGGCTGTCCCCTGTCACCCTTGCTTTTTAATTTGTCATTAGAGCCTTTGGCCCAAGCAATCAGACAATGTTCCGCAATAGTTCCAATAAGTTGTATGAATACATCCCATAAAATATCACTCTACGCTGATGACGTTTTGTTGTATATAGAAAACATTACAGACTCGGTTAAAATTATTTGATATATTTGGTAAACTGTCTGGTTACAAGATTAATTGGAACAAATCCATACTTATGCCCCTTAATTTAGCTGCTAAATCAGAGATTCAGAATTGACCCACTACAATTACTGTCAGTGACCAGTTTAATTATCTTGGAATCAGAGTTCTTCCTTCATTATCTCGCATTTCCAAGCTGAACTATCATTCTCTTCTGGATAAGATTAAGAGCGATCTTCTGTGTTGGGTCTCCACTCTGTCTGGCTCTTCATAGAAGGATAGCCACTGTTAAGATGAATATACTTCCGAGGCTAAGCTTTTTATTTTCAGTGTTACCTCTGACACCACCTACTGGCTATTTTAATGAGATCAATACAGTAGTATCCAAATTCTTGTGGAATAATAAACGGCCTAGAATTCGTTTTAAATCGATGCACCGGCTAAAACCTCATGGTGGCTTATCCCTACCAGATTTTTGGTCCTATTATTTATCATACCAGATGAGACCACTTCGGACGTGGCTAGATGTTGACTCCCCTGTCCCATGGCGGGCTTTAGAAACTAATATTATTTACCCATTGCGTCTACAGGATTTACTCTTTACGGGAATATTTAAGAAAGTGGAAAAGTTTGGTCCAATTATATGCCATTCTATCAAAATCTGGAAAGCAGCAGAGAAGATTATGGGAGCTTCAGATTCTTACAGTGACTCTACCCCCATTTGGCATAATAATAATCTTTATACTGGCAACAAACCATTCGTTTCCAAATGCTGGGCTGAATGTGGTATCTACACTTTAAAAGACCTGTACAACGATTATGGGCTTAAGATCCTAAAGGATGAGTTCTCGCTCCCAGGATTTTCCTTTTTTCTGTACTTAAGATTAAGATCTGCACTGAAAGCTTACGGAGTACCCTGGTCGATTAAAATATCTCCTCATCCTATGGTAGATTGGATAGATTCTAGTATGGCTTCCAGAGGTATTGTGAATATAATTTATACATCACTTGTAGTACGATAGTATTCAAACATTCTGATTGAGGGTTTCTGGGCAAGAGAACTTGACACTGTGATTGATTGGGACAACGTCTGGGGAAATTGTTTTGCTACCTCTAAAAACCCAGCTCACCAAATGATCCATTATAAATTAATCTATAAGGCATATGCCACTCCTTGTTTATTATATAAAATGAAAAGAATGTCTGACTTCTGTCACCTGTGTAATAGCTCTAGTCAAGGTACATATATACATATGTTCTGGGACTGTCCCCGAATTGCCTGGCTCTGGTCCTTGGTACAGGACTTATTGTCGGATCTTCTGAAGACTCAGATCCAAAAGGACCCACTGCTTTTTCTTTTGCTGGATGATTCACCACTATCGTTGTCTGTCAATCAAAAAAATTCTGTCTGCTGCTGTTACTGCTGCTAAAAAGGTTATTTTAAAACTGTGGCTGGATCCATCTATCCCAGTTAGATTGACGTGGATGTCATACTTGCTGGACATTGCCCGTTTGGAGTGTACCACGGCCAAAATACATGGTGCCACCAGAAAAACAATACAATTTTGGTTGGACCTTATTGACAATTTATTAGACCTCTCGAAATCCTGAGATTACATACATTTATGTAATTTTATTTATAACTTTTTTTTTTTTTTTTATATATGGGCAGATCTAGGGCACTGCTGTAAAAAGTTGTAAATCAAAAATCTGTAATAAAGAATAAAAAAAAAAGTCTTAAAGAGACTTTGCTTTTATGTTCCAGTCTAAAGGTATAGTTACATTTACCGTTGTTCTGCGAATGTAAACAGGAATCCATACGATCAGGAACTTTGCATGAGGGCGAAATATTTCACGAGGGGTTCAATGTGGTCATGCATATTCACCACCCTGACCAACAGAAAGCTGCCTGGGTTGAAAGTGACTTCTGTGTGAGACAAAAGACAGTGGAACTTTTTCATCCGCAAACGTTCGCTAATGTAAACCCTCTGTTAGCAGCTCTCAAATGTTTTCTCCATTCGATTTTATTTAGGATGCAGTACCACACATTTGCATTCCCTTAGTCCCCCACAAGAGCATTTTGTTTCAGAAATACACACCATGTTTCTTCCTACGTCAAGGGAAAGTGAATCACAATAACACTCTGGCTGGACTCCCTGAACAAATTACGAGTTACATACGATAAAGACAATGTAGCACCAATAATAAGAATTTCACATTTGGTATCTCATTTGATTTTCAAACAATGAGAGAAATTGACATTATTTTTCTAAATCGCACGATTTAGGTTCTATGAGAATACAGATTCATTACATCCAAAGTGGGACTTCAGATAAATGGAAAACTCATCCTTCTAGGTGGAGCCCTCCCTTGAGGATATAGACGTGCTTTTTTACAGTCAAGCGATATTGGAAAGACCTTGTTCGCAGCTGCTTTGGTTACCACCACCCCATTGCCCTTTCCACCCAATTTCACTGTCACCTGATATCCTATTCTCTGACAAACCGTTTTGTCAAATGAAAGAGTCTATAGGTATTTGATTTCCCCTTGGAGAGCAGCTCACTGTGTGTGAATCAAAGGCAAGGTCTTAGACATGATAGCTTCAAACAAGAGGAGGCGATCGCAGATATTCAGAGCTTTTGGGTCAACCCAAGTCATGGCATGTTATTGTTTGTGTTCCTGCGAAGTTAGTGTACAAACAAGACCATAAAACTCAAGGAACAGATGTGGTTACACTATAAAAGCAAAGACAATATCACAGCTAAGTTAGTGTGGGTGGAAGTTACTGGAATTTAGCTGCTCAGGATTGAGTTTTCGATGCTCAGGGTGAGTTTTTATGCCATCCATTTATGTTTTTGGTAGAAAACGTCAAATATTATCATACTTTTTTTTAAAGCATCAGAAGTTTCTTCCGCTTCCCAAGGCTGCATTGATTTGATCAAAAATAAAGTAAAATCAGTAATATTGTGAAATATTATTGCAATTTAAAATGTCTGCTTTCTATTTGAATATATTTTAAAATGTAATTTATTCCCATGATGCAAAGCTGAATTTCCAGCATCATTCCTCCAGGCTTCAGTGTCACATGATCCTTCAGAAATCATTCTAATATACTGATTTACTGCTTAAGAATAATGTATGTTTTCCAGCTGTTGAAAACAGTTGCACTATATTTTTTGTGGAAAACTGACTTTTTGTGTGTGTTGTATTTTTTATTTATTTACATTATTTCTCAGGATTCAAATATTCAATAGAAAAGCATTTATTTGAATATATATATATATATATATATATATATATATATATACTGATATACATATATAGTTACAATGTAAAAAAACATAACTTTGATCAATACATCCTTGCTGAATAAAAGTAGTGCACGTCATACATTTAATGTCATATTAATAATTTTAGACAGTTATTGATTAATGACTATGCCTATTTCTTGCATTTGTTTTTCTTTGTAAGAGTTTTATTAATTATCAAAAATAACTAAAGCATCTAAACCACAGTTGAAACCACCTCAAACAAACCTTTTTCATTTTTAACTTTTAATCCAGCAGAGTAACCTGTTGTTGGAAACTCGCTGTGATATTCATTCCATATTTGACCATGTTTTTCTTTACTGCAGCTGTTTGTATTTGTTTCTCCACCTCTAAACCTCCTCTGTGTTTTAGACCCCTCAAACATGAAGAAATGCCTTGAATACACCTTGCTCCTCATCATCTCTTCGCTTCACGGTAAAGCACTGCATTACCTGAGTAACTCACAGCGGTCCCATCTAAATATAACGCATATGTTACAGGAAGTTGCTTTCTGTGCATACATTATTGAAATCCATTGCTGAGCACAAGCGGCTGGTGTTTTATGTTTATCCAGCATATACGAGGCCTCGCTTTATCATTCGCAGGCTCGCTGCAGCAGAGAATCATTGGAGGACAGGAGGTTGAGCCCTACTCCATAAAGTACCAGGCCTCTATCCAGTACAACAACTACCATTACTGTGGAGGAACGCTCATACACCCACAGTGGGTGGTTACTGCCGCCCACTGCTGGAGACCGTGAGTATTTCAGTCAGAATTCACCTTTAATGAAACATGCTGAAGTATTTGAGGTAGGCCAAATCCTAACACTGATTGTACTGATGTGATAATGTTGGGTTCTGCTGTCTGTTTTGTTCACAGGAGCTATTTAATCAAAGTGGTTTTGAGCGAGCATAACCTCTCCAGTAAAGAGGGTGTTGAGCAGGTGTTCAACGTGTCCAGAGTTCTGGTGTATTACATGTACAGTTACAGGACATTTGATAGTGACATTATGCTCTTGAAAGTAAGTTCACCAAACATTAAATATATAAATATTGCATATAATATATAACTTTATAACTTCCTAAACAGATATATATATATTTGTATAATAATGTATATTTATACAACAGTTTGTTCTGGTTCTCAAATCTGATTGGTTGAGAACCGTGAGATCTTGTACTGGTATCGCTACAGGAACGCCCTTTCACAATATTGTATCACTCCGTTTGTTAGTTGGGTAAATCTAACGGCCAGTCTTTGGTCTCATTAAACTATTATTTGTTCCAGTGCAAATAGTTTTGGCAAAAGGCATGCTTTCCTGTAGCTCAAATAGTAGAGCATGGCGCTAGCAACGCCAAGGTCATGGGTTTGATTCCCAGGGAAAGCAAGAGCTGATAAAAAAATGTAAAAACTGTAACTTGAATACAATGTAAGTCGCTTTGGATAAAAGCGTCTGCTAAATGCATAAATGTAAAAGTTTATCATGTTATAATAATAGTATTTAGTACTGAGACATGGTGCGTGTGTTTGTGATTGTGGTTTTAGTCATAGATATACTAGGTGCCTCATTAGCGACTGTTTCTATGGGCCGCTGCTATACGTGACATAGATATAGATAGACACCCTATTCGACCGGTCCAGGCACGTAGATGCGGTCGCCATCTTGGAACGGTATTTTTGGCGTCATTCATCATACTGTAGGTTTGCACAGAGCCGTTCTGTGCAGGATTGTGGCATCTTTTGAATATTCAGTGATTACTATGGTGAATGACGTCAAGTATACCGCTACAATATGGCGGACAGCTTACGTATCATAGATATACTAGATGCCTCATTAGCGCCTGTTTCTATAGGCCGCTATATATAAGCCGCCCGCCATATTGTAGCAGTATACTTGACGTCATTCACCATAGTAATCACTGAATATTCAAAAGATGCCACAATCCTGCACAGAACGGCTCAATGGCAATTCAAATGACGTCAAAAATTACGTCTACATAATACAAGCTTTTACTACAGTAATACAATAAGCTTTCAATGAAGCAACTCAACGTTCCTTCGTTACTAGTTCTAAAGTGACGTTATGGAATTAGTAACGGAGGCTTGGGCTCAGCTGTTACTGTCAACTTAAATCTGTGGCGGAAGGAAGTAGTTCTGCACAAAAGAGAGATTTTAAAGACACAGTAGACACTTCGTTGTTTTTTCTCATTTATTTACACACTCGTGCCGTCAAACTGTTGTATAAATGCAATATCACACTCGTAGACGTGTTTTGGCCTTAGGCACGAATCACAGCAATATCGCACTTCTACTCGTGTGATATTGCTCATATATACAGTTTTTATTAAATTTTATTTTCCATTCAAAGTTTTGGGGTTGGTACTGTTTTTATTTTATTTTTTTTAAAGGAAATACAGTAAAAAAATCATATTGTGGAATATAAGGTATTTAAACTGTAATAATGTTTCACAGTATTTTTATGGTTTAATTTATTCTACTGTAATATATTGTAAAATTGGTGGTAAAGCTGGATTTTTAGCATTACTTCAGTCTTCAGTGTCACATGATCCTTCATAAATCATTCTGATTTGCTGCTCAAGAAACATTTCTGACTATTATCAATGATGAATTATCAATAACCCAAGTGACAAAAAAATAAATATACTAAAATGTATTTGAAATACTACAAAGTATACTACAAACCATTTACATAATGATGTACTTAATACAAATAGCCTGCAATTGTATGCACTTAATGCACTTTAATTGCACAGAAGTCCAACTAAAGATAAACTGAAGTATATTTGGTTGTGCTAAAATGGAACGATTGCAAGTATACTTCAGGTACATTTTAAATGTTTTGTATTTAAAGACCGATATTATTGAAAGATCATACAATCATCATCAATAGTGCATTAAAACACATTTTAGGCTTAATATTTAGAAATGTGCATTTTGCACAAGTAGTACTCCAAATCAAGTTTAATTATCATTTTTATATCTATAAGTCTCGACCAACGTCAGTAAATATGTTAATAGATTTGAACTATACTTAAGTCTGAAACAAATGTATTTTAAAATACGTATACTACTAGGTAATTATATAATATTATCAACAGTTAATATTACATTATTATAACAGTTAAAAATGCAGTTTATAATATATGTCACTTTCATTTATTGTTGGATCTGTGCATTAGCTGGAAAAGCCTGCAGTGCTCAATGCAAACGTTCAGCCGGCTGTGCTGCCAACCTCACTCGCTCCCTTACAAGGGGGCATGATTTGCACAGTGAGCGGCTGGGGCGTCACTCAGGTCTACAGTTATTACCTGTCCCCTGTCCTGCGTGCTGTGGACGTCCAGATCATCCCTCAGTGTCAATACTACTACTACTACAGAATCACAGACAACATGGTGTGCGCCGGCTCTCCTCTGGGCGGCAAAGACTCCTGCCAGGTGAATCCGAGCAGCAGGGTTTTTATTCTGAAACACAGGAAAAGAGACAATATGCATACAAAATGCATTTTTAACTAAGCAAACAGCATCGTATAACACTTGGTGACACTGTGCTTTGTTTGGCTGCAGGGCGACTCTGGTGGGCCTCTCATCTGTAATGGTTATTTTGAGGGGATCGTGTCCTGGGGCATCAGTTGTGCCAACAAGTATTTCCCGGGAGTCTACACCAAAGTCCGCAATTACGTCTCTTGGATCAACTGGATAATCGAAAATGACAACACCAGCTAGAAAGTTCTTTTTCCAAAGTTTATTGAACTGCCCCACCATAGAAAGAGACCAGACGGTCAAAAAGACCCAGTATACTGAGTACGGCGGTCAGTGTCTGTTAGATAAGATAAATCAGCATTGAAACTTGTTTTATTCTTTTATACGTTCTCAAACAAGGATGCTCAATTTATGAAAGAAAGAGCAGAGCAGGTTTTAGATATCACAGTAAAAACATCAGTTTAACCACAAATTCTAGCACATATGTGACCCTGGACCACAAAACCAGTCTTAAGTCGCTGGGGTATATTTGTAGCAATAGCCAAAAATACATTATATGGGTCAAAATTATAGATTTTTCTTTTATGCCAAAAATCATTAGGATATTAAGTAAAGATTATGTTCCATGAAGATATTTTGTACATTTCTTACCGTAAATATATCAAAACATAATTTTTTGATTAGTAATATGAACTTAATTTGGACATCTTTAAGGACGATTTTATTAATATTTTGATTGTTTTTGCACTCTCAGATTCCAGATGTTTAAATAGTTGTATCTCAGCCAAATATTGTCCGATCCTAACAAACCATACATCAACGGAAAGATTATTTATTCAGCTTTCAGATGATGTATACATCTCAATTTCGAAAAATTGACACTTAAGACTGGTTTTGTGGTCCAGGGTCACAAATATCTTAACATTCTTGAATCAAGATACATTTACATGAGAAGCAAAATGACTTAAGATATAAAGTCTTGTTTTCTGGGAAATAAAAAATAAATAAAATAAAATAAATATCTATCTATCTAATTTTATTTTTAATAATAAAAAAAAATATATATACATTTATAAATATATATATAATTGTCCCTTTGAATTAAGATTATTTTCCTTGCCCCATTGGCAGATTGAAAAAAAAAAATATATATTTTATTTTACTTAGTTTACTTACTATCTTAAGTCATTTAGCTTCCTAAGTAACTGTATCTTGATTGAAGAATGTTTAGATATTTGTGGTTAAACTGATGTTTGTACTGGTGTAAAATCTAATTCCAACAAACTTTAATGGTCAACTTGATTTAAATGTTTTTCATTCTATTTTTTTTATTATTATTTCAAGGCAGAAGATTATAAAATAATAAATCGAATATTTTCCCAGCTTATTACCTTTGTTGGCCTATTTATCTCCAGCTGTCTATTGTGAAAAGGAAATGCTTTTTCATCATTACTCCGTTGGGAATATTACTTTATTATGGTGCAGTGACCTTTATACCTCATCCTCCTCACTGTCTCATGGTGTGGCTAAGGGAAAGGTTGCTGTGTCGACTCTGACTGGAAATTACATAACCTTGCAGCATGACAGAATCACACACATCAATACACTGAACGTCAGGGAGGTGGGAGATCTGGGAAAAGGGGATTGGATGCCGGATTGGGAAAAACAAAGTCACAGGCAAGTCTGTAGAGCCACAGAAACACAATACAAACACAGCACAGCAACATGGGAGATCAAAAGATGAGATGTGAGCTAATTAAGGGGTTGAATGAACACTTCTCCGGAATGAAAGAGTTGATTCGGAAGTCTCTCGAGGCCAGGAAATTTGCCTACTGCCCCTACAGCAAGTTCCGAGTCGGGGCGGCACTCTTGACACACGACGGGACGGTTTTCACAGGTGAGGCAATGCCTGAAATGCACTGTAGAAGTACCAATATTAGAGAGTTTCAGCAGTCAGTTCCCAGTGCTGGTTGCACAAGAAACATCAACTGCTGTAAGGAGTGTTTGTGAACTCAGAACTGATGAATAATGTATGAAAGCTGAACTCTAATGTGCGCTCAATTTGTTGCCAGTCTGAGAGCAAAGATGATGGTAAATTCACATAAAAGCTTGTTAAACCATTACATGCCAACAGAAGGAAGACTAAAAGCAGGTAACATCTCTGACACGTGAATGAGACTCGGCACACACACTTTATGAGTGATTATTTCACGGTTCTAGTGGAATTCTGTGCTCAGATATCGCCTGATCTTTGCCGTCTTCATCGGCAATGCTGTATTTCAATCCACTCATCGATCCGGGTAACTGAAGCCGGTTCAAACATCTTGCACCTCAACTAGCTCAGATGACTTCAACATCGATATTTATATAATAACATAAATGACTTTAACATAAAATATTGTTGCAATGTTCATCTTGTTGCTAGACCAATTGTTTTGTATATTTGAATGGATTATTTTATCTTAGTGGAAGCTTTAAGATAATGCACAAGTAAAATTATACTTAATGTCTACGTCTGGGGTTCTGACGATTATTTTGTAGTAGTAAAGGGACATAAAGATGAGAACAAAATGAGATGAAAGGAAAAAATGACATGCTTTTGAAACTTTTTTACGAGAGAATGCAAAAGCTTTGCAATCCCCTGAGAAACTTTGAGTTCGCTCTCAAAATCTTTAGTGATGTAAACAATAGGAGGTGGATGAAAAAAACTATTTTTGATTGCGAGCAAATGCAAAGTTTCTCAGGGGAACACACAACTTTTGCATTCTCTCTCTCTCTCTCTCTCTCCATTTGTAAATATATATTTTAAGATATACAACACAAACACACACACACATATACATTTTACAAAATGTGTATATATATATGTATATATATATATATATATATATATATATATATATACACACTATATATGTTTGACTACTTACAAATCTTAGTACAAATCTTAACATTTAAGCATATAATGATATTCTAGGGAATTGTGTGCTTCTAATTTTATAGCAACAGTTTGGACAGAACCCTTTTCTATTCTAACATGACAGTGCCTCTGTGTATAAGACACTGTTCAAAAAGACATGATTGATTCAGTCAGTGTGGAAGAACTTGACTGGTCTGCAGAAAGCCAAGTCCTGATCCCAGCTGAACTCCTCTGGTGTGACTTTAAATGCAGACCTTGAGCTGAAAACTCATCAAACACCAATGACTTGTACATACACTATAAGGACAGAAGTGTTGGGACACCCTCTTCTTTAGAGCAGAAAAAGACACTAACAAAACTGTGTCAACAAAGATGGAAATGTTAAAATTGTATTTCCATCTCTGTTGCAACAGTTTTGGCCGTGTCTAAAATGAGTGTACCCTTATGTACAAGCCATTGGTGTTTGGTGATGATATATATGAAGAGTTTGTTTGCAAATACAGATAACTCCATTTTTTTTTATGTTATCATGTTTTTATTGTATTTTATTGCTAGTAAGCTGCATTTTTTAGTTATTTTTTAACCTAATCAAAATAACTCAACTGCAGTTTGATTGAGATTAATTGGAAAGCACGATGAAAAAACATGGTTTGTGAAAATGATCTGTTTTTGCAAATATATTATTTAAAAAATATTATGCCCTCCATATATTGAATTTAGTGTCTATAGTAGCCTATGCATATAGTGAAATATCCACACCATATGCCCCTGAAATCCATTTTAGGATATGAAGGTTGAAAGTCAATATATTTTAAATTTCATAACTGTATTTCATTGAGCTTCACTGTTTACAACATATATTTAGTCTACTAAAAATACACTTTTTTTTGTCTTAAGGGATAATTTATTAAAATGCACATGATGTAGCTTATAAACACTGAACAAAACTGGCATTTAAATGCAATACACAAGAACCCTTTGTTCCCATAAAGTAATGCATTTGATTAGGCTATTGCTCTCTCAGTACAAGTGTCCCAGCCTTGAGCTCTGGAGAAACAGCACTTACTGTTGTTTAATGGCCATACTGTTAGTAATAACACAACAGCGGCACGAGAGAGGACATTTTTGTTGTCACAGAAAGTAAATAAAAACTTGGCTCCCTACCTGACAGGCCCCTTCCAGACCAGCCAATAGAAATCGGTACAAAGCACAGTACAAGATGTACCTTACATAATATTTGTTATGTGTTCAGTGTGATGTAACATACTTCAACTCTCATTATTTCACTGCATCAGGCTGTAATGTAGAAAACGCCTGCTTCAACTTGGGAATCTGTGCTGAGAGAACTGCCATCTCAAAAGCTGTATCAGAGGGCTACCAGGATTTCAAAGCCATTGCTATTGCGAGGTAAATTTCTACTGTATTCACAGACCATCTAGTGGTTGAATTACATTTCTAACTACCTCCATATTTGGAAATAGTAGACTCTCTAGTATAATACAGCATCAATGCAATGTCTTCTGCTCTTTTAGTGATTTGTGTGAGCACTTCATCTCCCCCTGTGGTGGATGCAGGCAATTCATGAGAGAGGCAAGTTTAATTTACCACAGTATTTCACATCAATTAAACAAGAAGCAGTCTCAGGTTTCATTAAACATGTTATTTTTGTTTTCACCTCTATAGTTCGGTGCAAACTGGGACGTGTATTTGTCAAAACCTGACGGTTCCTATGTGGAGATGACTGTTGAAGAACTGCTGCCTGCATCTTTTGGTCCAGAAGACTTAAAAATGAAGAAAGTGAATATTCTCAACGAGTTTTGAAGCACTGACTCTACAAAGACTTCGTACCTGATAGATTTGCTTGTAAATAGAAAAAGGTTTATGTGGATTAATGGTGTTTAATAATGTGTATTAAGGAATGTCATACGTAAATTATGTTAAAAAATCTAATTATTATTTTTGAATAAAAACAGTGAATACAGTTATAAATATAAGTGAACACGTGTCGCTACAGTACAAACTTTATTATTATTTTTAAACAACGCACATATAAATCAACCACAAAAAAGTGCAACATAAAAATAGTCATTTTCCTAAAAGAAAATGGCAACTGATGATCTACAGACATTCTTAAATTCTTACGTTTTAGTGATAATGCAGTTAGAACTTCTGTTTAAATATTACATTTATGAATCAAAGAATCCTAAGCAAGTCCTCAAAGTGCAAAACATGAAACAAACGACGTTAAAGAAAGTATGGGCTTTAAGGAAAAGCAGCACATGCACAAATGGCAGTAAAATCTTAGAATCTTCAAAACGTGATTCTTCATGCAGCACGGTTTGTTGTTGGAGACTTTGCATAAGGAGAGTAAGATGATTAAACCTTTTCCACACATACACACACACAGTCTCTCCTTTTCAAATTTCTATCATCCACATAGTGACTCTGACTGGAAACAAGGCAGAATGGTAAGCTCAAAACGAGCTGCTTCTGAAATCTGGCCCGTTGTTTTAATTCACAGGACCCTGGATGAAATTATAAGGGTGGGCTGTAGCCACCACATACCCATCAGTGTAAAGACACGATAGCCCTGTCAGAAGCTACACAGAGAGGCTTCATCTGGGTACTGGCATCCATACAGAAACGAAACAACCATTCAAACAAAAAGACAGTGTACGTCACAGATGGAAAGGAGTTTAGCCCCTAAAGCAGCCAACGAGCACATGGTGCTCTAAATAACAAAAACCTCTACTCACCACCAGTGCGTTTTACAGAATAACTTATCTTTTAAAGTAACCAAGTAAATTGGATTGAAAAGATGTTGCGAATTCAACACGTTTCACGTCACTACTGCGAGTCTTATTTCTGTGGCGTTATGGTGTCCAGACCGGGCCAGGCCGGAACATAGTGCCGTGGTAGAGTTCCCTCCATAAGCCTCTCCATCCACAGACCCAGTCGGTCTAGTTTGTGGTGGATCTCCAGAGTGGTCGCCTTCTGTCGGGAACTTGACCGGGACCTCGAGGCTTTGCTTGGAGCAGCCGCTGCCGCATCCTCGTCGGACCACCTACTACATTTGGCTTCCTCCCCTGTGAAGACCGGTCTGAATATGCAGAAGTATTTCTTGTGGCCGTTGAGCGCCAGGACGTGGCCAGTGTAGTCTGATTTGTTGGAGGTGGAATCGTCCTCTTCTTCTTCTTCGTCCAAGCAGTCTGACGGTCTGGCGTCAGGAGCAGACTCCATGAGGGAATCCATCCATTGGCTGTGCTTGTCCACATTTAAAAAGGAGTAGTGAAGAGTCTGAGACCTGCGGGAAGAAGTAGGGATAGTTTCCTTTGGATTTGTTTGTAGCATGATTTAAGTTGAAAGCAAAACTGCTCAACACAGCTTCTGGAGATGTACTTTCTTTCAGTGTTTAATTCCAGTAATGTAATGCTACTTTTCCAGATGTGTAAATAGGAACGAATGGACATTCGACTTCACATTCAAATGATGCTCCATTGTTTTTTTCCAAGTGGTGAGAATTCCAGTTTGAGTTGTCTGGAAAGCTCCATGACTGGAAATCAGAACTTTGCAACTTTTTACTTGTACATGACCTCTGAAACACTACTCAAGTTCAGACACCCGACCCCTAGAGAATAAAGCAATAAATCACAAGGAGCTGTGGTTTACAGTGAATTTATAACAGCTAAGGGGCGTTGTTAGGCAAGAGTGTAAACCACGGCTTCACGGGGTTTATTGCCTTTATAAAATGGTTATTCCATATACGTATAAAGGTTTCACAAAATAAAACAAAGCAAATAAAATGTAATGATCTTAAAACCATTCTTCCGCCAAACAGTTCCTCAGAAATAGTTGCGGTTGCCAAGCAACACACAAATGCAGAAACAAAGAGGTGTATGTTTGTAGAGTAATTTACAACAGCTTCAAACCAATCGATCAGAATTAAGGACCGGTACTAAGCTTCATTTGAAATTCTATTCAAACAAAGTTCCATTGGGTGTTCCAAGTGGAAGTGGAAGAATTCTGGGTTGAGTTGTTCGGAATTAACATTTTTATGTCAGAAGTGCGAAATTTTAATTTCAAACATTTTGATTGTGTCTGGAATGCATAACTACATTACTAGAGTTTACAGTTGAGGTACGCAATCAATATTGTGAGATCAGTTTTGAATTGCTGATTGCATGAGGAAAGATATCAATGTGTGGGAGGGAAGTGTAAAAAACAAATGACTCCTGCAATGGCGCTCCTGCAAAATATAAATATCTAAAAATAAAATAAAAAGTTACTCAAATTTATTTGATGTTTTTAAGGTACAGAATGTTATTTTGGATTATTTGTCCATTCAGCAACAAATAAAAAACATTTACAGGCGATGGCGCATTGCAAGGACTTACGCCCCATTCACACGGGGTGTCAAAGCCTCTCGTTTACTTTGAATGGAGTGACGTCAAACGGTGCTGAACTGAATTGTGGGTCTGTCGCCTCGCTTCACTGCCGTTTTCAACTTTTCAAGCGCCAACGCAGGTGTCAGCCAATCAGGTTGCCTTATGCAAATACCCTAGCGCAGATGCTATTCATTCCAATTCATGCAACATCAGAAAAGTAATGTGATTGGCTGTTGTCACTATTACGGTTGCCTCAGCATCAAGCGTTGACGCCGATGCCCCATGTGGATGGGGCGTTATGGTTTACGTAAGTAAAGTACCTTTTAATTGTGCACGTTGACCAATTAGAAGTTTGGAATAATGGGTCCCGTTGTGCTTTTTTGAAATCCAAATGATTTCAAATGGACCCAGGCTGCATTTCTTAAAAGCACTGGAACCCCACGTATATTGTAGAAACCACTGGTGCCAATGTTTACAATGATGCTTACAATGTTTTTGGGAAACACAGCTATCGCAGATTTGAAATATGTCTATGCAGCATCTTTGACCTTGGTTCAGTTGTCTAAAGCTTAATCGAAGATGATGAATGCTAGCATTGATTTGTATGTGTGCTAAGCTTCAAGTAGCCTTCTAAGAAGGACAGTTTTGAGTTGAATGGATGACAGCCTAAACTCTGTAAGAAGGTTGATATCCAGAAACAGGTTTTAGCATTCTCTCAAACACATACAAAGGCCTCACCCTGAGAACGAATACACTTCTTTGGCAAACTTCCTGAGCAGTACTTGCTTAGAAGCATCAGTGAGGAGCAGCACAACGTTGATGTGACCAGGCTTTAACCTGACTAAGTTACTCATGTAGGTGATGTCCGTCAGCTCCGTCACCTCCACAAAATTCTTCTTCGGTGGACGACTGTAACAGGAAAACCAACTGTTAGCAATTCAACTAATGAACATCTAAACACATCTGTGATCTCAAAATCTCTATTTGACTTGCTGTTATTATTTTATTCTCAAGCAAGCAGTGTCTTACCTTGAAGTGCTCTCTTGTCCTGGAGAGCTCTCTGCTGTCTTTGGTGGATCAGTGGCCTTTTGTTTGGCTGGTTTGTCTTCCCCAGCGTCGCTGTTCAATCAATCAATCAATCAATCAATCAAATCAATCAACAAATAACTCCTTACAAAAACACTGTGATATAACAAAATCTGTTCTACCTGAAGGCCTGAATGATTACAGTCCCAAACAGGATGAAAAGAGCAGAGAAGATCAGAGAGAGTACGGGCATCATCTCACGCCTGGGGGAAGCAGAACATGACATAACAGCGTGCTCTTAAATTTCCCATTTATTAAAAAAAAAAAAAAATTGTAGGGCCGCTAATCGGCAAATCAATAAAAAATAAACCTGAAAATAGCCATCAAATGCCATTATCATTTAGGCTGATATTATTTGTTGTCAATTTGTTGTCACATTTAAAACATTTTTGCACACAATGTACATCTTTTACACTTTTTCAGTCTCTCTTATAATCTTTATAGTCTATTGCAGACATTTTAATATTGCTGTTGAATGCTTTTTCTTTAAATGCACATACATACAATACAGACACACACACACGCTCTGACGATTTTATCAGTAAAATAGTTTAGCAGCTTGAAGGCTACATGACATTTCTCACTAGCGAGGAGATAACAACGGCACTGTTCTTGAAGCTGATGAACTTACAGTTTCACTATTAATAGAGATGCTGCTGCCGAATACTGTTGAGAGGCTTAATATCTCTCTCTCTCTCTCTCTAAGAACTGCATTAGTCTGTTATCAGTGGCTCAACCTTCGTTACTAGGTCTAAAATGACATTTTGGAATTAACAACGGAAGCTGGGATTGAGATGCTTCAGAAATTAGTCCTAGATGCAAAAGCATTTTAAGGGCAAAAACCTGACGAATGTCTTGAAATACAACATCTGAACAATATTTGAGGTGTGGTAACCGTAGTACAAGTGGAATAATTGATTCCAGTCCATTGAATTATTAGAAAACAATGCACACCCGAGGTGTAACGAACACTCGGCTCTGCTTCTTTGTTAACATCATGCAGTTCCAGTTCTTTTTTTAAAATCAAATTTCAAATTAGAACAGGTTGTATTTATTTTTTTAACTAGTTTTCATAAAGCAGTAGGTGAAAAGTTCTGAAAGGAGAGGATTTGCGAATGGTAGTGAAGCAACGCAAATCACACTGTAGGCCACGTGATATGTAGTACGTCCAAATTTCATTCCATCTAGACAAAACAAGCTGCTTTAATGGACTACATTTCAAACCAAATGTAGCACTATAAGGTTTGCAATTTAAGATGCAGCAACAGTATGACCAGAAAGTCAAGTGCTGCTAATGTTGCTTTAATTTCTAATTGATCAGAATGGACCACTCGTGTCCTTTTCCGACTGACATAGATTTTCCATAGCGGTTTGTTTTAGACTGGTTTTAGTCAGGTAAACAACAAATAACAATGTTCATTTCTCAAATCTGTGGAAAAATGTGTCTGGTTTGCAACAGGATCCAGTTTGCCTGGTCGAGCACTGGCCAAGCTTTTGCTCTGGCTCTAGAACGAAAACCATTCTGGTGGAAAAGAGCTAAGAACTGAATGGAAACAGGACCATGAACACTTTATGATTGTACTCACCAGTTAGAGTAAAGAAGATCAAAGTAAAATTGAGCGATGTAATCATATGCAGTATTTATCCACTGAATCAGAAACATCTGAAATAAGAATAATAAAACAATACGTTATTATTGTTAATTATTTTTCTCGTTGCCTCTTAGACCTTCATGTAATCAATCTTGAGGTTCATTCATTAAAATATACTTTGGAATCTAATCGCAAAGTCCTAAAGACAATCTTAGCCCTTCAACACCCTCTGCATAACTTACAGAGGCAAACTCATTGTTGAGTTCGGGCAGCATGGCATCATGGGTAAGGTAGGAGGGGTCTCTTTGCAGAATCTCAAGCTGCTTGTGGAGGCAGATCTTATCATCATCACTCCCATTCCATCCACCTGTCACTGTCCGATACAACACCCTTCCTGTAGGGCTGCGTCTCTCCAGTAGAATCACCTGAAGTCATATGCAGAAGAGGTATGAATTCATAAGGCATCAAAGGAGGTGATTAAATGGAGTGTGTGTATTAGCACATGAATGTCTCTGACCTGTGGCGGGGTTGTGTCTTGCTTTTTGAGTAGGGCGTCACAGAGAGGCTGCTGTTGTCTCTGGTAAACATAAGCAAACCTGAGAACTTCTTTAGTGTTGGAAGAAGCGAAGTCAAAGAACGCCTCATTCACTGACACAAACTGCTCCCCTTCACCAGTAACCAGAAGAACACAGTACCTGTCAATCAGAAAGACAGGGAGATGAAGAAGTTTTCTCAGAGCCAAACAGTAAGTCCACTGACACGCGATGCTACAGACAGAGGTGAGATTTCATACTTCCTGCGACGGTGGAACTGTTTAACTGGACACAGCTCATCGAAGAGTTTCTGATTCACCAGTCGCGGCACCAGCAGGAAACGATTACTGGACACAAACTCGTCAAATATCTGCTTTTTCATCCCTCTTGCCTGGGGAAGAAAATAAAAAAGGACAAGTCGGTTACACTTTATTTCGTTAGTCCAGTTTAGACATTCTACTAACTATAAGTAACTTTGTAACTACACGTCAACTAATTCTCGTTAATTTGCAACTACATGTCTACTAACTCTCAGTAGGGTAGGTTTAAGGTTTAAGAGTCCGAAATCTTTGCACGTTAAAAAATACGACCTCACGTTGAGTCAATCACGTTTACACACTGCCTCCGAAACTTTCGCCCGTCATAAAAAAATTCGGATCAGGTTCGATTTTCTGCGTTTTCACATCTGTAGCATGCATTTTGATAGGAAAGGATGAAAAAACACACATGAAAATTTCAGACTCAGTGTGCAATGACCTTTAGGGTTAGTAGAATAAGTTGACATATACTTGCAAAGTTTCTCATAGTCAGTATGTTGGGAACCCATCAAAATAAAGTGTTAGAAGACAATAAGCAGACAGTCTACTAATACTCTAATGATTGCTAGTTGACATGTAGTTGCAAAGTTACTTACTGTTAGTAGAATGTCTAAAGTGGACTATCAAAATAAAGTGTTACCGGCTTGTCAAGCAAAAACAAATCAGCCGGTATACAGTTTTTGAGGAAAAACTACAGCTGGATGTATGCAAGTGGAGAGCTGGGCCTCACCTGTATAACATCAGCCGGTTTGTCTGTGTTCTCTTTGAACAGGAGCATGGAGGGAGCATATGTGTTGATATTAAACCTCTGCACGACTTTGGAGGTCTCAGTCAGGCCCATGTCCACATAGCCAAACCGTACATAGTCTTTATAGGCAAACGCGGCGAGCTGCGAACAAGAGAATATAACAACTTGTGTCAAGAAAGCAGGTTTTAATAGCAGACTGTTTGAACAGCTAATACAAAGAACACTCACCTTATACAAAAGAGGGATATTAGATGCTACATCAAACATTAGCACTCTTGGCTTATTCTCCTCATGCCAACTGTTTAAAAACTCGAGGTAGCTGTTATCTGTCACCTAAAAGAAAAGAATAAAGAAGGAAAGGAAAGGGAATAGAAAAGGGAAAAGAGCCACAAGGGAATAAAAGAGACAAAGGGAATGGGGGAAAAAGTACAAAAGGGGAAAAAGAAAGGGAAAGGGAAAGAAGAGAAGTAGAAAAGGAACAAAAGAATGAGAAAAGGGGGGGGGGGGGGGGGAAGTGGGAAGGTAAGCGAATAGGAAGGAAAGGAAAGGAAAAAAGGGAAGGAAGAAAAATGGCAAAGGAGAAAGGATGAAGGTAAAATGGAAAAGGAACATGAAGTGAAAAGGAAAAGAAAGGGGAAAAGAAAGGGGAAAAAGGGGAAGTGGAGAGGACAAGAGGAGAATGTAAAAACGAAAGATAAAGACAATGGAAAAAGAACAGAAAAAAAAAACAGGAAAGGACGGTTAAAAGCAATAGAAATGAACAAGAACATGGGGGAGAGAATGAAAACGATAGGGAAAGGGTGAAGGAAATGCGAATAAAAAGACAAAAGGAAGGGTGGAAAAGAGAAAGGAGAAGGGGAAAAGAAATGGGACAAAGGGAAAGGGAGGGAAAATAAGCATGAAGGGAAAAGAGAAAACGTAAAAGAGAAGGAAGGAAAAGGGGAAGGAAAGAGGAAAAAGGAAAGGAAATGAAAAAGGAACAGGTAAAGGAAAGTGAAAAAGAATGGAAAGGGTTAAAGAAAAGTGAAAAGTGAAGGAAAAGGAAAGGAAACGAAAGACAAAAAGCAAATAAACCTTCAATTATGAACTCTTTTTATTTATATGAATGTTTAACTGACGGTCCATATTCATTGCAACAAGAGCCATTGCTTGAGTTACAGGGTTAGTTCACACCAAAATGAAAATTCTGTCATTAATTACTCACCCTCATGTCGTTCCAAACTCGTAAGACCTTCGTTCATCTTTGGAACACAAATTTAGATGTTTTGATGAAATCGGAGAGCTACCGGACCCTCCATAGACAGCAACACAACTGAAATGTTCCCAGGTCCAGAAACGTAGTAAATAAATCGGTAAAACAGTCCATGTGACATCAGTGGCTCAACTTCAGTTTTGCGACGCTACGAGAATACTTTTTTTTCGGAAAGAAAACAAAACTAACAATTTACTCAACCATTCTTCTCCCCAGAGTTACGTCTTACGCCATTTTCCGCCACGTCTTCCGCCATTTGTGGACTTCAGCTCTGCTTTTAACACCATTATCCCGGAAACCCTTCAAAATAAACTAACTCACCTCCGTCTGCCAGTGGATCAACAGCTTCCTGACAGACAGACAGCAGTTAGTAAAGCTTGGCAAATTCACATCCAGCACTCGAACCATCAGCACTGGAGCTCCTCTGGGCTGCGTACTCTCCCCACTGCTCTTCTCCCTGTACACCAACGACTGCACTTCTAAAGACCCCTCTGTCAAGCTCCTGAAGTTTGCAGACGACACCACACTGATCGGCCTCATTCAGGACAATGACGAGTCTGCTTACAGACAGGAGGTTAAGGAGCTGGCTGTATGGTGCAGTCTCAACAACCTGGAGCTTAACGCTCAAAACTGTGGAGATGATCGTGGACTTCAGGAGAAACCCCCCTGCTCTCCCCCCTCTCACCATCATGAACAGCACCGTGACTGCAGTGGAGTCATTCAGATTCCTGGGCACCACCATCTCTCAGGACCTGAAGTGGGACATTCACATAGACTCCATTGTCAGGAAGGCCCAGCAGAGGTTGTACTTTCTTCGCCAGCTGAGGAAGTTCAACCTGCCACAGGACTTACTGAAACAGTTCTACTCTGCCATCATTGAATCCATCCTCTGCACCTCAATAACTGTCTGGTTCAGCTCAGCTACCAAATCTGACCTCAGAAGACTACGGAGGGTGGTCCGGACTGCTGAGCGAATCATTGGTACAACCCTCCCCACTCTCCAATAACTGTACTTATCCAGAGTGAGCAAAAAGGCTGGTAAAATCACTCTGGACCCCTCACATCCAGCACACAACCTCTTTGAACTGTTGCCGTCTGGTCGACGCTACAGAGCTCTGAGCACCAGAACGAACAGACACAGGAACAGTTTCTTCCCTCAGTCAATACATCTCATGAACACTCAATAAATAAACGTAGAACACACAACTAATACATTATCCATTCACCACACTCACTTATTTTATTTTTCTCATTTCTAATTTGCACATACTTGACCTGTACATACATAGTCGCCTATATTATATATTGTGTATTTTTATTTTTTTATTGCTTTGTACATTGGTTATTGGCTATTTGTTGTTATTTTGTTTTTATTACCTGTGTCCTGTCCTGTTACTGTCTTTCTGTTGCACTGTGGAGCTTCTGTCACTACAACAAATTCCTTGTATGTGTAAACATACTTGGCCAATAAAGCTCATTCTGATTCTGATTCTGATTTTAGAGAGTATCACAACACATACGCACGCTTTCCCCGAAGAGTAAACAATGCTTAATACGCAGATTACGTTCATGCTCGCGCTTTCCTCCCGAATGTAAACAACGCTGATTACGTCAAATACGTTCTGAGGTACTCTCCAAAATGGCGGAAGACGTAACTCTGGGGAGAAGAATGGTTGAGTAAATTGTTATTTTTGTTTTCTTTGCGCAAAAAAAGTATTCTCGTAGCGTCGCAAAACTGAAGTTCCACTGATGTCACATGGACTGTTTTACCGATTTATTTACTACGTTTCTGGACCTGGGAACATTTCAGTTGTGTTGCTGTCTATGGAGGGTCCGGTAGCGCTCCGATTTCATCAAAAACCTCTTAATTTGTGTTCCAAAGATGAACGAATGTCTTACGAGTTTGGAACGACACGAGGGTGAGTAATTAATGACAGAATTTTCATTTTGGGGTGAACTAACCCTTTAAGTCGAACCTATAGTTAAATTCACCTCATAATTATAATAATTACGTAATTAATAAGTAAATATATAATTAAGGATACACCTACCTTCTCCACCAGCTTCTGGGGCAGAAGGCTTTCCACAAACTGTCTCAAGTGTTCCCGGACCACAGCGTAGTGGAAGAAAGTGACTTTGCCATTGATTAAACCAAGTATGGATGGTGTGCTGTGGGCACCAAGATGGTTAGCCAGCTGTCTCTCAAATCCAATGTCCACCACACCAATACCAACCCCTAAAAACAAACCAATAGTATTATGAGTATTCTGATTATGTAATTTAATTGAAAATATTGCCATAGACTATTTTGCCCAATATTTGCGTGCTATGCCATTGTATGCTTATTAGAATATCACTCAATAGTACTTGAATTAACTGTGAGGGTGAAAATCCTGAAGAACTTACCCAACGGCTCCAGCTCTTGCACAGTGCCCTTCCATACGGGCTCAATATGGATGCAGGTGAAGCACCACTCTGACGTGATCTTGATCAGGTAGGGTCTCTTGAAACTGTCCGGCAGCACCTCACTGACGTATCGGTTGTAGTGAAGGAGGTGCTTGCTGTCTGTGAAATCCCGACTCGTCCGAGGGAAGTGAAAGAACGACTCATCAAAGTAGAAGCTGTCATGATAATGTCTGAAGCCCTGCGGTGCTCGGGCAAAGTTTTGATTCTCGTCCATTTGACCAAACCGGTCATAGTTTTCCCTTCTCTCCTCGTTAGAAAGAATCTATGGAAAGTAGATCACATTCAGTTCAATGTGCACGCTTATTACTGAAGACATATTCAAACGTTTACATGCATCTTACACCAATTCCACCAGTTTGCACATTTTCAACCAGCTTTGTACTGTTACAATGTCAGTTCTGGTATTTGTAAATGAGTGATGTGAACTTTTTCTCTGTGTTACCTGTACACAAACATCCCTGTCTATCTGTCAGCAAAAGTCTGCCAGATGATGCAATAATGTTTTGTTGTGCTTCTTCCAGCAGACTTTTGACAGAACTTGTGTATTTTTTATATTCACAGAAGGGTGGCGCCTAAATCAAAAGTGCATTATGTGTCCAAATCTTTGTCAAAAAGCAATGCCACAAGCTGTGTCATTGATTTCTTGCATTTAAACCCTTAAACAGATTTGCCAAATTTATCGTAACTACTCACATGCTATAAATTTTAGATAAATATTTCATAAAAAAATATTTTTTTTGACTATAGTGGTATAATACGATACATCTGTTTTATTTTATAATTACAAGTCATTGCGTGCAAGTAATTATACATAATTTTTGCCATTTTACAGCAGATATTTTGTGCACATAAATATACTAGTGTCCATAATTTCAGTAAGACAGTAAAGAAATGTATAATGTTGCAAACAAAAATGTCTATTTCAAATAAACACTGTTCTTTTCAACTACTTATCAAAGAATCCTTAAAACAAAAGTCTCACAGTTTCCACAAAAAATGAAGATATTAAAACACAGTTCTCTAATCTGAAACTGCTGGCAACACTGACAATAATAAATGTTTCTCCAGCAGCAAATCAGCACATTAGAATGATTTTTAAGGATCATGCGACTCTGAAGACTGAAGTAATTCAGATTTACCATAACAGAATTTAAAATGTATTCAAATAGAAGACGGTTATTATGAAATATTACAACAATTTAAACTATTACTGCTTTTTGGATCACATAAATACAGCCTTGGTGAGCTAAGAAACTAAAAAAACTAACAAAAAACATTTAGATACCAAACTTTTGTATGTACACACAGTAAAAATGGCAAAAATAAAGAGTGTTTTTGTTATTTCCAATAACGCAACCATCCTACCTCATATGATTTAGTGATCTTGATAAACATGTCCTCTGCCCTTGGACTTTTGTTTTTGTCTGGGTGCCTGTGGATAAAGTGTGAAAACATTTTCATTTGGACATCATCATGAGAGAGTTACACAATTATTACACTATATTCAAGAGAAGAAATCCTATCACTCACCATTCCCTCACGAGCCTCTTGTAGACTTTCTTGATTTCGGCCTGGCTGGCTTGTTTGGACACTCCGAGCACTTTGTAGGGATCAAACTCAGGCGCAGATGCCAGTGAATCTCCAAACAGAGCCAGGAGAAGAATCGCCCAAACGCAGCAGGTCACAAACACACTCCAGCCTCCCATCTTCAGGTACATGAACTGACAGGCTAGACAAACAGAGGAGACCTGGGCTAGTTGTCACACATTATACACCAGTAAAAATTCCTCAGGGTAAGTCTACGTCATTATAAACAAACATATAGTCCACTGACTCCAACAGTGGGGCATGTTGTTACACTAATTGGGGTAAGTTGTCACAATAGAACAGCCTAGTATATGTAAACACTAAACCAACTATAAAATACATCATTAGAGCACAAATTTAAAAGGTAACAATAATATCAAACTACTTTTTTGGTAGTCAGTCTATCAGTAAACAGTAGCTAGTCACCTGAGTGCTAGTATTACTGACGCATTTCTGAAGCGTTTCTATGGGAACCAGCACACCGAAGCCATCAATGCAAGTAAAAATCAGCTTCAGATCAGCTGCGTGATGCGATTATATGATCAGTGCAGTTCAAATGCACGAGACAGCAGACAAAAACACTGATAACACAGATATGCTGAGAAAACACAGCCCGACATCAGTGCACAGAAGCGCGAGCTGCACGCTCTACAGAGGATGGCGCTTTAATGCAAACACCTCATTAAACACAAGAATACACAGTGACTGTAATACCTAGGCTCGACTCTTGCTGTAATCGTATATATCTCCAATTTAGCAGCAATCCATGTTCTCCCGATGGTAATGGGTGGACAGCTTCCCCGGCCTTCCTTTAGTGACCGGTACTTCCGGTAGTGAGGGTTTGTGGTTAAACAATTTCTATGATAAAAGTCCGACGGGTTTAATCAAAAATCGCTTTTAGTATCATTTTAAATCAAAGAATACTTCTTAATGGATTTTTAAAAATGTATTTTAAGTTAGAGGTAATTTTGTTTGCTTTAGAGAGAGAAAGGACGATCATTAAGATGGTGGATAGATCTTTCTGGAAAACATATGTGAACATGTCTTCTTTACATATTTATGCAATAAAATACAAGCAATAATCGTGCTGGTGTACATCACCATTGCCATTCAGTAGGTAAATGCAGATATTCAGCACTACAATGTTGTTGCACCAATAGAGAACATTATTTACTCATTATATAGAGAAGATTTAAGGCAGTCATTGCCTGCAAAGGATTCTCAACAACATATTAAAAATTAACATTTTATTTATGATTATATTTATTTGTCCAATTACGTTTGAGCACCTGAAAATGGGTGGACTGTGTATAAAAATGTTTGTAATTCCTAAGCATGTAATGTTATTTTTTTGTTCAACCCCTTGAATTAAATCTTAAAGTCTGCATTTCAATTTTATCTTGATTGTTTTATTTTTAATTCTGTTCTGGTGGTATTAAAAATACCACCAGAAAAATACCCCCCCCCCCCATAAAGTCTTTCAGCCAATCTGCCTTTTTCTTTCTTTAATATCCCAGATAGCACACGTACATCTGCAAGATGTCTGTTAAAGATCTCTTGATCTGGAAAGCACCTGCAGTCTACAAACGTCTGACAGACATCTTTCAGATGTCAGTTCTACATACATTCTAAATCATAAACATCTTCAAGACATCTAATAGGCGTCTACTTGACATCTAAAAGGAAATGTCCTATAGACGTATTGCAGATGAGCAAACACCCTAAAAAATACATCTTGCAGATGTAAATGCAGACATCAAATAGACTTTGGATTACGAGTCCGACTCTCTAACCATTAGGCCACGACTTCCCCTAGTCGTGGCCTAATGGTTTCCCCTTTTATATACATTGATGATATTTTGGAAACATATTTGGCAAGTTTCAAGACATGGCTGGATGTATTGCTGTCTAACTGAAATGAAGATTTGAATGAAGGTTATTTCTTTTAATATAATAGTTTGTATTATATTAAAAGAAATAACCTTCATTCAAATCTGCATTTCAGTTCAATAATACTTCCCCAATCACGGCTTGCAGCAGAAATATGTAAAATAAAAAGCGTGAAGGCAAAAAAAGGTGTCCAGCCATTCATGTTCCGAGGATCATCTAAAGACTAATGTTTAAATGGCTGTACTCATGGGCTGTGTGCTGTTCTGACAGTATCTAATGAGAAGCTGCGGTGACTGTAAGCACAGGGAGTCACTGACTGTACAGGCTTGTAAAACTGAGAGAATGATCCGCTTCATTGACGACACACAGTTCAAGCACTCACTAACATAAACATCTGCTCCTTAATTTGGCCAAGAATATGTTTACTGGATGAGATCTGACGTTTGTGAAAGGAGTGTTTCTTATAAACCATTCAGACTTATTTTCCTTTTAATCATTTGCCACAGTTTATGCATCATTTTAGCTTGAGTTAGTGGGTAGATTGGTGTTCATTTTGAGTTTATGTTAGTTCTGTGTGTGTGACTGTTAGGTGTCTTTGTAAGCTGTCATCTTTATTTCGTTAGCTTTGAGTTATGTGATGTGATCCTCCCTGGAAAAATCTGTCAACTGCAGTCAGCATATAAAATAAGCGTAATGTTATTACAACCCGAATTTCAGAAATGTTGGGACGTTTTTTATCATTTTAATAAAATGAAAATTAAAAGACTTTCAAATCACATGAGCCAATATTTTATTCACAATAGAACATAGAGAACATAACAAATGTTTAAACTGAGAAATTTTACACTTTTATCCACTAAAGGAGCTCATTTCAAATTGAATGTCTGCTACAGGTCTCAAAATAGTTGGCACGGGGGCAAAACAGGGCTGAAAAAGCAAGACATTTAGAAAAGATTAATCTGGGAGAACATCTAGCAACTAATTAAGTTAATTGACATCAGGTCTGTAACATGATTAGCTATACAAGGGATGTCTTATGGTGCTTTTCCACTGCGTGGTACGACTCGGCTCGGCTCAGTTCAGAATGGCATGGCACGGCTCAGTTCGGCTCGGTTTGCGTTTCCCCTGCAGTTTAGTACCGCTTTTAGAGTGCGCGGGATTATTCACCTGTTGTTTTAGTTGCGCCGCCTCTACTGCCATGACTCCTGAAAAACTTTTCAATTCCGTGTCGCTCCATCAAGCTCTCGTTGGATCCGCTCCTCGGCTATCAAAGAGAGGGACATATGTACTTCCTCAACAGACAACGAAACAGCCATTTTTGGTTCTTTAAAAAAGGTGCGCCCATTCAATACAGTTGCGTTCGATCCTTCTCTGGCTGTGCTCATTTAAATCTATCGGGTCTGTTGTGTCTTGTGCCGAAAGTTCAATGACACAGGCAGAGATGATTCTCTCCGGCCAATCAGTGATCAGCAGTGTTTACACGTCACGTTTTGGTAACGGTACGGCTCGCTTGGAACCTCGGCCAAGGTGGCACTAAAAACAGTACCAGGTACCAGGTACTGTACCCTGTGGAAAACCCCTCAAAAGTACTGAACTGTACCGTGCCGTACTATGCAGTGGAAAAGCGCCATTAGAGAGGCAGAGTCTCTCAGAAGTAAAGATGGGCAGAGGCTCTCCAATCTGTGAAAGAGTGTTTAAAAAGATTGTGGAATACTTAAAAAAACAATGTTCCTCAACATCAGATTGTAAAGGCTTTGCAATTCTCATCATATACAGTGCATAACATCATCAAAAGATTCAGAGAAACTGGAGAAATCTCTGTGTGTAGGAACAAGGCTGAAGACCTTTGTTGGATGCCCGTGGTCTCAGACGACACTGCATCACTCATCGGCATGATTCTGTCATTGACATTACTAAATGGGCCCAGGAATACTTCCAGAAAGGACTGTCGGTAAACACAATTCACCGTGCCATCTGCAGATGCCAACTAAAGCTCTATCGTGCAAAAAGGAAGCCATATGTGAACATGTTTCAGAAGCGCCGTCGTGTCCTGTGGGCCAAGGCTCATTTAAAATTGACTGTTTCTAAAAAGAGGAGGGAGACCTTCCAGCATGTTATCAGCGTTCAGTTCAAAAGCCAGCATCTCTGATGGTATGGGGTGCATAAGTGCATACGGTATGGGCAGCTTGCATGTTTTGGAAAGCACTATGAATGCTGAAAGGTATATAAAGGTTTTAGAGCAACATATGCTCCCCTCCAGATGATGTGTATTTCAGCAGGACAATGCAAAACCACATACTGCAGCTATTACAACAGCATGGCTTTGTAGTAGAAGAGTCCGGGCGCTGAATTGGCCTGCCTGAAGTCCAGATCTTTCATCTATAGAGAACATTTGGTGCATCATTAAATGAAAAAAAAAACCGTCAAAGACGACCACAAATTCTTCAGCAGCTGGAAACCTATATCAGACAAGAATGGGACCAAATTCCAACACCAAAACTCCAGAAACTCAAACTGTTTTGAAAAGAAGAGGAGATGCTACACCATGGTAAACATGCCCCCGTCCCAACTATTTTGAGACCTGTAGCAGGCATCAAACTTGAAATGAGCTTTATGCATTTTGTGCATAAAATTGTAAAATTTCTCAGTTTAAACAATTGTTATGTTATCTATGTTCTATTGTGAGTAAAATACTGGCTCATCTGATTTGAATGTGACTTTTAGTTTTCATTTTATTCAAATTTATAAAACGTCCCAACATTTCCAGAATTCAGGTTGTATAAAAATTGTGAGGATTGTTGATGAGGACTAGCACCAGCAATAAAAAACAGTTCACAAGTTTTCCTTTGACTATTGATAATAGTTTTTAATGTTTTAGTTTTAATTGATGTAGAATAGTATAAAATTTTAATATCAGCCATAACATAAAATGGTAACACTTTAGAATACTGTTTCTTACTTACTGCATAACTAATAAGGAATTATTGAAGAACTATACAGGTAATGATTCATTAACACTTAGCGCACTACTGTTAACTAATAAGGAAGAAGTGTTAACTAATCAGTATGTAATACAATTTTATGATTGTGTTAAGTAACAGTTAGCTAAACAATAACTAATGTATTCTGTCACACCTCCTGAAGAACTACTATTAATTATCTACTAGTTAAGGTTCAATAAAAATAATTATGAAGTAACTACTACTGAACAATTATACGCAAATAGTCACTATAATAATCAGGTTGTGGCCCACAAATCAAGTACTTGAGCAAAAGTACAGATACCCAATAAAATATTACTCCAGTAAAATTATAAGTAGGCCTATTAATTTTTAAAATTACTTAAGTAAAAGGACACTATAGTACCAACTTTGTTACAGTCCACTACTACTATTATTAGCCTATAATGGAAATAAAATATGCATTTTGTTTGCTAAACACCCAAAAGGACTCATTACTATAATTGTACATAATGAGGGGTGAGAACCAGAAGGGCGTAAGTGACATTTTGGGTGAAATGGATATATTTAATATATATATATATATATATATATATATACTGGCAAAAGTATACTGTCATCCATGAGCAGTGTTGGGGAAAGTTACTTTTAAAAGTAATGCATTACAATATTGCGTTACTCACTAAAAAAGTAACTAATTACGTTACTTAGCTACTTTTTATGGAAAGTAATGCGTTACGTTACTTTTGCGTTACTTTTTAAATATGAGCAGGGCTTGATTGTTTCTAATACAAGAAATTACATTAATACAAATGTAAAAGCCCTGTATCTTGTGAAGGAAAAGTAAATTCACGTCTGTAAAGTAAAACTCGGGATAAGAAGGTTTAACACTCTTCGGCAATAAAAAAACAATGAAGTACAATTGTTAGTTTATCTAAAGTCATTTTTGCTTATTAGTATGGTTGAACTGGATCAAAGGTCAGCAGCAAAGACATTGGTTAATAAAATGGGATCAGATACATTTGTGTTGTTTAACATATTTAATTATTGCAGTTTGCGTCATATTCTGAGTTTGCATTTCACTGTTTTAATTCATTTTGATGAATACTAAATCTGTTTTTTGCGAGTGGGATGAATTAATTCACATTCACATTTAGTCTAGAACTACAGTAACAGCATGTTCACAGCGCACTGTCAGTCAATAAATGGGGAAAAAGTAACTCAGATATTTTCTTGTAAATTAAAAAGTAATGCGTTACTTTACTAGCTACTTGAAAAAAGTAATATTATTACGTAACTCGCGTTACTTGTAATGCGTTACCCCCAACACTGTCCATGAGTATACAAATTTTTATTATAAACGATTGAAATCAGTGCACAAAGTCAGATCAACCTATTGTAAGTTTTTGTTTTGGCCCTCCTGTAAAGTTAGTGAAATGTCACTTAAGCCTTTCTGGTTCTCACCCCTTATGTTTTTGCCTGTATGGTAAATAATTTCCTTGTTCTGTAGGAAATCTGCTTCGGAAAGGAACCGCAACTCAACTGTCTTGCCATAACTATCCAACTTACTACAGATACAGTACACTCTATAAAATGGTGGTTTGTTAATTAATCAATTAATTTATTAATTTATTTTCTGAAACACTGGGATGAAGCTGTTGGGTCATATTTGTTTTTTAGTCTTAGGTAGTTTTTGTGTTGTGTTAATGCCTAGTTAACGGCAGTTTCCCTGAGCCCAGCTCCCGTATAAGTAATTAATTCCTTATTAATTACTAAAGGTTTCGCTATTTCGCTATATACACATCTTCCTTATTAGTTAACAGTAGTGCGCTAAGTGTTAATGAACCTGTTAGTTCTTCAGTAATTCCTTATTAGTTATGCAGTAAGTAAGAAACAGTATTCTAAAGCGTTACCCATAAAATTTATCAACCAGACTTTTCATATCGGTGCATCTTAACCCTATATTTTTATGACATTAATTTTCTACTTCCAAATTCTTTAAAGAAATTAAATTTAAATTTCACATTGCATTTACATTTCAATCTTTTATTTGCTAATTTAAACATTTTCAGTTTCATATAATATTTATTTACACGTATATCCGCAATCTCATGTTTTTAAGTTTCAAGCAGTTGTCATGATACTGGTATTTCTAACTTAGATACCTTGAAAAAATATTGATAATACAATTTAAAAATAAAATTGAACAGTATCTTCTCATTTATCCTCATGTCTGATTGTTACAGATCTGCCAGGTTCTGCTACCCAATCACAGCGCTCACCCTCACCAGAATACTGATCACGCACACCTGCCACTCATTCCCTTCTCATTACCCACGCAGCATAAAGACACACACCGCCCAACACCAGTCGTCCAGTCTCGTTTGTACGAAGAGGACTAACTCACTACGCTCAGTCATAGTGCAGTACCTACCTAAGAAACTTACCTGTTGATTACTTACCTGTTCTGCTCGCTCCTAGGCAATCTCCAGACCCAGCTCCAGTGGCATCTGTTCCGAGATCGTTTCCGGATAAGCCCCAAGTCTGCGGTGTGTGTCTGTCACAGCTTCCTCATCCCTCTCTTCTCCTGCAAGAAGGAAAACCTAGATCATCAGCCTGTTCGTTCAGCGACCCCAGATTCTGTCATTCACTTACCTGATACCATTACCACTGTTGATCATTAAACCTACCTTCACTTGTGATTCTGTCGTCCTGCCCTCTCATTATAACACTGATAGCTTTGATGGGAATTATATAATAATAACAACAAGAACATTTTAAAGTGTCCTTGTTACAGTATAATTATACATTTACGTACTGAGTAATATTAATTATCTACTTACTATAGGGTTAGGGTTAGGATGAGGGTTTGGTTTAGGTTTAGCTGCAAGTAATTATTCATAATTTATTGTTATTATAATAGTAAGTACATGTAACATGTGTAACAAGGACACCGTAAAATAAAGTGTTACCCAATAATATTTATAAGACTAAGAAATATATCACTATTGTAATAAAACAAATAGTTTTACATAATCACTGTATTCATTATTTTGCTTTACACTGTGTAGTAAAAGTACAATACTTATGTTTCATAATTACCTTCACTTGAAAGAGTTAGAGAGGCAAGCTTTTATTTTGGTGGAACTTTTTTGACAACAGGTTTACAGATGTTTTGCATTACAAATATAGTGCAATGTTATAATCATCTCTTCACAAAATGTTGGAAATTATACAAATGTGACAATAAAGCATAAGTGGAGCACACTGAAAATGATTGTCAAACTCACAGCACGTTCAGAGATTGAGTTTGCTGCATTTACTGTGAACCAAGCTGCTCTGAGACACTGTATTGATGTATTGAGTATTTAAAAATCAATATATTGGCTAATGGGCTAATTTTAAGAATGGCATGTTCATATTTTCATCTCTTAAGTCTTCCTCTTATCATCTGTTTGTTTACAGCTGTCAGTCATTGTTTTGTCTGGCTTTCAGACTCAGATTGTCTTGAAGAGACCGGAGACGATATATTCTGTGTGAGCTCCATCGAGGAGCCCGGTGCCGTTATTGTGAATAAACCAGCAGGGCACATTTTCTCCGTTCTTCACATCCTGTCTGAAATCTTTCTGCCAACCCCTGTTGACACAGAATAATGCAGCATTAAAGTAATATTGACCTTTCACGTTCAAACTGGCAAACTGTGCAGTGTCTTAAATTCACCTGGTAACTACAAGCTCTTGTCCTTTCACTAACATTATGGCATCTGGTTTGTTTGGATCCTTTCCTGGAAATGGTTCACTCACTTCAAACTCCAATCCATGGTAGAACTGACCTAAAGAGAGTTGAACACAGATCAGCCATCACAGACCGTGCTGCTTGATGCAATATGAAAGCAATATTTCAGACTCATCAAGAGTTAAATTGACAGCATTTGATAACCACAAAATGTTTCCACTTGTCTATCCTTTGGGTTACAGTGAAACACATTGCCCAATTTCTAAACATTAAAATACTTACTATTTCAGTAGAACAGACACTTTATGTTAAAAAATGTAACATGATTTTAGTGTGAAAAAAAAAAATCACTTATTTTATTACAAATTTTTTCTGTGTTAAATTTATATCCAATTTTATAGATTTGTTGCCATGATAACCAAACCCTACACCACCATAAACAACAAAATTGAATAACATTAGAACATAACATAAAATGTTTTAACAGAAGAGACGATATAAGTGCTTTTATAAAATCCTCCATAAATCGGCCCCTTTCATTGTAAGTGCTTCACTCTAGCCTTCATTTATGCATGTTGTTTTTAAAGAAGAAGAGGGATGAGTTGGTATTATTTTTGTGGTATTTCACATTATACCACAGTAGGTAGAGCAGCTTAACTTACACTGAACCTGGAATATTCCTTTAACCATCTCTGCTTCTTTTTTTTATTTTTTTTTCCAAAAATTCAAACTTTTGTGTTGAAGTTTTTAATTTTAACACAAAATATTATTTGGATATGTTAAAGGGTAGGAAAATAAAAAGGTATAAAAGTCCATGGACAAATATAGCTCATAAAAAGTTTATAAATATTGCTTAGTATCATAAAATCCCCTGAGAAATATTATTGAACAAAAATATATTACAGTGATTTTCCTGGGAATTTTTTTTAAAGCTTCAAAGGTACCAAGTGTGACTCAAAAATGAAGAGGCCAAGAGGGTTAGCGTGACATATATAGTGTGGTAAGTTCTTCAGAGATTTTACCAAGCAGGCCGTGGACATTGCTTGAAAAGAGGTGACTGTCCAAGGTGTAGAACCCGAGGTAGTCCTGATGATACGGGTGTTTCTGCCAGACTTTGTGCAGGATAATAAGAAACTTGACTGAGTTCCTTAAGGTCACTGTTAAACTGCGATCTTTGATCACCTGCAGATCCATGCTGGAGAAAGAAGGACAAAGTTCTGTCAGGATGATGAGTCTTTCCCCCGTTCCTTTTTGAAAGGGTTATTTCAGTTAGCTTATAATGACTTGATAGGAATGAAGTGAAATGATGATATTATGCATCTTACTTGGCCCCTTTTACTGTGGCAGTATCCGTCCAGAAGAATTTTGCCTGTGTTCCCTTGTCAGACACGGAGATCTCCTTTGTACTCACCATGATTCTGATACCAAACTTCTCATGAACAACCCCAAAGCGCCCAAAATAGGTGTGCATCTTGCTTCCTGGGAAGACTTTCTTATCTCCAATGGTTTGGCCATTGACCACAATACCTGTGGAGCACCAAGAAACCAAATAAAACTCTAGAACTGTAGACTATAGAACATTGTGGATTCCATTCTGGTTTAAAAACCGTATTTCTTTAACTGATGTAATGTTAATATAACGACCTATTGAAGTTCTGAAATCTGTTTTGTACCTATACTGATAACCATTCAAATAATTTGGTGATGAGAAACTCACATGATGAACCAAAGCTCACCACAACCTGAGAAGGCCAATACTAATGAATATATATATATATATATATATGTATATACGGTAGAAGGTGCACAATGTCATTCACACAAACACTAAACACCTTCATGCTGACACTCGTGAAATATGCATTAAACATCAAGTTAACAACATTAGATGTAACATACAACCCTAATAAACATAACTGATAAAAAACTAAGAAGAAACATAGTTATTTCAAAGAAAAAAAACATCAAATTTAAAATATTTTTCACTTCCAAAAAAAAATGTATTTTACGGTCTGAAATGTCTATTACAGTTTTTCACGGTATATAGCAGGGGAACTTACCATTGACCATTTAACAGGTTTTTACTGTAGCATTTTCATTTTTTTTAACAGTTAAAATCACCGTCCATTTTTACAGTGATGTTGAAAACATGGTAGCAACATGTTAAATCATGCTAACAATGTGGTAAAACATGTTAAAACATGGTAGCAATGTGATAAATCATGGTACAACATGGTAAAACATGCTAAATAATGCTAAAAATGTGGTAAAACATGTTAAAACATGGTAGCAATGTGATAAATCATGGTACAACATGGTAAAACATGCTAAATAATGCTAGCAACATGATAAAACATATTAAAACATGGTAGCAACATGATAAACCTAACATTGTAAAACATGCTAAAACATAGTGGCAACGTGATAAATCACGCTAGCAACATGTTAATCATGCCAAAAACATGTTAAAATATGTTTGCAACATCTTAAAACATTCTAGCAATGTGCTAATCATGCTAATCTTCAAACTTCAAGCTTTTCAAAGTTATTTAAAACTTTTAAACAAGGCTTTTTCAAGCCAACATCAGAGTGTGTTTACAAGTCAAGTCAAGTCGCCTTTATATTATGGAGGATAGAGTGTCAGTAATGTATAATAATAAGATTAAACACTCAATTTTCAGTTAAAGGCATTTCATTATTGAATTCAGAGGTGTCTTTGTATAGCTCAGTTTAGTTTAAATAGTATCTGTGAAAGCAAATTGACGATAATCACTAGAAATGAAGTGTCCCCAACTGAGCAAGCCAGAGGCGACAGCGGCAAGGAACCAAAACTCCCTCTGTGACAGAATGGAGAAAAAAACCTTGGGAGAAACCAGGCTCAGTCGGGGGGCCAGTTCTCCTCTGGCCAGGGTACAAACTTTACTCATCTAGTTAAATCTATAATCCTGTTAGATTTACTGAATCTGCGATGTCAGGAGGGGCAACCTTTATGTTCTCACCTGTAAGTGGGTCTCTAACCAGGTTGAAGATGGTACCAGGTTTGTCATCAATGTTGAAGCACAGAGCATCATTCTTACGTGGCAGCTCAATGATGAAGTGTGGATCTCCATCAACTGTTACATTGGCAAATTGTTAGAACAGCACTGCTGATGTGACTTATGAAGCTTACCTACATTTCACATTCCCAGTATACATTTACCATAATATGAGGGTGCAGAGTACTTGGGGTAGCTGGCCGCTACGGCTGTGTAACCTGCAAATAAGACAATGATCGAACAAAATAAATGACAATTCAAATATGAAAAAAAGTAAATGAAACTCTCATTCACATTACGTTGTTAAGTCGTGACGTATCAAAAACTGTTCCCAGGTCCACATCTCTACTCTGTTTCAAGTAGGAATACTACCCCAACAGCCGTTCATGAACACTATTCACTTATAATGCACCTTTAAGCAAAGCTTTTAAAAATTGCGATGTCCACTACAGTCTCCCTGGGTCATGACATCAAGGACACGATTTATAAAAAGTTAATCACTGTTTGGCCAACTCAATTGGGATCATGAGTTTTGGTAGTAGTACAGCACAGCATGTTTATGTATTAGCACCATTTATTGTTTGCTTTTGGATCTTAGGAGCGGCTTACCATATTTTTGTATCTTTCCGCGTTCCTCTGTGAATCAATGTTGAGAAAAGAGTGAGTATCATATAACATATAATTTGTCATATAGTTACAAATTCATGGAGAACACTATGTCTTTATGCGCCATTTCCAAACTTCTGCTTGCTTTATTTGACAGTTTAGTCATACCTTCAGTTAGCTTGTCAGCAATAAATGTATTGTCTTTGGTTTCATCTTCAGGTTTAGTGACGACCATGGAGGTAAGCGGTGTAACAAAGTTGTACTTTAACGAAAGGCACAGAGCTTCATCAGTGGCATTTACTTTCTCCTCTGGTGTACCCTTGTCTCTGTCAGAAAATATTGTTTGTATTATAATTGATTCAAAACTTCTGTTTTAAAAGATTATGAATGCCCAATTAAAATCAGTAAAAATAATTCAGACAAATGATATTTGTCAAAAACGTTTTCAAACAGACTTCTTATCCAGGAGCTCCTGGATGGTCAGATATGCCCAGAGACGCTCAGTAAAGTCCCCAAAGATATACTCTTCATCAGGAAATATGGTTTCCCACTTCTGAGTATTTGCTTGGCCTTTCAGCTCAAAGTTATTTTTGAGCTGTGCCAAAACAAACAAAGTGAGATTAGTTTTTCAAGTCAATGATGTAAATTCACTGAAAATAGTATTACACAATCCAGTGATATTAATGAGGCTATGATCTATGGATTCATTGGTGATGTAATTGAAATGATGCTATTTAAATATTCTCTCTTATCCAGTTTAATATACAGCAGAAACGGTAAGTAAGTCTGATATAGCAACAATGGCTCAACCATTTGTTTGTTGAGCTATTCGTTTGACCAACCAATGGCTAGAGGCACAGAAATTACACATTCCTCTTAAATTATTTGTAATCCTAAAGGCATTTTATCTTTATTTATTTATTTTTTTTCACACCGAAATGGAGATATTATGCTTTTATGCTCATACGTTGAACCCCCAATGTCCAAATTTATAATTGCTTATAAATACTGGCACTATGAACTATGTATACGTGTGACAGGATAGTGTATTTACTCACCCCTTGTGCGAACACTTCAATTGCAAAGTTGTCTATTTCATTTAAGTCATTAAGTCGGCCGGCAACCATGATCTCAGAGCCATTGTACAGCTGTTTAAAATGGCTTCTTGTCAGTGAGTTAACGGTGTTCTCTGGATAGTGAAAATGCACTTCTGAGAGTAGAGGACTTGACACTTCTTCATAAAATCCCTTGGTAACAAATCATTAGCAAACCATTAGCAGTATTTTCTTGAAAGTCAGCATTACTAAAAAGATCAACATCTTATTTAAAGTCTAATCACAATTACATTAGACTGGATCATTATCAGGGTTGGCTATGGATGCACATTTCCCAATTCGATTCCAATTCGCAAGGTTTTGAGTTGACTTAATTATTTAATTTAATTGAACCATTTTATTTGGGTATATTTCTATGGAAGCTTGTTTCTGCCATGGAATTTATCTCACAATTTTGATTTTTTTTCACAGTTGTGAGGTAAAAAGGCAGATTTGCAAGATGTTAACCCGCAGTTTATAACTTTTTTCTCCAAATTGTGAGAAAAAAAATCACAATTACCTTAGTTATTATTATTATTATTATTATTATTTATCCCACAGCTGATACAGGCTTCTATATATTTCAGTTATTGTCAGACTTTGTCTCGGTGTCTTGTGCTTCCCCTCCTCTCGTGCCCTGTTCCTGTCCTCGTTTGATGTCATTATTAGTTTATTAGTCCCCAGCCCTGTTTTATTAATTATCTAGTTTTGTCTCCCCTTCTTAAGCCCTGTGTTTCCCTGCCTCTGTGTCTGGTCTAATCGTCATTCTATTGTCATTCCATGTCTCCAGCGGTCCCTGAGTTTGGCTCAATAAAAGTACATGTTTGAAGAGTTCCTACGCCTCCTTGCTCCTACATGTGTTGTGACAGTTAATAATTTTTTTATTAATTTACAGTAATTTAAAATACACAAATTTGTTAAAAGAACTACAAACTAAATTAACAACAGGGTCCAATTTATACAGTACAAAGGCTATTTATTTAGCCGATACAACATTAGCTCAGTTCGCTACCTTTAGCTGAAGTGGAGCATCAGAGTCCTCGTAAATCCTGCGAACAATGCCATTGTTCTGCTTGCTCAAAGTATCCAAAAAGCCATAGTTTGCATCATTACCAAAAGCCAAACTGAACAGAGTGATATTCCCATCAATGTTGTGACGAATGCTCTCTTGCATCTCAGGAAGAGTTCTCTCATCTAAAAATGAATAAGTTTTATTATTCCATCACAGACATCAAAAAAAGTATAACAGCTGGTGTTCTTTAATAAGTTAATGGAAATGACACTAGGGCTGTTTCCTGTATGTTTCTTTACGGATACTCCTAGTCAATGTTGATCATCAAGGATAATCATGGAAACAGTAAGGTTGTTGGTACGCTGTAAAAAGTGATGCTGCCTTAACTTAAAAGAATTTAGGAAACCCGTTGCCTTAAAATTATTAAGTAAATAATAATAATAATAATAAAAAAAGTTAAGTGAACTTGACAATTCACTTAACTTATACTTTTTTATTATTAATTACTTAATCATTTTAAAGCAACGGGTTTCCTAAACATTTTTTTAAGTTAAGTCAACTTATCACTTTTTACAGTGAGAAGCGTATTTATGAAATATTGTGTGTCATCAAGCAGCACGCAGACTCAGTCAGAGTAAAACAAGCAAAGTTTCACAAAAGTAAAATATTTCATTGTGTTTGGGGCAAATATCTGCACTCCTTGAATGCCGAATTTGGGGGCTGTAGCTAACTGCTGTAATCACTGTAAAATAAAATAAAAAAATAGTTGTTTCAACTTAAAATAATTTGTTACCCCCGCTGACTTAAAATGTTTAGTTTAGTCAACTAAAATATTTCAGTTGTCCCTTAAATTAACATTGAGTAACTTAAAATTTCAAGTTGACTAAACAAAAAATTTCAAAGTCAGCGGGGGTAACAAATTATTTTAAAACTTTTTGAAACAAGTGTTTTGTGAATATACATACATGTATTTGGTTCCCCATCAGTCAGCAAAATGATCATCAGTACCATGTTCTTTGGGGCTGTACCATTACGTTGCTCATCATACAGCATCTTCACACCATGTATGACAGCATCATGCAATTCAGTACCTTAGGTAAAAACAAAAGTGCTCATGTCACAAATTTTTGTATTCGATTATTGATAAATTAAAAAAGAAAAGTGATTTTGTCCTAATTTCCAGATGTTTACATTGAATTCCAGATTTTTACTGTGAACATTTGCACATTGAAAAGTGATAGTAAACATATTTTGTCTGCTTTAGGATTCTTTCACCAATTTTTTAAGGGAGGAGTTATGTGCAATAAAATGCTTTTAACCCTCAGTGTGCTCTGTCTTAATCACTGTGCATTACTGTCTTGCTTTATGTGATGTTTCCACGTGGATTGCATACAATTAATCATTCATAATTTGTTCAGTGATAAATTCACTTCCTTGTATATTTCATATTCATACTTACCACCAATAACTTGAATTGTTTTGACATATTCCTGGGCAGCTTTCACATTTTCCGGTGTTGCTTTGCTTAAATATGGCTGCCATACAACAAAGGTACTTGAAAATACAATTATGGCAAAGTAGTCCTCCTCTGGGAGTTCATCCAGAATGGTAACCAGAGCCTCTTTAGTCTAATTTCGACAACAAACACAGTCAAACATCCAAAGTACTGACAATCTAAAATTGAAAACAGTCTTTTCTCATTGAACAGACATCGTAACTCACCTGTTCCATTTTATTTCCCACCATAGAGTAGCTGTTGTCTATCACAAAAACAACCATTTTTGGTACCCTTGGAAGATTAGCCGGTGCGAAAAAATGCACAAAGTATCCATTTACAATCTGTAGATGATAAACATATTATTTACGTCTTACTCTTTGCGCTTTCCCAATAAATAATTTGTAGAATAGATGAACAAATTCAAACTTTAACATAGCATGTGTTAACTAGCAAGCCACAGAAAAGTATCCTTTTCATTTGTTCATTTGCCATGTCTTTATCAGGCATGTCTTTATCATCCTAATGAAATCTGACCTGGATATCACCGATGTCATGAGCACGGTTGACATCATACTTAATGAAGAAATCTCCATCGATGAGTGTCCCGTCACATTCAATGCATTTCCTCTGTTGATCCAGTGTTGGAGAGAAGGACACATGGGCCTGAACAAAGATCAAATTGTAATCATTATTACCATCAAAGGGCAGTTGTGGTCTAATGGATAGAGAGTCGGACTTATAACCCAAAGGTCGTGGGTTCGAGTCTCAGGTCCAGCAGGGGTTATAGGTGGGGGGAGTGAATAACCAACAGTCTCTCCACCCTCAATGCCATGACTGAGGTGAGACTCTTGAGCAAGGCACTGAACCCCCAACTGCTCCCTGGGCGCCGCAGCAATGGCTGCCCACTGCTCCGGGTGTACGTTCACTACTGTGTGTACACTTGGATGGATTAAATACCTTCTTAGTTACTAGCATTATTTACTAATAGTGTTTTATATTGGTATCAGTGCTATTCGTCCATGCAAAGATATTTCAATCATCACCTTCTTGTCAGTGACAGTTTTCTCTACTAAAGGGAGCAGTTCATTGGTGATGAATGTACCGTAGGCGTCCACAAATGCAATTCCCTGAGGTTCAAAAATATCTGCTACAATCTGTGGATGAGAGACACGACAGATTATGGTTATTTTATTTACCTTTCTTTTGATAATTTTGCATTTAATATGCATAATATGAATTCGAGCCAACAAGTCATTTATTGTTTAAATAAGAGGTGTTCATTCATAGTATGAGAGTAATTATTACTCTTAAAATTCTAAATATTGTCTTTAGTATATTTTTTTTATTGTGGAAAGATGTTTTAACAATGACATGCATTATATATCTACAGTATATAATCACATAGATAGGCGGGTTGTTGGCAAATAACATGTCCATGAATATTATACATTTTTACATTTTGAAAGGAGTAGTTCACCCAAAAATTTTAATTTGCTGAAAATTCTCACCCTCAGACCATCCAAGATGAAGATGAGTTTGTTTCTTAATCAGAGCAGATTTGGAGAAATTCAGCATTACATCTCTTGCTCAGCAATGGATCCTCTGCAGTGAATGGGTGCCGTCAGAATGAGAGTCCAAACAGATCACAATAATCCACACCACTCCAGTCCATTAATTTACGTAAAGCTGCATGTTTCTAATAAATCCATCAAAAAGTTTTTAACTTCAGAACATTGCTTCTGGCTAAAGTACTGTCAATAATATTACTTTCTCAAATGTATCAGCTGTTTGGACTCTCATTCTGACGGCACCCATTCACTGCAGAGGATCCATTGCTGAGCAAGTGATGCAATGCTGAATTTTTCCAAATCTGTTCCAATGACGGAACAAACTCATCTACATCTTGGATGGCCTGACGGAGAGTAAATTGTTCATTTTTGGGTGAAGTAGTCTTTTACCATAAAGAGTTTAAGTTGAAATTTTAATGTACAAATTAAAATACCACCATTAGTTTTTTCACGTTTTTTGCAGTACACTTATTGACAAATGATTTTTTAAATTAAATGTGGCTTCTCAATCATGATGTTATAAAATCTGCTGTGGTTAATAATGAACCTCAAAGTGCTGGACCAGCTGTTTTGGTTTGACACTGATCATGAGCTCATATTTGCCAAAATGTCGCTGAAGAAGCTCCTCATGGGTGAGAATAAATATGACACTGCTGTCTGCTGCGACATTCACAGTAACAGAAAACTTCTCCATTTTTCTACCAGAAGCCCTGGAACACCAGAATACCAGTTAGTTAGTAGTACATTAACAACAAACAGTTTAAAGTTCACTTGATTCCCTGTTTTCCTCTTCTCACTTGACTAAACCAGCAGTCTGGCCAGATGACACGGCCTTCTGATACTGCTGCTTGGCCTTCTCTTTTTCCTTCACCACACCTGTGTATGTCTTGCCGTCAATTTCCCTGAAAATCCCAAAAATGTGTCACAACCTGCTGCAATCATTTTTGAAACTGAGTCCCTCTGATTTTAAACTGAATCAGATGGAGAAGGACTGACATGCTGAAGTTGGTGATGAAGGATTTCTTGGGTAGATCCACCTCAAAGGACACTTCCTGGGAGACGTTGGCCTTATTGAGAGCTTTAGTGGTCATGACTGTGTGGGCAAAACGTGATGTCACCTTGCAGTCCACCTTTATGCTCTGCACCTCTATCTGAAAGACAGAGAGAACAAAAACACATGGAGGCAAATAAAGAGTGTCACTGATCTATTGCTGTCTAACTGTGTCCTGGCCAAATTCCCTCTACTGGCTCTTGTCTATCATGGCCTCCTAATAATCCCCATACACTTGATTGGCTCAATGACTCTCTCTCCTCTCCACCTGTAGCTGGTGTGTGGTGAGCGCACTGGCGCCGTTGTACTGTGGCTGCCGTCGCATCATCCAAGTGGATGCTGCACACTGGTGGTGGTTGAGGAGAGACCCCCCCACATGATTGTAAAGCGCTTTGGGTGTACAGCAATACACAATAAAGCGCTATATAAATGCATCATTCATTCAATATGCATAATATATTATTATTATAATAGTAAGTACTTGTAAAATGTGTAACAAGAACACCTTAAAATAAAGTGTTACCAAAACGTTTTATTGCAACAAAAGCATTTTCAATCCGTTTCAAAATCTGGAAAGTTTTGGAAAGCTCATGCTCAATAAATCATTAATTCTCCACAACACTTTCAGGGAAAGGCTGGAATACAAACACTTTGCAGCTGTGATTACTTCTATTGACTTACTGTGGTCATTTCAGGACAGAGGTTGAGCTTGTTAGGTCAGTGTCAGATACGTCAAACAACCGATACTATTACTGAACTGATTTTATTCAGGTAAAATATATTAATATGAATTAAAACACATTTAATGTTTAAATTTGTAATACATCAATTTCATAAAATAAATAAAAAAATGTTTAAATGAACTGAATCTTTCATTCAGCCCATTCAGCCAACAAGTTTTTTTTAAGGATGAGATAAGGCAAAAATAACCCAGGAATTGCCCATATTCATTTCTAATAAACTTTTAAAGCCCAAAGTCTTGACAGACAAACGTGTGTGAAATGTAATGGAGTTCCCACCTCAGCACTGCTCACGCTTCGCTTCTGTGAGGAGACAATTAAACATTTTTTTTAGATGGCGACAAAAAAATGGTTTAGATGTAAAAGATTTTGCATATTAAAGTTAACAGACAAAAAAATATCCTATGTTTTGTGTATTATTTGACACTTTTCTAATTCTTGAATATAATTTCAATACTGTACATCAGTGGTTTTGAACCATTTTGACTCGAAAGGTCTCTCTTTGTGTGTTTTTTTTTTTTTTTTTAAACAGAAATAAATTATCTTAAAGGGATAGTTCACCCCAAAATGGAAATTTTGTCATCATTTACTCACCCTCATGTTGTTCCAAACCTATGTAAGTTATTTTCTTATGCTGAACACAAAAGAAGATATTTTGAAGAGTGCTGGTAATCAAACAATTGATGGTCCCCATAATATTATTTACCTATTGTGGAAGTCAATGGGGACCAACAACTGTTTGGTTCTTCAAAATTCTTCTATTGTATTTAACAAAAGTTAACTTATACAGGTTTGGAACAATATGAGGGTGAGTAAATGATGACAAAAGTTTCTTTTTTGGGTGAACTATTCCTTTAAGGATCAGGCCCACTTGGAATTTTGCTGAGGCCCACCAGAGAGCCCTGGCCCCCTTGGTTGAGAGCAGTTGCTTCACACAATCAATTGGCATAGCAGACATTTAGCAACATTGTTGCAATACCTTTAAGAGTCTGGTTATGCTGGTCTCACTGACCTGGAGGGACATAAAAGGATACATTACTGTCTGAAGACACATGCACAGATACAGCCAAAGTTGTGCTTTTGGCCTGCTTTTGGACTGGATAAGTGCCCCTTTTGCATGATATTTATTTATTTAATATTTTACTTAAATTTGGCCCGTGGCATAAATTGTCAACTATGGTGTGTCCGACAACTGCATGTAAGTTCTAATTCTGCAAGACTCTACAAGATTAGGTAATAACATTCCATTAAGCATTACAACAAGCAAATATCAGCAGGATTGCAAATGTGATATAACAGCTCAAATAAACTGTTTCATTATATTAACTGACCGTGAAGGCACACTGTAGCTCAAAATATTACTGAGTTAATGCCTATAAACCACTTCATTAGTGCAGCAAAACATGAGTGAATGACAACAAAACCAGACCTACCCATTGTTCATTTCCCTTTGAGACGACCAGAGTCTCAAAAGACCCTGAAGAAAAACAAATGCACACAAAGATGCAGAATATCCACCCCGCGAACATGATGAACCATCTACTCTATCACATTCAGGACTTCTGAACTCTCTAAAATCACTGCGTACACTTTGTACTTGAGCAAATAGTTATTTGAGTGGGAGTGGGGATTTGTGATCTTTGTTCCTAAATTGTTGATCAGTACTGAACATGCACACCATGGTATTTTTGTGTATATATTGTTCTTGCTCAAGTAAGTACTGTTCATGTTAGTATTTGGATGTAAAGATGGAGGATGGAAACAGAAGACATGTTTGGACAGACAGTTTATTTTGTAGTCACTGAATGCCAGTATATATATGTAAAAAAAACTACTATCATTAACAGCGTTGTAAACCAGCTTTGTCAGATTTCGCATTATATCCAAATAAACCCATCACATCTTATATACTTAAGACTACATGAAAGCTAACATGTACTTTGTGTGTAGTGCAAAGGTCGGTTGAGTGACAGATGTTGTCTATATTGTTTTGAAGAGACCAGAGACGATGTAGTCTGTGTGAACTCCATCGAGGAGCCCGGTGCCGTTATTGTGAATAAACCAGCAGGGCACATTTTCTCCATTCTTCACGTCCTGTCTGAAATCTCTCTTCCAGCCCCTGGAGTCATGTGGGATTGAATGAAAAACCTAATGAATTTTCTGTCTCTCTTGAGGTGTGAATTCAACAATGCATTTTATGTTCGTCTTCATTCACCTGGTAACTGTGAGCATGTTTCCTTTCACAAACATGTTGGCATCTTGTTTATCAGGGTCCTTTCCTGGAAACAAGTCACTGACCTCAAAGTTCACCCCATGGTAGAACTGACCTGCAGTAAAAAAGAATCCCAAGAAAGCTGATGTTAAAGAGATGAAAATTTGCTGTTACCCTCAGGCCATCAAAGATCTAGGTCACTTTTTTCTTCAGCAGAACAGTAAAACAGCTTTTTCTTCTTTTTTAGCTGAAATCATGGTTCTTGGTGATTGAAGAGTCAAAAAAAAGTATCACAATCAACACAGAATGAATATCTGTTATACAATATTAATATCTGTAATATTAATGTAATAAAATTTATATCTGGAACAATCAAATAATCACAGTATAATGTAAAAAGTCTTAACAAAGTTTCATCTATGTACAGTTCTCCTGCTAATATTTGAGAACATCTCATTTTACCGAGCAGGCCGTGGACATTGCTTGAAAAGAGGTGACAGTCCAAGGTGTAGAACCCGAGGTAGTCTTGATGATACGGGTGCATCTTCCATATTTTGTGCAAGATAATAAGAAACTTGACTGATTTCCGTAGGGTCACTGTTAAACTGCGATCTGCGATCACCTGCAGATCCATGCTGGAGAAAGCAAAAAAATGGAGGATGCTCAAAATTGAATTCTCGGAGAAGAAGAATTCATGCAAAATGCGAAATTATTTTCTAAACCCATATACATTTTTGTTAATTTCAGTTTTCATTTTTTTCAACTTTTCAACTATCCCTTAAAGGGGTCATCGGATGCCCATTTTCCACAAGTTGATATGATTCTTTAGGGTCTTAATGAAAAGTCTGTAACATAGTTTGGTTAAAATTTCTCAATGGTAGTGTAAAACAACACAGCTTTTACCCTGTCAAAAATAGCTCTGCTCACCCCGGCCCTCTCTTCCGAGCCGCGCTCTGTGACAGTAAACTTTAGCCACATTCATTGTGAGACTTGCTAACCTGCACATTATTAGGACAGGTTTTTGCAAAGATTCATTAAAAACCTTACACTCACTTCTTCCGGAGGTGAAGCTGGATCACGACTGATTCGTGCAAAGATTTAGGTAGGAGCATTCCCTTCAAAAACAAAAGTAATCCACTGTGTCTTCAGCGGCTCAAACAACTTGTAATAGCGCATGTCGCATCCGATGACCCCTTTAATCACCGTTTAATATAAATGTATTTCTTTCACTTACTTCTGTCCTTCTAAAGTCTTGTTGTTAGTCCATGAGAATTTTGCCTGTTTTCCCTTTTCAGACACTAAGATCTCCTTTGTGCTCACCATCAATCTGATGCCAAACTTCTCATGAACGATCCCAAAGTGCCCAAAATAGGTGTGCATCTTGCTCCCTGGAATGATCTTTTTATCTCCAATGATCTGGCCATTCACTACAATGCCTGAATATGATTAAATATGAGAAGAAAGAGAATAAACCTAATCACAATTACCCACAACTAAACTTTTTGTCTTTTTTTTTTTTGACAGAATGAATCACCTGTAAGTGGGTCTCTAACCAGGTTGAAGATGGTACCAGGTTTGTGATCAATGTTGAAGCACAGAGCATCATTCTGATCTGGCAGCTCAATGATGAAGTGTGGATCTCCATCAACTTCAAGACAACAAGAGTAAAACTCATGAGTAACATGTCAGATATTTTTCTTTACTGTAAAAGTTATCTTTAAAATGTATTCAAACTACAAAAAAAAAAAAAAAAAAAGACATCTCACCAAAATAGGAGGAGAGTGGCTTTTGGGTTTTTCGTTGTTGGCTTAGGTAAGCAATGCCAGGCATTTGAGGTTGACCATAGGCACTTATATCTTCACGTAGTTGTGTAGTTGTGAGATAGAGACATAGAGTGTTCATTCCAGAGATTTTGTAACACATTTAATATAAGACACTTCTTAATGTTCTTACCAGGTTCTGTTGTTTCCTCTCGCTGATCTGTGAATCAAAAGAACACAGTGTTAAGTTGTCACACTAGCCCCTCTTCAGTCGGTCACATTTTTGGGCCATCAGCATAATAATTATAAAATTCAAGCCCAAAGAACTCATTATTTGAATATTGTTTTTTCCATTGAAAAATATTGTCAGTGGCTTCTACAAAATACAATGGATGTGCATTTCAACTTCTGGGAGTTGGAGGTATAGGTTTCTATCACCCCACAAGGAAACACAGGTAGGTTTACTAGATTTATGGATTTGTTGAAGTTGGTGAGATTTGTCAGGGTTACATTTGGAAATAATTGTGCCATCATCTTTTGATTTACCTACCTGTGAGCTGCATATACACTACCTGTCTAAAGTTTAGAACACCTCCATTTTCTGAATTACAAAAAGAGGCTTGCCTTGGACATGAAGCACTGTCAGTGGACTACTTGAAAAGGTACTTTTAAAAAGTTCTAGTTGTTTTGTGTTTTATGCTTTATTTCAAAGTACACTGAGACATTAAACTGCATAATTCAAATCCAAGTGTGTGCGCAATTCCGTGTGATGGATGCATGAGGTGAAAATTTCCTTGCATGGATTTCACATCATAGCTTGAACACAGCAATAAACCTACTTAGTTTGAAAGTGACTTCTAGTAGCTAGTGCTTCATGAATCTCTACATCATTGATAATGGACAATGGACCTCCTCTGCCCTTTATAGCCTGAAGTATCCTTGCAATAGTTACACTTTAGTAAATTCAAATACACATCCACTAAATTCCACACAATTAAACTGTATTAGTTGTTCCAATTTAGTGGAAATTGGTAGAAATCTAGAAAAGAAAGTCATACAGCTCCCAGCAGGCACCAGACGTATATGTAACGTCAGGTTGACGTTGGACATGACGTCGGACAGACTTAGCATTTTCTTTGAAAATGAAAATCAGGTTGACGTCAATTTGACGCTGACTTAACGTTGGATTTTGGTTACACAACCTAAAAACAAAAAAAAATTAACATCAGCTGACGTCGGTATTGGACATTAATTTAACATTGACATTAGATGTTGAATTTACATTTAATTTTGGTCACCTGACGTCACAAACGAAATTTAACCAAATATCAACGTCTTATGAAGTTGTGTGCCTGTTGTGTACCTGCTGGGAGGTTTGGAACAACATAAGGGTAAGTAAATGATGACAGAATTTTCATCTCATTAAAAAACTGTAAGAACCTTCAGTCAGCTTGTCAGCAATAAGTGTTTCATCTTCATCTTCAGTCTCTGGTTTGGTGACCACCATGGAGGTAAGCGGCGTGACAAAGTTATATCTCAGAGAAAGATCTAGAGCTTGAGCTGTGATGTTCTCCTTGTCTTCTGGGGAGCATTTCTCTCTGTTAACACATGTTATTGAAAACAGTATAATTTTTGTCATTCTCAGGTAATATTAGAAATATTGGAGTGCATGTTTGACCTTTTATCCAAGAGCTGCTGGATGGTCAGATATGCCCATAGTCGCTCTATGAAATCCCCAAAGATGTACTCCTGATCAGGAAACACACTGTCCCACTCTTCAGCAATCACTAGACCCTCAACCACAAACTGGTCTCCCAACTGAAATAAGGTGTATGGCACGCATGAAACAGTACAATCAAACTGATTTTTATTTAATAGCTAATAGTTTGCTTCCCTTACCCCATTTGCTGATACTCCAGTCTGAAAGGTGTTGGTCTCAAATTCTTGTAGACGTCCAGATACAACAATCTCAGAGCCTTTGAAGAACTGTCTAAAGTGACTTTGTGTCAAGTCAGTTACAGCGTTGCCAGGATAATTGAGATTCACCTCTAAGAGAAGTGGAGTAGCCACCTCATCATAAAAACCCTATAGACATAGAAAATCATTCAGGACCTGGATACAATCTGGATCAGGTTACATTTATTAAATATATTTATTGAATATATAATATTGTAGAATACCTGTAGTTGAAGGGCAGCATCGGAGGCCTCATAGACTCTTCGAGCGAGTCCATCATTCTGCTTGGCCAATGTGTCAAGAAGGCTGTAGTCCACATCATAGCCAAATCCCAAACAAAAGAGACTCATGCTTCCATTAATAGCATTACGGACATTTTCTTGGATTTTGGATAGATCTTGCTGGCCTTAAACACACATTATTCATTGCAGACTGTTAAATCAGTATAACTTAAGGTTTGGATTTTATAAAGCAGAAGTTTTTAAACTTTTTATTGCCATGGACCTGAAATATAATGATCCCCCTTATAAGGGATACCTTTCTTAAAATAAAAAGGCAATTATATATTGTCTTAAACTGTTTAAAATTGTAAAGAACTTTATTGTTTCCCAAATTTAATATATAACCTTTTATTAGTGCTTAGGTAACCTGATTTTATTATAACATTTAGCTGGCGACTTTATACAGTACTTATTTTTTATGCATTTAGCATTTTATATACTTTGGCTTTCAAAGTCCAGGATGTTGATTTCTGCTTGACTAGTTAAAGGGATAGTTCACCCAAAAATAAAAAATCATTTACTTAGTTGTTCCAAACCAGTAAGAGTTTGTTTCTTCTGTTCTTCCAGTTTCTGGTCCCCAGTGACCTCCATATTACAACCCGAATTCCAGAAATGTTGGGATGTTTTTTTCAATATGAATAAAATGAAAACTAAAAGACTTTCAAATCACATGAGCCGATATGTTATTCACAATTAACTGAACTGGTCTGATCTGATCAGAGGTGCGTTTCCCAAAAGCAACTATGGTGAGTTCAGAAAAAAGAAAAAAGAAGGCCGCGCTTAGTGCTTTTCATATTTCATAACTGTTCAGTGTTTTCAGCCGAATACAGTTTATTTTAGATTTCAGACATTTAAATACACTTCAGTTAAGTAAAAAATACATTTAGTTTGCTAAATAGGCTACACACTGATTTCTATGGAAAGCGGCAATATTTTAAGAAGTCTATTTGCTGTTTCAATTATGACTGCGTGTTTTATTCCTATCAAATACGCATTGTGTAGGTTACTGTAAAGTTTACTCTGTTTTTCTCCCAGCTAACTGGTCACCAATTACTTTCATGTATTTCGGGAGAAATATGTCAATTTACGTGATATGTTAATCCGACAGAATCCGAATCAACATGATCATTATTGTGCCTGCAAGACACGTCGCTATGGAAATCATAAAATTATATGTATAGATTATTTAATTATTTAATATTGTGCTTTCGCATAATTACCACTGTACATTGACATATCACGAATTAAAATAAAATAAAATAAAATAAACATGTACTTGGGGGCCCTCTGGTGGCCAAGGGGGCCCTAACCAGCGGCATTGTTCGCTTATTGCTTGGGCCTGCTCTGCATTTAGGCATTTAGATGTGGGGAAAACGACTTGCTAAAGTTCAAACTGAGCATCAGAATGGGGAAGAAAGGGGATTTAAGTGACTTTGAGCGTGAAATGGTTGTTGGTGCCAGACGCACAACCATCTTTAGGGTTTACAGAGAATGGTCCGAAAAAGAGAGAATAACCAATAAGCGGCAGTTGTGTGGACGAAAATGCGTTGTTGATGTCAGAGGTCAGAGGAGAATAGGCAGACTGGTTAAAGGTGATAGAAAGGCAACTGTAACTCAAATAACCACTCGTTACAACCAAGGTATGCAGAATATCATCTCTGAATGCACAACACATCGAACCCTGAAGCAGATGGGCTACAGCAGCAGAAGACCACACCGGGTGCCGCACCTGTCAGCTAAGAACAGGAAACGGAGGCTACAATTCGCACAGGCTCAGAATAGAAGATTGGAAAAACGTTGCCTGGTCTGATGAGTCTTGATTTCTGCTGCAACATTCAGATGGTAGATGGTCAGAATTTGGCGTAAAACATGAAAGCATGGATCCATCCTGCCTTGTCTCAACAGTTCAGGCTGGTGGTGGTGGTGTTATGGTGTGGGGGATGTTTTCTTGGCACACTTTGGGCCCCTTAGTACCAATTGAGCATTGTTTAAATGCCACAGCCTACCTGAGTATTGTTGCTGACCACGTCCATCCCTTTATGACTACAGTGTACCCATTTTCTGATGGCTACTTCCAGCAGGATAATGCACCATGTCACAAAGCTCAAATCATCGCAGACTGGTTTCTTGAACGTGACAATGAGTTCACTTTACTCAAATGGCCTCCACAGTCACCAGATCTCAATCCAATAGAGCACCTTTGGGATGTGGTGGAATGGGAGATTCGCATCATGGATGTGCAGCTGACAAATCTGAAGCAACTGCATGATGCTATCATGTCAATATGGACCAAAATATCTGAAGAATGTTTCCAACACCTTGCTGAATCTATGCCACGAAGAATTAAGTCAGTTCTGAAGGCAAAAGTGAGTCCAACCCGATACTAGGAAGGTGTACCTAATAAAATGACCAGTGAGTGTAAATGCATATAGTATGGGCAGCTTGCATGTTTTGGAAGGCACTAGGAATACTGAAAGGTATATAAAGGTTTTAGAGCAACATATGCTCCCCTCCAGATGATGTCTATTTCAGCAGGACAATGCAAAACCACATACTGCAGCTATTACAACAGTATGGCTTCGTAGTAGAAGAGTCCGGGTGCTGAATTGTCCTGCCTGCAGTCCAGATCTTTCACCTATAGAGAACATTTGGTGCATCATTAAATGAAAAATACGTCAAAGACGACCACAAACTCTTCAGCAGCTGGAAACCTATATCAGGCAAGAATGGGACCAACACCAAAACTCCAGAAACTCATAACCTCGATGCCCAGACGCCTTCAAAATGTTTTGAAAAGAAGAGGAGATGCTACACCATAGTAAACATGCCCTCGTCCCAACTATTTTGAGACCTGTAGCAGGTATCAAATTTGAAATGAGCTCATTTTGGGCATAAAATGGTAAAATTTCTCAGTTTAAACATTTCTTATGATATCTATGTTCTATTGTGAATAATATATTGGTTCATGTGATTTGAAAGGCTTTTAGTTTTCATTTTATTCAAATTTAAAATTCGGGTTGTATTTTTTTTTTTTTTTTTTTCGTACTGTGGACATCGATGGGGACCAAAAATAACTTGGTTACCCACATTCTTCAAAACATCTGCCATTATGTTTAACAGAAGAAAGAAACTCATACAGGTTTGGGACAACTAGAGGGTGAGTAAATGATGAAAGAATTGCTTGAAATATAACAAATTGAAATAAATTAAAACAATAGTGTGCAGTCAATTTTTCAACTAATTTTTCAATATTTTTCAACTAAATAGCTTTTAAAAATTAAAAGCTAAAATATATTGAAGATTAAAATACATTTCAAGCAAAAAACAATATGTGTTTTCAATATGTCACTGCATAAGGCTCAAGTTTTCCAATTTAGTTTTCCAACTACATTTAGACTTTTATTTGAATATATTAGATGTTTAGTCCTGTCTGTTTACAATGCCTTAAAAAATTTGCATCACACAAGAATCATATAAATTTATTTCGCAAAGTTGAATTCTAGCGCAGAGTTGAACAACTTTTAACTTGACGTGGAATCTTAAAAATGTGTGCTTATATGTAAGGTGCTGCAAAACTAACTATTATATCTATTATATATTTATTACATCTATTTTACCCTGATTGTTTTTTCTATGAAGCCATCACACTCTCTTGTACACAGTTTGAAAACTCCTATTCTAAAGCCTATTGAATGCCCAACAAAGACAACATTAATTTATTAATAATTATTACCAAAGAAAAAAGTATTTAAAAAAAGTTTTGTATTCTACAAAGCCAATACACACCAGAGCTGGGTCGGCCATCAGTGAGTAGAATGATCATGGACATATCTGGGAAAGAGTCACTTTTTTCTGAGGTAAGCATGTCCACCGCATACAAAAGGCCGTTGTTTATATCAGTCACTAATGGAAAAATATGAGAGAATGTTTAATACAGCATCAGTAAAACTTAAAACCAGTAATTTACTGCAAAATAAAGACTTGCTGTACTGGGTTACTTGAGAACCATGGCTCAATAGTCCTTCCAGCTAGGCTATGATTTCAACCTTGTGCAGAATTTAGAGTCCTTTTATTTCACTTCATACTTACTGTCTCTCGCTTCAATAGTCTTGACAAATTCTTTTCCTTCTGTCACATTCTCTGGTGTAGCTTTGCTAAGAAATGGTCTCCATGACTCTATAGTGTCATCAAATGTGACCAGCCCAAAGTAATCATCTTCATGCAGGTCACTTAATATAGTCATCAGAGCTTCTCGAGTCTACCAACAGATAATCAGCAGATGATTCAAATGTACAAACTAGGAGGAGAGTATAGCAAAGTGTTCATTTGACTCACCTGTTTCATCTTCTCTCCCTCCATGGATCCACTTCGGTCTATCACAAATACCACATTTTTAGGTATTTGTGGCAAATCATCTGGGGCAAAAAAGTGTACAAAGTAGCCATTTTTGATCTGAAACAGAAACACGAGAACATTCGAATAAGGCATGATTAGTAACAAATTCATAATGAGAACAGGCTTTGTTGATACTGTACCTGAATTTCACCTATGTCCTGTGGGTGGTTCACATCATATCTGATGAATAAATCTCCATCAATTAATGTTTCTTTGCAGTCTGAGCATGTCTTTTGCTGATCCAGTGTAGGAGAGAAGTACACATGTGCCTGAGGAGGATCATAGAGGATCAATGTTACAAGCATAGCGGGAAGTGCCTTTTAATTCAAATTATGTGTATATGTATGCTATTTGTTATTTATGTTGTATATGTATGCTATTTGTTATGTATGTTATTTATTTTATTTAGTTTGGTTTGGCTTTTTGCTTTGTTTTATTAAGATATAAAAAGGCGTCCATATCAATTAACCAGTGTTAGAAGATTATTAGGTAAATGAGATTAAACTGTACTTTTTTGTAAGAATTTAAGTTTCAGGTTTGAGATATAAATGTGCAATTAAAAGTTGCAGTTATAAGATATAAAAACATACTCAGACTTGTGACATAAAGGTGCAATTATAAGAAATAAAAACAAAACATATGAAATCACAATTTGAGAAATTATCTATGCCAGTCACAGTAGTCATTTGTGAAATATTAAGTTGCAATTGCAAGATATAAACTCACAATTTTGAGATGTTTGTGATTACAAGAAATAGTTAGACTGATTGATTGATTGATTGATTGATTGATTTGACTTTTTGTTTTGTTTTGACTAAACATGCTTTCATTTTAATTAACCAATGTTAGGAGATTGGAAACTTTCATATTAACCTTTTTATCAGTGACAGTTTTCTTCACTAAAGGGAGCAGTTCATTGGTGATGAATGTCCCGTTGACGTCCACAAACAAAATTCCATTAGGTTCATAGATATTTACCATAATCTGTGGATGAGAGACACGGCCGATATAACATAGCGTCCAATATTTAAATATTTCAACTGAATATGTGCAATGAATGAGTTTGAGAGAGAAACTAATGATGGACCTCAAAATTCTGAACCAACTGTTTCGGTCGGACACCTATCATGATCTCATAGCTGCCAAGACGGCGTTGCAGCAGCTCTTCGTAAGTAAGAGTAAATGTGACCCGGCTCTGGGGTGCGATGTTCACAGACACAGAAAACTTCTCCATGTTCCTTCCCGAAGCCCTGAAAGGCAAAAACAACTCTCATTTCTGATAAGTGAGATTAGCAAATACCGAAAAGCAAATGTGTACTCTGTCAGCATTCCAAAGCTTTGCCAATGGCCTGTACTTACTTAACCAGGCCAGCAGTTTGGCCGGATGACACAGCGTTCTCATACTGCTGCTTGGCCTGCTCTTTTTCCTTCACCTCGCTGACATATATCCTGCCCTCAATCTCTCTAAAAAAACAAACACAAAATATTTCAAGAGGCACTTGTTGGTTTTGGGCATGCAAGAAAAAGATTGAGAGTGTAATATCTATATTTATAGCTTGTGCAATGAAAGGAGGACTAACATGGTAAAGTTGGTGATGAAGGCTGTTTTTGGTAAGTCCACCTCAAAGAACACTTCCTGTGATGCATTGGCTGTGTTCAGGGCTTTGGTGGTCATGACAGTGTGAGCAAAACGAGATGCGACCTTGCAGTCCACTTGCATACTTTGCACTTCTATCTGAGAGAGAGACTGATAGATAGTAAGAGAAAGTTAGAGAATCTATTGTACAGTAATAGTTATATTGAACTTATATTTAATATATGGTCAAAGCTTCAGAACAAATTATTTTCTTTAATAATGGATGATATCCTCAACATCCTAAAAGATTTTTTATTTCAGTGCTGCATGTTAAATTTGTATTTTATAACTGTAGTTATGACGACTCTCAGGATAGATTGTAAAATCTTTATTAACCTAAATAAAATGTGCATAGGTTTGGTTTTTGCGGACTATATCTGCTACACTGCTGCTGCACAGTGTTGCGAAAGACCAGACTGGGTTGGATCCATTTGCAGCTTTTATTAAGAATGGTCAAACAGGCGGGTCAATCACCAGCAAACTGAGCAATAGAGGCAAGGCAGAGACAGCGAGAATCAAAAGTCCAATAAACAAATCCAAGTCGGGGCAGGCAGAGAATAATCAGCAACGTAACACAGTCCAAGTTCGAGAGGTGCAAAACAAAACACGGGTAATAACGCTCAGAAATGACAGCCAGGGCAAATCAAGACTTTGCAATGAGGTGCTGTGTGTGAATGGCTTTTATGTGTGTGTGTTAATGAGATGCAGGTGTGGAGTTCAATCAGTCCCAGGTATGAAGCATGATAGGAATTGTAGTCTGAGGTGGCGTGCAACAGTAGTGTAGTGCAAGAGTTCATGTGGTGAGCGAGGGACCTCTGGTGGTGAGTTAATGCGAGTTCATGGCCAGGATTCGTGACACACAGCAAGTAAACTTGTTTCTGCTAAATGCTCGGATCTTATGATTAAAAAGAAACATGCTGCTGCTAGAAAAAGCAAGATCCTTGCACAGACAGGTGGTGCTGGGGAGGAGGAGGCTAAGATGAGGACAGGCATTGTGCACAGACATAGCATTAATTGACTACGTCCTGGTTATGCAGGTAAACGGTAATGAGTACATGAATCCGACTGGCTGGAAACATTGACTTGAATAAACCAGTTAGAATGCAAGTAGAGTTTCACGGCTGAACTATTAATTTTTATGACTTTGCAAAGCCATATTCACCACTTCTTGTTTGCATAATTCAAAATAGTGTGGCATGTGATTTAAGACCAAGAGGTGATTAGGCCTTTTTACACCAGGATGAATGTTCGGTGTCAAACTTCAGTGTGACTGTTCAAACTGACATGAAAATTCACATGCTTACATGCTTATTCACATGTTTACTCTTTTCCATTGCACTGAAAAGTTAGCCATAAATGCACACTTATGGTCATGTGCCCAGATGTGCGGCGGATGGAAAAAACTAATACTTGGTGGCAGTCACGAACAGGCTGTTTTGCCAAGCGATAATAAATAGGAAAAATTCGGAACCGGCTCTCTAGTCTCAGTACTCTTGATCAACACCATAGCAAATACAAAAATATGAATGGCTGTTTGAAAACATCTGTCCACCATATTTTTAATGCATAAACAGACAATGCTTTTCTTCTGCCTGCCTCTTTCTTTCTTAACTTTTGACATTCTTAACATTCTTAAGACTTCTGGTGTCAGCTGCTTTTAGTTATTTTAGCTGTATTACTTTAGTCTATTACTTCCGTATTGAAAAACAAGGTGGATAAACGCCACCTACTGTCAGAGAGTGAATTTACTTTTTCATTCAGCCTGTGTGCAATTTTTTTTCATACAGCATACGTATTGGTGTGAACAGGACTTTTTAGCATATTATTATTATTTTAATTTTTTTGGTCACATGTATCAGATTGTGGACCTCAGTGTGTTGTTCCAAGACAAGATTCCCAGCTGTCCCTCCCTGATGACAGTCTTGTTCAAAGGAGTATGTCAGTCATACTTTTGATAACATTGTTTAATTTTCTAATCAGATTTTGCTTAACAGTTAAATGACCCAAAATGTCACTGCTGTGAAGTACTTTCACATGATTTCAGCATGTTTAAAATTACATGGAACACTAATGGAGAAACTATCCCAAGATATTTGGTGTTCAAGGCATTCTACATTCACTCTACAGTGACACTCAAATGACACTCTTACCAGCACTGTGCTCTTGATATAGACTTGAGAAACCGAAAAACCTTACCTGTTTTGCTGAATTATTGTTTTGATCTCTGTCGGTCATAGTGTTTTGAGCTTTAGCAGTAAGAATCACACAAATACACACACACATCCACAGCATTACTTTCACTGCAGACATGGTGAAGCCTGGCTCGACTGACTTCCACCCTGGGTGTAAATGTTCTTAAACGAGACTGAAATGAAGAGAGAGAGACGGATGAATGCCCGCCTGTGTGTGTTGTACAGGCACTATAAGGGTTGCCAAAGGGGTGTGTGAGTGTGCTCAATAATCTAGTACATTCTCCACTGCCTACCCATTCCACCCAGAACAGACATCCATCCCTCTGTCCATCCGCATATATCCTCTGTCTGTCTGTACCATGTCTGTCAGTGGCAGGAAAAAGTATGTGAACCTATTAGATTTGGTTGATTTTCTGTGTAAACTGGTCATAAAATGCCATCTGATCTACATCAAAGTCACAAGTATAGACAAACACAATGTGCTTAAGCTAAAAACACACTAACAACTATAATTGTCTTTATAGAACACATCATATTAAACATTCACAGTGCTGTGGAAAACGTAAGTGAGTCGATAGCAACGTTACTTTATTTTAACACAAGTTATTTTGTGTTCTGAGCGGTTAAACTGCTCACATGGTCTTCAGAAATATCCTCTAGGTCCTGCACAATCTTTGGTTTTCCAAACTCTAAATTATACATTTAGCATATTTTAGTTTTCCCAGCAGTTGGGTGTAAAGTAAAAATGTAAAGTATTAAAAATGTATTTTAATGCATTTAATATATATAGTTTATACTCTATATTTTATAATCATCTGTGAAACAAGCATTTGACCATCATAGAGTTTTGCAAGTTCTGATGTGGGACTGCTGATGCATCTAAAGTTCTCTCTTTTTTTCATGAAAGTACAGATGCTTTTTGTGGTGTGATGAGAAACTCTTTAGACCCTCTGTTTGCTTGAATAACTCACACAGAACCTCTCATTTACCAGAGGTAACTCCTCTATACTGTATGTACTGAGAGAGAGAGTTAATGTGCTGTAAATTGTTTCCGAGAGCAGCCAAATGACAAGCAATCAAGCTGCTGAGAGAAATAGAGAGACGAGAGTGATCAAGTGTGTCAATGAGTCTGTTCATGGTTTTCTGGACTCCAGAGTGTCATGTCTGGTCAGCATTGCTAGGGCGCTAGAGTGTTTGTGTGTGTTTTGGTTTTCTCACCACTCCCACTTTAACAAGGCTGAAGTCAGATATGAAGTCATTCTTCAAAAGGTAAACATTCAGTTAGCATTGAAGCAACACAAGAGTTCTTCACATGCATTACTGATTAAACAAGTGAACGAATGAACTAACGAGCTAAATAAATATGGCATTCAAACTTATGCTGGACAATTATATAATGATCAGTATTTGTATGCACTTCACAAGTTTGTACAAAATCGAAGACCTTTGTAGCTTTATAAAAGTGGTATGCTGATAATACAGTTTTAATAAAACAATGTATTAAATTATTCATTAAAAACATTTGTCGGAAAACTGCAAAAAATAGGGGGACTGATGATCATTTGGACCCCCTTTTTTGTCCATGCTCTACCTTGTCTCTAAACTTTATTTTGGGGCTTCTGTTCGTCTATTTATCACATGCACTGTAAAACCGAACAGTGAAATTATTTAAATGAAATGAGTTAATTTCACTCAAATAATAATGAAAGTTCATTGGACTTAATTGAAATTGTTACGGAAGGGGACTCAACACAAGAGAGATTGTAAAAAGGTAAGATTTATTAAAGCTGATGAATGGTGATTGATGACTGACTGGGTGAGTTCAGATAGCAGATACTTTGAGATGACTGGATACTTGAATGACTGATCTTGGTGTCTTGACAGGAGCTTGTGGATATCGATGGTGCCACACACCTCACTTCTGGCTGGACAGAGACTGGGGAGAAGGATCTGGATCCTGGACACGGATGACGACAACACTTGGAGGAAACACAAGAGGTAAGTACACACAGGTTGGTAACATGTCGATAGCTGAGATAGCATACATGAGTCCACTTCATCTGAACGAGACCAGATGTCTGATGGTTGTGAGGTGTGTGGTTTTATAGTGGCTGGTGATGAGGTGAAGATTCAGTGCAGGTGTGCGCATTAGTACTCTGGTGAGGGTGCTCGCTGTGATTGGGTGGACTGAGAGCCTGGTCGATCTGTGACAAATAAGTTCTGTAAACTCAAAATGTCATTGTAGTAAGCTGAACTTAAAATTGTTGCGTTTTCTAGTCCCCAGCATGCTTTGCATCAGACAACAAGGAAAATAAATGTAGAAATTAAGTGTTATTTTGTGTGTTTTTGCACATAGAGAGACATAAGTAAGTACTTAAATATTGTGTTATGTTAGGATATGCTTAGGTTTCTATTATGTTGGTTTTGTAGTGTTAAGGTCTCTGCACACTGAGTCTGAAATTTTCTTCTGAAATTTTTGCACGCTAAAAAATAAATACGACCTCACGTTGTGTCAATCACGTTTGCACACTGCCAAAATTTCGGACTCAGTGTGCAATGACCTTTACCGTTGTGGTGAAGAGTAGAGCCTGTGGTTAGGTTGAGGATGGACAGCACCACTTCAAGACTACACATACTGCATGTTTTTTTGACTATATATATATATATATATATATATATATATATATATTTTTTTTAGATTAGCATGTGCCAGTGTGCTGTTTCTAACTAGCACTAAATTATAAAGATCTGAATGAATGTGCTGTTGACGGAAGCGGGTTGTATATAATTATCATTGTGATAAGTGGGGTGGGATTATGGAAGCAAGACTTGGCTTGGCTTCTATCGCTCTCAGCCCTGCCCCACTTGTCATAAACATTTAAAGCTCTACTAACTTAAAAAAATTGTTTGTTTACTCAAATGTTTTGAGGCAATAAGTTTCCTCAAATGCTTTGAGTATTCTTAACTTATCAGGTTTTACAAGAGCTTTCTTAATCAGAGTTTAGTCAGTAATGCATGTGTGCTTTGCACGTTTAGTTGTGTCCCGTGGCTCCTGCAGTCTCGCGCTGGCTCATACTGGGCAGGGGTGAGGATGTGCTGTCAGAATCTCCGTTGAGGAGGTGACATCATCACAGAAACAGACAACATCATCGCTATGGAAACAATGCAGGCCAGAAGGAGTTGGGTCCGGGTGAATATAGGATTTGGATATATCAGGGGCCTTTCTCACATGAAGTGTTCACGTGCTTAAAAAAGCTAGACTGAGCAGACTTTTATAAGATTTTCAAAATGTGTTGCTTGTGACACAAGATGCTCAAAAAACAGTTCAGTTTGATGGTCATTGGATACTAGTTAGATACATATTGGATACTAATAGATATAGGCCTATATGTATGAGAGCTGAACCCTCTAAAGTGCGTTTTGCCTAGCTCTTTAGCGGTGATTAGATGGCTGAAGTGTATTTCCTTGAGGGAGAGGGCAGAGGAATTGACCCAGATCATGTCGGAAGTTCAGGAGTTGAGTTGTATTTGAAGGAGTCTGAAAGGCCAGAGGGACATCTGGGCGGCTGAGGACTGTTAACTCAGAACACATGTGCTTCTCAAAGCAGTGAAAGAGTGGGAGAGATATGTAGATGGATAGATAGAGCGTACATAGAGGTATAGACCTCAATATAGTTACAGTGCTTTACAGTGCTGCTTTGCATCGTGCTATGAAACCGATATTAAGTGTATGTTTTTCTAGATAAACCCGCTGTGAAGTGTTCCTTCATGTCATGGATGTCTCATCACGGTCCAGTGAAGGTTCCATCATTAAACACTAGATGGCAGTAGAGTCACAGCATTGACCTAGACGTGTTATCCACTAGATGGCAGCACAAGCTGGTACGATAGATTTGAAATGTGAAAATGTCTTGGTTTTATTAATAGGTTAAATGACATGTTGTGCCATTTTCTTTACATTTATTTTAACTAAATACGGTTACTTCCGGATACTGCATTATTCATTAATTCATTCATTTTATTCAGCTTTTTAACATTATTTATTAATATTTCCTTGCTTGTGTTATATAATTAATCTATAAATATATCTTTACATAAATATAAATACATTTAAATAATATATAAATAAATCATAATATAAATTAATCGTTTTATATTCAGTTTTGTGTATTAATAATAATTAAAGACAATATATAGAAAACCTGTTTTAGGAAATAAAAGCATTTTATCGACATTAAATAGTAGTAAAAATTATATTATTATTATTTAATAATAATAATAATAATAATTATTATTATAATTATAATGCATTTTTGTATAATATTTCTTTGTGGCAGGAGATTATATTTCATCTGACATTAAATATATCTTTTTTATATATTTATTCTTGTTAAATCATCTTCACAGTGTCTAATATTGTTTCACAGGCAATGCTACTTGATTGTATTGACTTGAAAATATAAATACATCCAACTCAGATGAATTAGTGGGCTGTGTAATTGTGTAGATTAGGCTTCTTCACAAAACAACAACAACAATAACACACACACACACACACACACACACACGCACACATTGTCCATCTTGTCTATCTCATCTCATTGTCTATGTCTATTGCAATTGTAATTTAGAATGAAAACCTAAAATCTTTTTGTGGTATAGTGATATCAGTAAAAAAAAAAAAAAAAAATTATATATATATATATATATATATATATATAATCTTTTTTCCATACACAAAATACACCCAAAGTAGTCATATTGTTTGCAGCACTCACTAATAAACTAGGTTCCAGAAGAGCTTTCATGTTAATTAGGGGAGAAAGGGGCTGGTTAGCAGACTTGTTTCATATCTTGTTCCACAAAGTTCATGTTGACCTTATGCAAAAAAATAAAAATAAAATAATAATAATAAAATACCATACCATTAGTTTGGCCAAGACATATTGTAACCAGTAAATTATTTAAAATGTCAGCATATAAAACAAACAAAAGTCATGTAATATACAGTTGTCTTGAGAATGAACCTACCTTCATTATATAGTATAATTACAAAAATATGATAGTTTATTATAATTTTATTTTGAAGAGCAATACACAAATTGCTGTAATTTAAATTTTGACCTTGGTGTTTGAAACCAAGCCATATCATTGCTAGAGAGAAGAACTTGTGAAAACTGACTTCAGAATCAAAATTGTAATTGGATATAGCTTTTGTAACCATTCTTTATTACAACTAGTCTTTCAGGGTTTTTTTTATGTTATAGCCTGCTTGTTTTGTAATGTTACTCCGTCTTTTAGATTTTAAAGCTGTGCTAGTTTGTCAGTATTTTAGTGTTGGTCTAGTCTGGCACTATATTAATATTCCAGTAGTCTTGTCTGTGTTTTTATAGTTTTTTTTGTCTGTATTTACTGTTGCACTAATCTCAGTATCTTAATGTTGCTCTAGTCTGACACTATATTAATGCTTGTTGGTATTTTATTGTCACTCTAGTCTGATGGTATATTAATGTTGTGTTTGTAGCATTTTGTCCTTGCTAGTATATTAATTTCACTACAGTCTGTTGTCAGTATTTTAATGCTGCTCTTGTCTATTAGTATTTTGTTGTCACTCTAGTCTGACAGTATTTTAACGTCGCTCTTGTCTATCCACATTTAATGTTTTAATGTTGCTCTAGTTTGACTAATATCTATTAATATTACTCTTTTAGCATTTTCGGTACCAATTTATTTTAGGGTCTCTTAACTACTTGATAATTAGCATGCATATTAATAGAATATTAGCCTTTTATTAGTAGTAATTAAGCACATATTAATGCCTTATTCTACATGACCTTACTCTACATCCCTAAAACTAAACTTAACAACTACCTTACTATCAGTGTTGGGAAGGTTACTTTGGAAATGTAATAGGTTACAGATTACAAGTTACCCTACTTAAAATGTAATAAGTAGTGTAACTTTTCAATTACTTTATTAAAGTAATGTAACTGATTACATTTGATTACTTTTATAAAATTGTAATGTTTTCAACCGTTAATCATTTTCATGTAAACCAGGCAGGGTTAACCTTACAGTAACATTGATAACTGTCAGATTTAGAAATCCTTCATCACTTGAATTAAGATTATAATATTTTAATTTTAAAGGAGACATTGGATGCAAAATATCTTCATCTGCATGTAAATGTGCCTTAGCAGTGTGTGGACACAACCACCCTACAATGATACAAATTCACTCCTGTTTTTTAATCCCCCAAAACCTAAACAGTCTCAAGTATCAAGCCATTTTGATTTTGGAGTGAATACCAGCACTTTCTTCCACCTTCAATACCATGACTGAGGTAAGACCCTCGAGCAAGGCACCAAACCCCCAACTGTTCCTCAGGCGCCGCAGCATTAGCTGCCCACTGCTCCGGGTGTGTGTTTACGGTGTGTGTGTGTGTTCACTGCTGTGTGTGTGCACTTGGATGGGTTAAATGCAGAGCACAAAATCCGAGCATGGATCACCATACTTGGCGACACGTCACTTCACTTCACTTTCACTAAATTCGTTTATGTCTGGCTGCGTAAATCATGCTTTCTGAATGAGGGACAATTCAAGACAGGTTTTGTTAAAAAGTTAAAACTCAAGGATGGATCAGCACCCATTGTTCATGATCCAGCTGCACCTCCAGAAGAAGTAAGTCTCACCTTTTATTTTTTATGATTATTTGCGAATCGCGTTTGCTCTTCCACAGAAGAGGGGGCAGGGTGAGCAGAGATATGCACCGAAAAGAGTCGCTGTGAACACAGACGAGGAAACACTGGAATCTAACAATTCCTTAGGAAAAAAAAAACAGTTAATCATATACATAAACCCTATAAGAAATATAAAAGTTATCAGATAAATATGTTATAAACTTCTGAAACATTGGTGTTTCATTTTTTAGAGCAGTCACTGCAATTTATGAAAGAACTCAATTAAATCTGTACGTGGGAGTGTGTGTGAACAAATCAGATGTATAACCCCCTTTGTAATCTTTAACATTTTCATAAGTAACTGTAATTTAATTACACATTTTAACTAATTACAATTACTTTTATTTTGTAATTAAATTACGTAATTCCGTTACATGTAACTAGTTACTCCCCAACACTGCTTACTAACTATTAATAAGCAGCAAATTAGGAGTTTATTGAGGGAAAAGTCGTAGTTAATAAGCGTGCCCTATTTACCGCATTCATGTTACCGCATTTTCTTATTGTATAGTATCTTAATGTCTGTTAGTATATTTATGTTGCTGTAGTCTGTCTTAATGTCGCTCTAGGATGTCAGTATTTTAATGTCAGTCAGTTTTTTTTAAATGTATTTTAAAGTAGTTTTAATATCGCTCTAGTCTGACTTATACAGTATTTCTCTTTTCTCCTATTAATATTTCAAAGTTAAAATGAGGCTCAAGTCTGCCGGGGCTTTGTCTCAGTCTAGTCTGAGTATATTAATGTTGCTCTACCCTGCCAGTATAAACGTTGCTCTAGTCTGTCAGTACTTTGTGTCATGCTTGTCTGCACATGTCATGTGTAACAGGATCTGTTTCATTATCATTCAACCGGCTGAAGTACTGAATGTAATGAAAAATCTAAACATGACCTATGACCTATTTTCTCTTGAACTGTATCTAATGGTCCCGACCCTAACCCTAATGGTTCCAGCTCCATCAAAGCTCTGTAAAGTTGTCTATTGTGTCATCTCCACTCTGATCTCCGTGTCCAGGTCTCGTTCTCCACCCGTCACCCCTTCCTCACCCCTCGGCGGTCCGCCACGATCCCCTCACACCCCTCCTGTGCTGTACCTTTGTCCCGGTTTGAATATTTCACATTGCTGTTGCCACTGGTGCGTGATGCAGGACTGAGCTCTCATTGTGTACACGCGTGTGGGAGCGCTGGTATGCGGGCCCTTGGCGTGTGGTGCGACGGGGCATGCGTGTGGCCGCTGACGCCAGTCTGCCCGCCTGTGCCCGCCTGTCTGTCTCAGCACGTCGCTGTTTGGACACACCTGACCGAGGCTGGAATCACCCACATGGCCGCCCGGGTTTTATCTCTTTCTCGTCTCCTACGTTCTCCGGTTGAACATTGACTCCTTCGATCTCTGTCCTTGTTTCTCCCCCTGCTCCTTAGTGTGCTCTTTGTATTTTACTGTCTCCCTCTTTCACTAATTTTTCTTTCATGTCTGGAGTGGTTAAAGAAAGAGTTCATTTATTTCTCTTTCTAAGCCTTGTGAATCGTATCATGTGATTTTGGGCTTCATTCAATCAGATTTGCTTGAATTGCTTATGCTAGTACCTTAATTTAAGTTTATTTTCAAATAGACTCATGGAAAATCTTAAAACTTTAGATTTTAGAGCTTTAGGTTATGAACTGTCCAAGATTTATAGTATCTTGATGTCTGTTTGGTGCCCCAGAGTAACATTTTTAAGTAACAAAAGTAACTCTTTTCCCAATATATTAATTTGTGTTGCTCCATCTATGTGCTTCATTCATGATTGGTTGCTTGTGTGTAGATTTTAGGCCTTTCTAACTTCCATATATTGACGTATAGCTCCAAGTTTACTTATGTGGCAGTGACACATGTGTACAGTCAGATCTTGTAAGTTGCTATTCATCTGAAATATTACTCAAATATGTCTTAGAGGGCATTTACACTTTGACTTTTCATTATCAGATTAAACATCTGATCAGTAAAAATGCATGTTGTGTCCAAATGTACATTATATACCTACTGTGTAGGATTTTTGGAGCTTGTCTGTACCTTAGATCTCCATTTACTTTAATTGTATGGGCCTGCAGTAAATGCTGTTTTGGTGACACTTTAATTTGATTGTCCACTTTAGACATTCTACTAACTATAAATAACTTTGTAAATACATGTTAGCATTACTATTCATTAGAGTATTGGTAGACTATATGCTTAATATCTGCTAAAACTTTATTTTGATGCTCCTACAACACACATTCTTCTGACCATAAGCAACTTTGCAAGTACATGTCAACTTATTCTACTAATCCTAAGACTTTTCTTTCTTGCTGGTCTGCATAACACAAAATGAATATGAGCAGAACTTGATATCCACTCAATGGTGTCAATGATGTTGAATGAAACATCTTGTACCTCTCAGATGACCCTGGCGGGAAAGGTTAGAGCGTACAGTTGCAAACTGTTCGTTGTTCCTGTTTCTCACTAAACCAGGGCAGCTCTGCCAGTTTTGCACATTTTTTAGTTTCATGTGATGATAAGATTCTGTACATATTTCAGACTTATCTTATTGATTTGTTTGTTTGTTTTCACATGCTGGGAGTCTTGTCCCTGTACTGTCATGCCTGTTAAATCACAATTCCATCTGAGAAAGTGAGAGAGAAGGAGAGAGAGAAAGAGAGACAAAGTGGTGCCCCATGTTTATCAGAACCATGGAGTTGAATTCCAGATGGCATGATAAGGAGAGAAACAAGCAAACAAAAACTCAAAAATAGAAAGTATGAAAGTAAAAGAGAGGGCAGACAGGCTGACGACAGGAGCCCTGGTGCACTCTGGGAAAATTGTTCGGGAGTGTGCTGTTTGCCGCTCCTTTGATTTGCTCAGACGGAGCAGATTAAAGTTTGTCATTTCAAATTCGTCCTCAAACTGAATCAACATGATTTTTGTTGTTGTTGTTTTTCCTTTAGCAATATATGGCAATTAAAAGTGAGCTATTCTTTAATGTAGCCTCTGCTTTTCATTCTTTGGTCTCCTGGATTTGAAACTGTGCGTAGGAGTCAATGACATGAGTTTTATTTGTCCATTTTAATTCATAGTTCACTCTAGACCTTTTCAATTAGGAAAAATAAATGTCTTATGCATACAATGACTTGAATACACTTCACGCATAAATGTATATACTGTACAAATTAATTCCTTTAGTTAGCAAGTATGCATTAAATTGATGAAAAATTATATTTACGATAAATGCTGTCCTCTTCAACTTTATATTCATCAAAGAATCCTGCAAAAAAACTATCATCCTTTCAACACAGGGATAAATAGCATTTTCACAATTGCATTGCATTTATAAATATATTAAAATTGAAAATAGGTATTTTAAATAATATTTCAAAGTATTACTGTTCTTTCTGTATTTTTTATCAAACAAATGAAATCTTTGTTAAACATTTATTTTGTATTTTTTTAAACATTACAAAATCATAACAAAGGTCTTGATCTCACAAAATAAGAAGCAACTAAAATATATATATATATATATATATCCCCAAGTATATCTCCAAATGGCTTAACTTAATTTATTATATTTATATATATATATATATATATATATATATATATATATTTCTTTTTTTTTAAGTAGGAAGAACATGTTAAAATATTGTTCACATTTGAAAAACCCTTGCCTACCAGATCCAAGTCAACGTAACCAATATACCAGAAACAAAATAGAATAAGAAATGCTATCACAGACAGGACCCTGTAGACCCTCCTTGCTGTGTCAAGGTCAGATCATGACATTGTTACTCAGTGACTACATTAATTAGTTCAGGATGTCAAGTGTCAAGTGGCATTACTCAAAGAAAAATTAAAATTAAAATTCTTAAAATGTTTAAAAACTCTTTAGAAGTTTGTGCGTTAGATAATATAATTATATGTAAAAATTTAAATATTTAAAATGATACATTTGCTTATATTGAAGATGACATTTTTCAGTAATTAAATCGAAACATATAGTGAAAATAGTGTATTTATATATATATATATATATGTATATGTGTGCAAACATGGAGCACATTTCTTAAAACTTGGTTTGCATTCAACTCAAGTTTTTTTTTCTTCCATAGTCTTACACACCCTTTTTTGTCATTGACCCATGAGTTATCGATTTTGCAGAGGTCTGAAGTGGGATTTGCCTCAGTATTTAAAGGTTAGGCTGTTTGCACTGGGGTGCCGTCCACTAAATAGCTCCGTCTCATGCTGCGGTAGTATGACGAGCTCGCTTCCACAAAGAAAACAAGACATACACTCCAGCTAAAACCAGCATAATCCCCGCTCTGAAGGAGAGAAAATAAGGTAAAGTTTTTGAATGGTGCACAGCTCTCCCATCTGTTTCACTTTTGATGGGTTATCATGACCCGGCCATGACCTTTCGGTTTGCTCTCCACATCCTGCACTGTTGCCGGTCACCTGACCACAAGGAGTGATTGCACGAAACAAACCGAATACAAGAACTAATTATTTGTGCTTGATGAATTTGCCGGCCCTTTGGCAAATTTAGATTGTGGAAGACGTTTATGAAAGGGGCAAATCCACAAGGATCCAAAATCAACACTGACCCTAAACCCCGGTGCTCCCTGAACTTGTTAGAAATGCCCCCAACCTTTTCCTGTCAGAGATTAGCCGAACGTGTGGGAGCAAGGAAAGCTAAAAAAGTGAGTGCAATCGTTATGCCGAGTGGCCTTGAGAGCCATTTTTCTCTGACCTGTATGTTCCCGGGTCGTATCAATCTTGGGCCAATAGTACCATTTTAAGTGTGTCACTTCCTGTTTTAGGTGGCGTGTAGGAAGAGAGGCCGTTCAGATTTGAAACCGCATGTCTGGCCAACAGGATCAGAGGATAAGACTGTTTGTTTGCTTTCGCTTGTTCAGAAAGGGTAGGGGAGCTCGGCCCTCGCTGTTTTAGAAATGCTTCCCTCTGCCACACACACACACTGTCCCCAAAACACACTGACTGGAACCTCCCTGACCTCCATCTCACCCAGGATCCCTGGGAAAAAGCAGACAGCCAGAGTGAACATTCAGACACGAAATCACAACCAGACCCGTCATTGAGCACAAGAGCCTTCATCCAGGCCAAACCACCCAGGGAGTCGGCCCCCTCGTGCCCAGAGAGAGAGCCCTGCCCTGGGGCAACACGCTCAGCAGCAGCCCTTGTGTCCACATGGAGGAGGGAGATTATTGCTGGAGACGGCGATGAAAAGTGACACTTACATGATTATGAAAACATATTTTGAAGAGCATCACTGTTTGTAAGTAGCAGTCAATAATAGCATTGAGTCCAGAGAGAATGACACAAAATCACAAAGAGGATTCTGGGAACGCTGCTCCATATAGGTCAGACTGGGTTGTTTTTCTGCTGTATTCCTCTGCGTCTGACTACTGATTTTTTGCGTTGGCCGTGGCTGGTTTGAGATCCCATGATCGAGGTCAGGTAAAGGGGACAAGAGGAATGGACACGCGCACACACTCAACACACACCACCCTTTTCCCGACCCCTGCCTCATCTCCCACAAGCCCCTGGGTGCAGAAGCCTGGCACCAGACAGTTATTCCAGCCCTCAGGCGGCAGAACAACTACAGGTCACATAGTCAGAGAGAAACAGAGATGCAGAGGAAGAAAGAGGTTAAGGTTTGTCTATGCAAAACGCTATATTTCGTATGAATGTGAAGCTTTTTTCTATCAATTCCATGTGGAATTTTGTCCGGAAACCAGCATTGTGATGCTGTGCGCTCATTGCAACATGTTTTATTCTTGAGGGATGCGTATTTTGCAGTTTCAGTGGTTTGACACTTGGATTTTATGTTTTGCCAGCACAAAACAGTCTCTTTATTCACTGACAGGAGATTTTCTGCCCCTTTAAACATGTTTTGAGTGTAGATTTTTTTCTCCTTTAAATATGCTAATTAAACAACATATACATAGCAAGACCAGTCCTCATTGCTTTTCCTCCATCTGTTGTTCCTCTTTATATCTTTTTGCATGCAGTTCTGTTCTTTAAAATACAAAGTAGACCATTTTTTTTCATGATCAGTAAATTAATTAGTTGTGCTGTTTTCATTTTTAATTCCTGTCCTAAGCTCATGAAAAGAGCAGAAGGAAGCGGAGAGAACACTCTGTGATTGGATTAAATTTTCCTCTCTTTGTAAACATTGTGACCTGAGTTTTTGACGCGCAATTTTTCGCGCGTTTAATGACTGTTTTCGTACCCTTTCAACACGCACGTCTTCATAACAAGGGGAGCGGAGATGAAGGCCTTATTTAAAGTTGCCTTTGAGTCTTTGTGTGCCGCATGGGGTGTGTTTTGCTCTGTTTTGTTCTGCTAAATCCTCTGTCTGTTTGCTCTAAGAAGAGCCCTGAGCGATTAGTAATATTTCGACTGAAGGAGAACATTTTACCCTCCTCCAGGTTGGTTGATTCTGTTAATTTTGTGGAAGTGTGTGTGTGTATGGGTTTGTTTGTGTTCATGGACTTCAGTGTGCTTATGAGTCAGAGTGATTTACTATAGTACAGGTAGTAAACGTAGTAAATCACTGCAACTTTCTATGCACTTTATAGGCTCACAGCACATACTGCTGGTCTCAGGTTGAGAAACACAACTGTACAGTAAAATAAGTACAATTTATAAATGTGTGTGACTGTCAGGGGAGTTGAATGGTTCTTCTCCACATCCTTAGACTAGTATTACAGTACATGATCATAATATTTACGTGGCGTTAACTACTGAAATACTGAAGCGTGAGGTATATGATTTGCGTTTCTTAGCATGTTTTGGGACTTGTGTTTCTGTGGATGAACGGTCAGGAGTGAAGCAGCATGGCCTGAAACGAGAGCGCAGACCTGAGGAGAACAGGGTCTATCAGGAGAGAGGGTCTATCAGCACAGGCATCAATGGAAATCTGAGTGGGGGCCATTAAGCAGAAGGAACAGTAGTGGAGTGGGGGGATGAGACCGGGAAAGAGGGAGAGAGAGAAAGAGGGAGAGGGACAGGGAAAGGATTGTTCAGAACAGACTGACTGTCCTTTTAGTCTTATCTCTCACAGCTTCTTTTACAGAAAACTAAGGAGCGAGCGAGAGAGAAGGGAAAAAGAAAAAAGAACACTTTCTCTCCCTGCTATTTCCCTTTCTCTGATTTCTCCTCTTTCCGTCTCACTCCATTTCATTCCTTCTGGTTTCTTTTGTCCATTTCTCAGTCTTTTCCTCCTCACCTCCTTTTGCTTCTCTGAGCCGTGTTATATACTGTATCTTCTCAGAGATGAATCTTGTCTCCTTTAAAAGAATATTTAACGGAAAGTCTGTTGCAACCGAAAATAACTTGTGAACTCCAATAACTCCAACTGAAGTGTTTAAAATCGTAAGAGTGAAACTATATTATTTCCTACATACAAAAAAGTATGTATTTTGAGCTGTAAAGTCTTCTAAAATGTATTAACGGTAAGACTATTCTAGTATGAACTTCTGGTTATCCATTCCTGGTATTCTTGAATGAATGAATGAATAAATAAACAAACAAACTAATACATTTTTGGAAAACTGCAAGTAAGATGAATTAATTAAAAGGCCACAAGTGTACTTTAAGAGAGTCCACTTTCATATTTAACACTTAAAACTGTACTGTTATAATGTAACTTCAAAGAAGTATGTTGATGTACTGACTACCATAAAGTACATGTAAAGTAGTTGATTAACTAGCAATGTTTCTAAACTGCAACTTCATCATTACAAATATGTAATTACAAAAATGTTTAAATGCATGGCATACATATCAGTTGGAATTACCTTAAAGTATATTTAAGTTAAAAATCAATACTTGTCTGTGCATTCAACAGTAAACCATATTTCAAAGACAACAGAATAATAGCTATGATATTATACACACATTTATGAGTTTGCATGCATTTATCAGTAAAAATGTTTGTCAGTTGAGTTGTAAAGTTGTCTAAATTAGACCTTTTTTCAGTGGATGAACTGATGTCACGTGATGTGGAGCTTATGTTGTGTTTATCCTGAAATATTCCTGTAACATCTGATCCGCTGCCTTTTCTCAAAAGGCTTTATTTGTTCAGCATGGATTCATTCAATACCTGCTCAACCCCACAGCATGATACCTATTCAGATATTTTACAACAAATATCTTCCTGAAAGACGGTTTAAGCTGTAAAAACATCAGCAGTTTAGACTTGCAGACTAACGCAGACACCCATTAATATCTTTATTTCGTGTCCGAAGTCAGGCTTCTCTCTGTAGTTATTCACAAGCCAATTTGAAAAAATAGTGAAGGCAAGCTTGCTAAGGCAAGCTTCACTATTTATCCTTTTTCTCTTGCTGATTTATCTCAGAGCATTGATTAAATGGTTATGCTCAAATCTGAATTTTCATTAGAACAGCAGCATTTGTGAGATGTACGGTACCCTGTTTAAATTGCTCCAAGTTTTATTGCCATTCGTAGTGATTTGTGTTTGTTTGTTTATTTACAACCATTATTACAACCAAGTATTAAACAACCATTTTTACTACAGACATAAATCATGCCCCAAATCATGCAGCTTGTTGGACTGTTACTGTAATATTATTTTTATTTAGACTTATGATTTTGACCTTGCAGATGGAAAAATCTGAATATCATAGAGGCATATTCATGGGCTCGTGTGACCTGAGCCAAACAGTTCTTATTATAGAAACATTCTACTTTAAAAGAATAGCCTATACTTTAGTGTGAACTGAATGTAATGTTTTCCAACACTCAAAGTGCCTGTATTATGCTTTTTCAAATATTACCTTTTATGTAGTGTGTAAAATAGCTGTTTGTGAATATTAAAGGCCTGCAGATCAAAGTGCATGACAAATAAAGACATAGGCTCAGATTTAGATTGTAAAACCAATGCCATCGTTACTGTACTTACAAGTGCAGCCAATTACAACAGACTGGCCATCTGACCAATCAGAACAGCATATGCTCACGGAAAGGAGGGTTTTAGAAAGACCGAATCTTTGAACAAACTCTTTGAGAAATGAGTTGATGTGCAATGTAAATTATGAGATAATTGACCTTGGATGCATATAAACCTGTTGTAGGAGACAAAAAAAAAAAAAAAAATGAATGAAAGAAAGAAAAAAACAACAACTAAGAACCTTTAAAATAGCAGGTAACACTTTATTTTAAGGACCAATTCTCACTATTAAATATTTGCTTATTAGCATGCATATTACTAGCATATTGGCTGTTTATTAGTACTGTAATTATAAAGCACATATTAATGCCTTATTCTGCATGACTATATTCTAGGTCCCTTAATCCACCCCATACCTAAACCTAACAAACTTACTAACTATTGGTAAGCAGCAAATTAGTAGTTTGCTCAGGGAAAGCTATTAATTAATAGTGCATACTGTATGTCCCTATTATGCTATTTGGTAACACTCTAGAATATTCTAAAGTGTTACCAAATAGCATAATAGGGACACTTTTATTTACAAATAAATGAAAAAGTATATAGTTTCAGTTTATTTTTAAATGCAATCAGTTGAGTGCAAAACCATTAACTATGACTTCTGCCTCAATAAACAACTAATTTGCTGCTTATTAATAGGCAGTAAGGTAGTTGTTAAATTTAGGTTTTGGGTAGGATTAGGGATGTAGAATATGTGCTTTATAAGCTGTATAAACAGCCACCATGTTAATAACTGGCATGCTAATAAGCAACTAGTTAATAGTGAGAATTGGTCCCTATACTAAAGTGTTGTCATGTTTTCTTCAGCAAATGTAAAAATGTAGCATTTGTTTTGCAGCCCGCCTTTTAAACAGTGTCATCCTTGTGTTCACGTGCCGTCTGTGTGTAGGTACATCAGTGTAGCATGTTCTATGTCTGATAGAGAGGAAATGGGAGGGGTGTGTGTATGTGTGTGTGTGTGAGGGTGGGGATAATTAGAAATCAAAGGCAAGGGTGGGGAGGGAGGCCTTCTCTGATGCTAAAGCACTTATTAATGAGATAGGCCTTATCTGTCCTCCTCGGAGGAATTCTGTCTTTGATCGGCCCCACTTTGGACTTAATACATTTTTGATTGATAGGCGGAGATGACAGAGGAAAGAGGTGAGGAGAAGAGAGAGAGAACGAGGGCAGTGCAGAAAAGATGGAGATGCAGTTGTTTCAATGCCCTTCATTTGACAGAATAACCAGTGAAACGGGATCATGGGAAGACATTAATTGTACTGGAAGGGAGAGAGATGTTGAGCGAGCCGCCACCGATGACTCACAGACCACACAAGAGCGGGACGCGGTTGATGCCTAGCAGGAGGAATTCTGAGAAGTTATCGAAGGTGGGCACGGTAATAGATAACACGCGGCTCTCAATAACACACAAACACCACATACAGACACATAGGCGATGTGTCACCTTCACTTCCTACGACTGAACGTGGCCATTAAAGCTGCACGGCTCCATGTCGTGTGTCTCTGTCAGGAAGAAAGGAGAAAGAAGGACGAGAGAGGAGGGAATGATAAAATGAGAGAAGCCATAACTGCAATTCTGTCACTGTCCATGACTTCATCGTAAACTTATCATAAACTCATAAACATTCATCATTAACTTACACTCACACAATTCCATTCAACAAATTATACTCATAGGCTGGCCACACACACGACATTCTTCGTAAGAAGAATCAACTTGACGACATTTCAGGAGGCCAAATCAATTTTAACAATTATATAGAAGTGGAAGGCAGGTTTAAACTTCCTGTGGAAGAAAGAATGAAAGCTCATTTATTCAGAAGTCAATGTGACATACAGTAGAAGCTACCAAACTATTAACTAACTAATCTGACATACTTAACTGAGCAAAGTTTGTCTTTATAAAATGTAAAATGTTGTGGAAATGTGAAATATAATTCTAATGCATTTTTTTGTGTTTGTGTTAAAGATAAATCAGATTTTATCTGATTTTACTCAATTTTTTATTTTTTTTTGTCAGAATCTTTTTAAATTGGGGTCCATGACTATTTCTCTGTCCCTACTGATCCCTATTGAATTTTGTATATTTTAAACTCGTGTAAAAAAAAAAAAAAACTAGAGCAATGCACAAGGTGTCTAAGATAACTCTGAGACATATTTCATTTTTCATTTTTTTTAAGGAATTAATACTTTTTATTCAACAAGGATGCATGTAATAGATCAGAAGTAAACTTTTACATTTTTACAAAATAGTTCTATTACAAACCAATGCAGTTCTTTTGAACTTTCTATTCAGCAGGGAATCCTGAAAAAAGTATCATGGTTTCCACGTAAATTTTAAGCAGCAGAAACTGTTTTCAACATTGACAGTAAATTGTCATAATATTTATATTAATAATTGAGTACCAATAATAACTGTAGACGAATTCAGCATTTTATAATGATTTATGAAGGTTCATGTGACACTGAAGACTTCCACTTCACAAGAATAAAATATGTTGACATTTTAAATTGTAATATTTCACAGTATTACTGCTTTTATTGTATTTATAATCAAACAAATGCAACATTGGCGAGTATAAAATACTTCTCTCAAAAACCTAAAAAATGTTACCAGTGGCAAACGTTTGAACAGTTAGTGGTTAATAAAACTGAATAAAAATGCATTACAAGCAATCATTATAAATAATACTAGTTACTATAAACAATTTAACAGTTCATTAGCTTAACTTGTGGACTGTTTACAGCTGCCAAACAATGTAACAGTCTTAATAATGTTTAGCACTTTATGGTATTAATATTGAATGTGCGTGCTGTTAGGATATTGGACTTTAGTTTTGTCTTTTTCTGTTTTGTCTGCCTTTTCCTGTGTTGCTTTATTTGGTTTTGTTCCTGTTCAGTTTAGGATTAATTTGCTCATTAGTCTTGATTAGTTAACTCCCATCACCTGTTCATCCCTCGTCAGCTGCACTATTTAAAGTCATCCTTTCTGTTCAGTTCTTGTCGGTGATTGTAGATGTTACACGTTTCTAGTTCTTCGAGAGTAAAGCCTATTGTTCTGATATTCCTGCCTGCCTTGTCTTTGTCTACCTACCTGGATTGCTACGAAACAGAATCACAGACCGAAACAGCAATGAAGTTAAGACTAGCTTCAATAAACGTAGCCCCGAGCGACAGCGCTTCAGGGCCTACTATTTTCATCCTCCAAGACGGACGTGACCTGGAGGCGTATGTGATGGAGTTTGTGGATCATTGCCATCTCGCCACATGTGATGACCTCACCCTAATGGAGGGATTTTGGTGCGGGCTGGATGACGAGATCCGCTTCCTCATGCACCGAGCTGATCCGTGCGGGATGCTGAAGAATTACATCAACTGCACGCTGTGGATCGCCAGATCAGCATCCACCCTGGGTGAAGCGGATTCCAGCCCAGGGTCATCACATGTAAGTGTCGACAACCCAGAGCCCGTTCTACAAACACCACTTTGCGACACGGAGCTGCCAGAGCCCACCGCGGACGTCGAGCCATCGCCTGCCGCGGTCGTCGAGCCATCGCCATCAGGAGCAACAGAGCGGACGATCGCCCCGGAGCATGCGCCTCATGAGTCTGACCAGGTGCGTGAGCCGACAGCACAAGCGATGCTGGACATTACTGTGGAGATTGCGGGGCCTAAGGAAAGCCCCGCCCATTCCACCACCGCTGAGGGTGAGTCAGAACAGGATCTGGAGAACTTAATAGACTGGAATACAGAAATACAAGTGTGTCCATCAACGGCTATCTCACTATGGCAAGAAATCCCAACCAACCTCTCTCTCCCACCTCCTCTGATCGGTCTTTCCCTGTCATCATTCCCCATTCTGCTGGATCCTGTCAGCCCCACTGCTCACCCTCAGCCCACCATCTGCGGTGTGGATTCGCTGTCGGCCTGTCCATCTCCAGCTTCACGGGCGTTGAGTCTGGAGGATCCCTCGACTCCGCCTTCAGCCTCCGAGGCCCAGACTCCGCCTCAGTCCTACGACCCAGCGGCTCCACCATGGCTTCTAACTCCCTCGTCTCCACTGGATCCCGTCTGTCCACCAGCTCCACCGGGCTCCCTCGTCCCTCCGGCTCTGCCTTGGTCAGTCGTCCCCCTACCTTCACCTCGGGACTACACTCCTTTGGCTGCGCCTCATCCCTCCTGCTCCGTTGGGCTCCTCCTTCCCTACTGCTCCACCTCAGTCCTCTGTCGCTCCGGCTCCGCCACGACCTTCCGGATCGCCGCCTGCGCATTGGTCGCCGAAGCCACCTCCTCCGCCTTGGACCTCCGGATCTTCGGCATCACCCTGGCTCTTCGGCTCTCAGTCGCCCCCTTGGGTTCCACCTCCACCTGCTCCGCCGCCGTCGGTCGGCTGCCTGGAGTCGTCAGCCTGTTCTCCACCTTGGCTCCTCCCTCCGTCGGCTCCACAAGGGGCCGTCATAAGGACTGCGGCCTGGGTTCTGTCTGGCTACTCCTGCTCCAGCTCTCTCCAGTCTCCGTCTTAGCTCCTACCTCCGTCCACACCTCCGTGGTTCTTGGCCTGTCCGTCCACCAGCCGCATTACGACCCCTCCCACACGCCCTCCCGTCCTCCACGGATCTGCCTGCTTTGGCGCGTGGACGCGCATTTCGGGGAGGGGGAGTAATGATAGGATATTGGACTTTAGTTTTGTCTTTTTTTCTGTTTTGTCTGCCTTTTCCTGTGTTACTTTATTTGGTTTTGTTCCTGTTCATCCTTTCTGTTCAGTTCTTGTCAGTGATTGTAGATGTAACACGTGTCTAGTACTTCGAGAGTAAAGCCTATTGTATTGATATTCCTGCCTGCCTTGTCTTTGTCTACCTACCTGGATTGCTACGTAACACGTGCACTGTAAAAAAGTGATAAGTTGACTTAACTTAAAAAAATTTAGGAAACCCATTGCCTTAAAATTATCAAGTAAATAATTCCTCAATTCCTAATTTTTTTTTTTTTTTTAAGTTAAGTCAACTTATCACCTTTTACAGTGTGTGTGGGAGTAATGTTTCAGACACGGCTTTCAGCATTTAGAGCCAAGACTAACCATTTCATAATAAACCACTTAACTCCACTTGTCTCGAAGACATGTGGGCATTTGACATGTAAATCTCCAATGGCACCAGTTCTGCCTATTCAGTTTGTTTGTAGGTTAATTTTCACGGTCTAATCTTTACAGTCTGCCCTGAGAGGTCGATAACTGTTGAGACTTATTGAGTTTGCTCTAAGGTAATCGAACTCCAGCAAGGCCTTCAATGCCCGGTTCAAATATGGATCCTTCTGAAAGTCATCTAGAAGTTTCTCATATAGGGGGGTTTGCAGTGAAACTACAGAGTTTGTACCACCATTGATATATTCCATTTGACTTATTTTCTTGATGCTGCAAAGAGTATGCAAGTGGGTGAGAATCAAAAGGAAGATGATGACAAAAAGGAGGAGGCAAAAAGAAACAGAGGGGGGTCAAATCCCATTTCAGCGACATGAGTGGTACTCTAGAGATGGAGGACAGACAGGAAAAGAGCTATAAAGTATGGAGCGACAGCACACACATCACACAGACAGGCCTGCCGCCTGCTCGACTGATAACACAGCCCGTCTCGCACCTCTCTAGCCCTATCAACATCATCCATCATCTACCCACAAACCCCCGCTACCCCCAAGCCACCTCCACCCAGCCCTGCTCAGCCACACCTGCTGTATGGTCCCATCTCCATCTGATACGACTGTCATCAACCAGAGAGAAAGATCTTCAGACGCCACGTGTATCATCGATAATATAAACTCTCTCAAATGGGACGTCTGTGTTGCCATGCACTCAGTCTTGTGTGGCAGGCAAACTCATCTTTCTCTCTGCATTTGAAAACTGCTGAGAATGTACTGTAGAAAGTGTCTCACCTTGTAGAGAACTTCTTGGAAATCTGCAGAGCTTTCTGGAGAATTCTGCAGGTTGGTAATTTTGAGGAAACAAAGACAAATGTACCGTAGAATTGCAGAAGTATACTTTTTATTATTAAGTTGTTTTTAATCATTTCATTTGAAAATGTTATTGCTGAGTTTTTAATCATTCATATATTATCACCTCAGGCCCAAACAACCTCTCATTAACATCCTTCAGTGTTGTCTGCAGGTTTGGGCAAAATGTAGAATTGTCTGTCGGTTGTTCTATCATTCTGTCTTATCATTATGTTGGCTTGAGAAAGCCGGCACACTGTTATACTTTTAAACTTTTAATATTCTTCTTCTTCTGAGACTAAAATGAAGATCAATCTATATTTAAAGAGGTCATATGATGCTATTTTCAAAGATCATTATTTTGTGTATTGGGTGTAATAGAATATGTTTTAATGTTCAATAAAACACATTATTTTGACACACTGTACATTATTGTAGCTCCTCTATGCCCAGTTCTCCTAAAATGCTTAGATTTCTACAAAACCCCTCCTTCTGAATGTGTGCACTAATTTGCAAGCTGAGACAGTCCATTGTGATTGGTTGAACATCTCAAGTGGTGTCCGAAATGTAACGCCCCTTACCATAATTGCAAGCTTTAGCTTCAAAGTAATTATAAAGGCAGTTAATAATGTTGTCAGTTTTACCATCAGTTCAAGCCCGAGTCAGGTTCTGAAAATGCAGATGACCATGCCTATTGGTTGGAACCAACTCACCATAACTTAAGCAAACTCCACATTTGAACAGTCAGTAGCAAATAATAACACATACACAGGCTCTGATTTAGAAGCGCCAGATTGTCCTAGCAAAGTTGGAATTGCCTCAATTGATTTAGAAACGGCCTTGTCCTCTCGCAGGTTCAGGAAACCATCCTCTGTAAAAATGCACTGCACACACACAAAAGGCCGCATAAAGTGCTTTCGCATAGAAACACACAGCATCTCCACATCATGGCAGCAACAACACTACTGCGATACCCTCAAACCACACCTTCTTTTTGTGCGTATACATTAGGGTGGCATTATGGAAATATTGCTGCATAGTGATATAGGCATGAACACCTATGAACCTGAAACTTGATTTTTGTGCTATTGTTTGTAATTGCTCATTGTGAAATTTAACTGGTATCAACAATTTTGTTGCCATAATAAGCTTATTTCTTAGAATAAAAAATGACAAATGACTATATAAAATAGATACCTGTTGTACTTTTTTTGTTGTTGCGGCGGTTCTATCTTAAGAATGCTGAACAGACATGTGATCTGGCTTTTTTGCCTCAAGCTGCCCATGTTGGCTTTCTCAAGCCAACATCAAAGTTTGTTCACAAACTTTAGCCTCTAGTTCTGTCTGACATTTTATTGTTCTTTCTGTCTGAAAAACTGAATGACAGAATGATAGTTTGTCTGTTCTGTCAGTGTCTTGTTCTATATCTATCATTTTATAATTCTGTCTGTTGTTTTATCTGTTTGTCAGTTTTTCTTTCTTTCTGTCTCTAAAAATCTGTCATTCCCATGGTTTTAGTTGGCTAATGATGCTTTTGGGAAACACACCCCAGTTTGTCTATATTTCTGTTTGTTGTTCTATCATTCTGTCTGTCAGTCTATCACCCTATATCTCGGTTGTTTTGTCTATCATTCTATCTATCGGTCTGCATTTCTTTATGGTGCTATATCCTTCTGTCTCTTTCTGTTGTTTTATTGTTCTGACTTTCTGTCATTCATATAAGGTGTATGCATATTTTTTGTTAAACCGACTTTAATTTTTTTCTTAACTTTTGCTGTACAAGTTAAAAAACGTCGATATAAAGTATTTTTATTTCAGTTCACCTTAAGTCTTCTTGCATAAAAATTCAGATTTAATATCTGCATGCTGTTTGCTGCCTCAATTCATATTCTAAACTAAATGTCAAAAGTGGAAAATTGATTTAAAAGTAGCCTCATTACAAACTTTAACATCCAGAACCATGTATTAGATGTTTTAGAAAATTTGATAATGCCTTCAGGCACCAATAAATTGTAGCACTCCAACATATTTTTGAAACATTTGCCACATTGAAATCCAAAGAATTCTGCAGACTTTTCCCCACAGTTAGTATAGAAAATGTGGAAAAAGAGTGTTCATATTCCATCTGGGCCACATATAACCCACATGTAATAGTTTAACCACAGTCATAACAAATACTGCAGTTAGTCTGTCACATGAGAGTCTTGTTCATAAACTAACTGTGATCATGTTTAAGGTACCTTTTGGTGTGCAGTTATGAAAGTTTTTTTTTTTTAAAGTTCCTACGCTAAAATGTAATTTGCACATGTGCATCAAACTCCTGGCATCCCTTTGTCAGAAATGACAATTAGATGAAAATATATCCAAAGAGAAGCAAATGACCCTTCAAGGCCACCATTGTTCTCTCATCACTCTGGGTTTTGTTTGCGTATCTCCCCCGACTCGTGTGTCGTTGTTGCTCTGTGTGCGAGTTTGTGCTTGTGTGTGTGAGAAGTAATTATGCAAATGATGGTTGACGTCCCAGTGAGGAACAAAGTTGATGCAAACACCCCGTTACCGACATGTGCCTGTGTATTTACACACGCACACATTTCATCCCTCCGACTGACCTGTGACCCTGCAGTTGCTCAACTCTCTCAGTTCTGGAAAGACAGGTTCAGAGGACGGATGACAAAAGGCTCAACAATGACTGTCATTGTGGCTTTTCCTGCTCTGTTTTATCTGTCTGCGGGGAAGACCCAGAACCCAGGGTATAAAAATACTTAAATATTGAATAAAAGGGAAAGAATGCTGTCAGACTCTTTATTTAAGCTGTCTGAAGAACTGTCTGATGGACCACAGTCTCACGGCCTCTGTTTTATGAATCCGTTTTTTTGAGTTCTGGATGTTTTCCCTCATTATTAGCCATTCTCTTTTCTGCAGAAAAGAAGTGTCACTTTAATTCAGATTCTGAAGATTGACAAGTGAAGCTTGAGGAGTTTCAAATGAGTGTAGTTTCAGTCCGCTTCAGTCATCAACCTTGGGCCCTCAAAAAACATACTCTGTGCAAGTGGATGTGAATGCAGACTCTTCTAGCATTCATAACGCAAGTGGGTGTTTTTTTCCACTATGACCACTTTTGGTCATGTGTACTATTAGAAAATGAACCTTTAGTGATGAAAGTGTGCTTTATTGAATTGTATGTTCTGTGATAGAAATAATAACTCCTACATTTTAAAGTCAGCTTTTATTTCTGTATCCAAAATGCAAACAGTGAAATAATATCTCTCTCTTTTTGCATAATTTGACAAAAAATACAGTTATTATTTATATATATGCTATTATTACTTTATTAAAGGCATTTTTTAAATGAATTTAATTTAATATAACAATTTACTATATATCAGTTTAATATGCAATCTTGCCATTTAATATTAACTGTACACAGTAATATTTATAATTTTTTTACAGTTTATTTACCTTTTGTTTTACTTTGTTTAGATTATATGTAGCCTAATAATTCAAATTTATCACGATTTTTCACGCATATGAAACATAGCAAAAGTAAATGACAAAATAAAACATTTCCAAGTCAGTTTTAATGTGACCATGAAAATTTTTTTAATTATTAACAACAAATGTATTTATTTATTTACTTGCTTACTTGCATAAAAATCAGGGACATAAAAGTGCCTGAAGTTGAAGAAACAAGCAAAATGAATAATTAACATCCAATTTCATAGCAAAAACATTTGAAGTTAACTCTGTTGCTTCTTTTTGAGGTTTGTTTCCACCACAATAATGTAAGCATGCGTTTAAAACTGAGAATAAAATACAACAGCAGGACCGCATGCTTGCAGTGCATTTGCCAAAATATGTTTCTGGCCTAAATTTCATCTCTTCGGGCAACAATTTAAGTTTATTGTCTATCCAATGTAAAGCTGCTTTTAACCAGCTAATGTAGCCAGTTTAAAAGTTTTCATTTGTATGACATTGTTATTACATTTTCAGAATAACAACATTAGCCAGTATCAGTGGTGGGTTTGACACACGTATAATCTGGCTATAGTTGTGTTTATTACTGTGATCCAGTGGTGGTAGACTTATTTATGTTATTGTGGTTTTACAACCGAAGGGAATGCAAACGACTGAGCAGACTAAACGGATTACATTACACAGTCATTTCTCCCTTTCTCCTCCCTCTCTCCATCTATGCCATACCTGCCCGTCTCTCTCTCTGCTTTTTTCTCTATGCCTGGGGAGGGAATTGGGCTGGTTATGCATGTTCAGTAACAGGAGAGCCTATTGAAGGAGCCGTGGTGCTAATTTGCCATGGCCATGTTCCCCCTGAGTGAAGGAGATCTGCCTCACCACACACACACACACACACACACACACACACAGTAACATAAAAGCAAGAAGTTTATACTGAGAAACTGACATTTAGCAGAATTTAATATTGAGTTATATAATGTGATTTTGGGCCAATTAGATTTCACAGTGGGCGGAGCTACATAGCATGAAATCAGGCGGCCAACAAAATGTTTTGTCACTTTTCTTGGGCGAAAGCTCTTTTTTCCACTTCACGATAAGCAGCAGGCTTGTTTATATGGAAGCCTGTTTATAGCACCACAGGTAAAAAAAGTTTTGCCAGTTTAGCTCTCACATTTGTGAGTTTATAGGCTTTTTGCTAATTCTAACTATTTCCTGCAATTCTGAGTTCATATCTCGCAATTCTAACTTTTTTTTTTTTTCAGAATTGCGATATATAAACGCACAATTGCTAGTTTATAAGTCTAAGCTGCAAAGTTATCCATTTTTAAGAAAAAAGTAAGAATTGTGAGATGGTAATTCTCAATCATGAGTTCATAATTCAAAATTACAAGAAATAAACTCAAAAAAAAAAAAAAAAGTTGCAAGATGTTTACGAGTTTATAACTTTCAGATACAAGAACTCATAATTCTGAGAAGAAAAGTACAAATTTTAAGATATAAACTCACACATGCGAGAAAAGTCAGAATTGTGAGACCAAAAATGTACAAGCGTCCATATATTTAGAATTATTATAGTGTTATATTGTAAATTTGGTAACACTTTAGAATAGGGAACACTTATTCACTATTAACTATGACTTTTCCCTCAATAAACTCCTAATTTTCTGCTTATTAATATTTAGTAAGGTAGTTGTTAAGTTTAGGTATTGGGTAGGAATAGGGATGTAGAATAAGGAATTAATATGTGCTTAATTACTACTAATAAATTGCTAATATTCTAGTAATATCCCTGCTAATACGCAACTAGTTAAGAGACCCTAAAGTGTTACCGTAAATTTTATACTTGGTAGAATAATTGTTGTAATTAATTTTATATTAATAATGAATATTACAAATAATATCAATGATAAATTAAACTGTATCATATTGCTGTTTGCCACTATTTTCTAAATGCATTAAGCAGATCAAGACCTTACATCGCACTGCATGATTATATCACAGTTAAGGGGGTTTCAGGAGACACTGAGACTAAAGAAAAAAAGAGGCACAAAGCAATTCCTCCCTTTATGCCCCATTTTTTCACTTCCTGTTGAACTCTGGAATAAGACTGGAGCAAAAGCGATGATGGTGGGAATCTAGTGGACCCTAATTTGAGCCCTGACCCCTCCGTTAGCTCTAACGGCTCCAGACACAACACATTCTGTGTGTGCGGCTCAGACCGCATGAGCTGGGAAAAGGAAACTGAGGTCACTAATTACTCAGACAGCAGAAGCTCAATGATTAACAGGAAGGTGGGAAATACTAATGTTAGCTGTTTGGGTAAAAAAAAGAACCTTTCAGTATTGGTATGTACTGTTTAACCAAGTGGAATTGGACAAATTGTGCAAGCGGGCCTACTTAGCTTTTGATAATTAGTTAAAGAAAGACATTCATAACAGGGAAGCATTTTTACTATGGTTAAGTTAAAGGTTAAAGGGGTGTTATTATGTATTAAATAAAGGGGAGTTGAAATATTAATATAAAGGAAATAATTAAAAAGTTAATTGTCATGAATACTGTTCCTCGTCTTTTTCCTGTAAATGCTTCAACATCATCAGTGTGTCAGCATATGAGATAAAGAACTGAGAATGTGTGAAACCAAAAATATGATAATGTTGCACATTCTAAAGTGACACTATTATCTTAGATGTGATTGATGAGCCGGGAGCCCTTGACGTAATGTCGCCTAGATGGAGATACCTATGAAGCTGTGAAAGCGCTCACGTGAAAAAACATGTGGCGTGTGGGTGAATGCCTGACGTCTGTCAGTCACAGGACGTGCTGTTTTGCCACACTTCTGCACTTGTGAAATGCCTCTAAAATATCCTGGTTATGTGCTCTCCATGGACCGGTGGATATAGTTTATGTGTGTGTGGGTGTGTGTGTGAACTCTGCTGACACCTCAACTAAATTATGAACTTAACAGTAGCTACTGTGTTTGTGTGTGATGGCAAGGAATTATATATCAATTATAAATACTATAAATAAAGTTAAATGCAACCTTGGTGAGCATGAGAGACTTGTTTTAAACACTTAGAAAATCTTAAAGGGATAGTTCACCTAAACATAAAAATGAGCTATTAATTTATTCACCCTTAGGCCATTCAAGATGTGGGTGACTTTTTCAATAGAACAGTAAAGAACATTTTATTAGAAACCATGGTCATTGATGATTGATTAAATGCAATTCAATGGCTACCATCACTTAAGAGTAAAAAAAGCATATACAGGCAGCATAAAATTTATATTTGTGGCTCCTGAAGATATATTGAGGTCTTATGAAGCAAAATGATAGATCTGTGCAAGAAACTGCACATTATTACCTGTAATCATTAATACCTGTATTACTTGTATTCCTTTAATAATTCCAAACTTAGCATTAGTGTAGGGTGAAGTAAGCTAAAATGGGCCAAATAAGGATGTAGCATCATATCTCTTTAATTCTTTTTTACAGAAAATCACAATAACTCATCTTGCATTGTTGCTTCAACACTTGTTGACATGTAACAATCATTTTTATTGGTCTGAGTTTTTTAAGGCGGGCAGGGCAGAGTATTACATGAAGCTTGTCAGAGAAATGGGAAGGTATTGAGCCTGACAAAGAAAATTTCATTAATCACTAATAAGGGTACTAAAGCAACTATAAGTAAGCTTACAAACAAAGCAAAGGTTTATGACATGCTCTTTCAAATAAAAAAGGTTTAATTTATAAAAGAAACTTTGAATTTTGTGAAAAGGGTCATTTTAGGTAGAAATGGCTGGTTAAGTTAAAATGGGCCATGATTTTGAGCTAAAATGGGCTGCATACACACAAACATAGGCCTAGATATGTATCCATACAAAATCTTAACAGTCTTTTAAAAACTTGCATTGCAGACAGTATGGCAGAAGGACAAGCAAAGAAAGGAAAAAGAGAGACGAGAAGAGAAAGGGAAAGAAAGGAAGATGTCAGTAAAATGAGCTGCATACACACACACACGCACACTTTTAATTCTATTGACAGCTATAGTTAGTATGTTTTGTCTAATGGAGGTAATAAACAAAATAATATACTTTTTTTTTTTTGTCTTTTTATTATATAGCTAGCTTTTTGGGTTCCTCAAAAAGGGATCCTTGCATTTTTGGAGCTTTGTGGCATCAAAAAGTTTGAAAACGCCTGTGTTAGAGATCATTTGCTTAATGGCATCTTCAGTTGGATGACATTAAGATGGTATCAACAGCAACTGTTCCAAACAAGCATGTGATGATATCTAGAGCCACTTAACCTGGAATCAAAGAGGTAAAAGAGGTCAAAGTCTACAACAGCAAGCCCGCAGCATTCCACATTTATCAGCATAAACTCTTCAAATTCCCACATCATGTTCTGACTAACAGATTTACATATCCCTCAAGTGTGCAAGCTTCTTTTTTGACTGTCATGAAACCCTCAAACATCAGGAAAACCGTAAAGGCTCAAAACTGAGAATCATAACCCACATCTCACTGTAATCGACCGCCATCAAACCTCAGTTGTTAGATAAAGTTGTTCAGTGGTTTTAAAACATACCATAACAGAATGAAGTGTCCGATCTGTGAACTGTTGTCCGGTGATTGTGTGTGTGTGTGTGGATCGGGTTCAAGTTGCATGTTAAACAAACAGCACTTTTGAATGCTGAGCTCCAGAGGTAAGTAAATTAGTGTAAATTTGCACAAGTAACCCAATTTTGAGGGAAAACATATGCAGGAATTTTAATTGGACACAATGGAGCTAGAATCACGCAGCAGCCAGCGATAAATTAGCCGAAACCAATGGGAAGACTAATGGTTTGTGTAGGCTGCCGCTGCTGTTGTAGAGAGAGAGAGAGAGAGAGAGGGAGACAGACAAGGAGAGATACAGTTACAGTCCAGTCAACCAAGCATGAAGGAATGGGTCAGTCTGTATCCGGAAGTTATTTATTCTGTCATGGTGGGGAAGAAAACAACAAAAACTCTTGATATAAATGTGAGATTAAGGAGTAATTTTACTTAGTTTGATGTTGCAAATCCTACCAGTAGTAGCCAATGAAGTTAATCAGTAATTTTTCTTAAAATTTGACTTTAATGTTCAGTAGGTATGTGGGGTATGTTTATGTAACTTGTGTCGGAGGGAGAGAACGCAAAAGAGAGAGAGGGATTTGTTTATAAACTGGCAGTGACAAGGGGGAAGCCATCTGACATGTTTAAACTAACCTGCCATGAACCGGTCGCCGAACTCCTTCACAAGTTCTGCAAGTGTGTGTATGTGTGTAAGTTTGTGTGTATGCATGTATATGTGGATTACAGAGGTTAAAACGTGGTTTTTAATGTACATATGCTACCCGTTAAAACAGCGCTTTATGAAAACAGTGGCTGGTCGCCAATCAGATAAACTCAGAAATAGGCAGTGAGAGAGTGAAAGACGGAGAAAGAGAGAAGGGGGTCGTGGAAGGCAATCGTGAGGGAAGAAGTGAAAATGCAAGGAAAATTGAAGATTGTCTCGGTATGTAATGCACATTATGGGATAGTTCAGCTAAAAATGACAAAATCTGTCATTGTTTCTTGTTTCAGTCCCGTATGATTTTTGGAACACACCAAATTTTAGTTCCCCTCCAATGAGCTCCACTGTGACCAGATCATTGAGTCGGTAAGATCTGAATCAGTCGGATTTGTGATGGAATCATTCAGCTGGTTGTGTGAACTGAATCATTTGATTCATAAAAAAGATTTAGCGTTTACATACAAAAATAAGATTTACGTTTACATACAAAAATAATCTGTAATGAGATTGATAAGCCTTCATGAAGCTCAGTCTGAATTAAATTTAGATTGGGTTGTAATGGGTGGAGTAGACCTGAACTAATTACGTAAACATTTGAATCCAATTATCTTCTCAGTTATATCCAAAAAGTGGCGTGATGCATATATCTACATACCTCTTGAATGTGTGTATGTTTATTTTTGCATTACAAACTGTGGTGGAGACTTAATATTTACCAAAAAGTTGCAAAAAAAACCCTGACACATCAAGTTTTGTTATCAAACTCTAGGTTGATTAATCTAACTTAATCTGTTAGTAATTACATAGTTATCTACACAGCACAGCTGATTGGTTGCTTTTCCATGAGCTTGCTGCTAATGATTTAAAAACTTGGCCACTGTTAGCATTTGCAGTGCACTTTCAGAAACCCTCCAACTTCCCCAGCTCCACCTGTGTAGATCTGCTAATAATTGTATGTATGTTGTATATGTGGGGGTAATTCATGTAGACTATGTTATAAATGCAGCAGCATATCTGTGGACGTATCGGCAGTTTCGGTTCTTGCTCTGCCGCAGCAGCAGCGAAGCAGATCTAAATATACATTGCATTGTTTATTACCATGCTAAACTATCCGAGAGTTGTCATTACAGAATGACAATTATACTCACATCAGCTCCATTGACATTATTGCTGTAACTTTCTCTGGGTCTGAATGCAGCCACTAGGCACTGTTTTGTTTGACATACATGTAATACATATTTAAACTAATATATGAATTGGATTGAAAAGTTTTGGGTACATATAAACAGAACTTTCAGAATCTGAAATCGAATTGGATTCACTTGCACTGCCGAAAATTAGCGCACCTTAATTGAATTATTTTAATAGGCACAGCTACGTGTGCATTTATTTTCAGGGGATTTTGATAAGAAAATACAACATGGCACCATTTTCCTGCATCTCTGGCACAGGAAACGTGAAAAATAAAGAGCTTTTAATGCCTTCCTCACTCATTTTCTTGGTCTTTCTTTCTTTTTAACTCTCTCTGTCATTCCGGTTTTTGAAGATTGAGGAACACTGCCGTGTTGACTGAAAAAGACTTCGTCCCAGATCAGCTCGATCTCCTCTTCTTTAAACACCCCCCGCCAATTTCTGTCACTCCGGGAGACGAACGCACGTTGCTGAGCTTCTTTTTCCCCCCTTCCTTCTTCCCCACTGGCTGGCTAAAACACGGTTCCCCTGCCTTTGAAGTGGCTGCGTGCAGAATGGAGATTCTTTGCATGGTAAATTCGCCCCAACGCCCGCAGCATATCCATTACACGAGTTTAAAGAATGCTGGAGACTCGTTCGTGAAGGCGGCCTTTTTTCCCCACTTCACAACCAATTTCTCTGTGTTTTGAACTTGGGCACTCATGAGCCATGTAATCTATAAATTAGGCCCGTCTTGGGTGCACAAACTCCACCAGCCATACTGCGTTTGAAGTGCAATTATTTTGCTCATTACAAGTTCATTTTATTGTTATAGTTTGCAAATGTTTCCTGGGGTCACAATGTTAAAAGTTTGAGAAGAAGTGCGAACGAGGAAATTAAGAAGGCTGTTGAGCAGAAGTGGCGGCTTTGAAGGTTTCAACCAGTCTTTCTTTAAATGTGTGAAGATATTAAGCAAAATGACACTATCAGCTGAGAACTTTGGGAGGTGATTTGGAAAATGAAGTTGGTTAATTCACCTCTACTCAACCTTAATTCACCTCTAATTAACTGTTACTTTAAATGGAGATTTAGTTATATCGATCAGAAGGTGGAAAAATGATACCTCAAACTTATGAACCAGCACGCCAGTACGTTGAATGTTTAAGTCTGAGAGCTTTGGCATTTGCATTATTAAATCCCATGTCTGATGCTTTATCTATTTAATGGTACTTATTTCCAAATGTCAGTAAGAGTATATGAAATATGTACGACTTCCTGTATAGATGTATTTTGATTGCGTGGGTGTGTCTGAATTATGGAACAGCAAAACAAGGCCAGCGTGTTCTCTGATTTCAGTTTTGCACACTAATGTTATCCGGTCCCGGAACAAAGCAAACATTTGTGTTCCTTCATAAAGGCCAGTCCTAATGACGTAATGGAGTCTAATATCACCCGCTCAGATCAACGTGAAATAATAGCCATCACTTTTAAGCCGATTTGATATTTAGTGTCTCATTTCAAATTAAGCCTTCTGATATCAGGCCTGCCTAAAATGATGAAATGGATCTAACAGTTCGCTGCAGTCAGGAGATCACCCTATGGATATGCCCTAATAGCTACACTTTTCATTAGTCACTTATATTTAACAAAAACAAGAAGTTAATCAGTTAGCGGTCCAAAGAAGAAAATGTAACCACTGCACGTTGACCCATAATTTCCCACAATGCTCTTTAAAGAAATGTTAAGGGTTCAAAGAAAGTTAAGCTCTATGGACAGCATCTGCAGCATGTCAGTTACTACCATAATAAGCTTGTATTTTTCCAACTTTTCCAAATTTTCCATAATTCCACTTTAGAAAAATGTGTTATTTGTGCTGTAAAATCATAGTTTTAGTGGTTACTGTTCACGTAACCTCTGATTTGTGTATTACCAACTATTTTTGGGTATTTTAGGCTTTGATTTTTCATAAAATGAATTACTGAATATAACTTTGTACACAAAAAGTTTTAAAGCAATTGTATCTGATGTGGTAACACTTAATGTTACAGTTACACCTATTAGTTGCTTATTAGCAGGCATATTACTAGAATATTGGCCATGTATTACTGATAATTAAGCACATATTAATGCCTTATTCTACATCCCTAATCCTACCCAATACCTAAACATAACAACTACCTTACTAACTATTAATAAGCAGCAAATTAAGAATTTATTGAGGGAAAAGTCGTAGTTAATAGTTAACAAGTGTTACCGATTCTAAAGTGTTACCATTATAGTAATTTCAGTAAAGTAAAGTTCATACATAAAGTTCTAGCACACATTTTTGCACATTGGCTTAGATACTTTAGTTGAAGGACCAGTTCTCACTATTAAAGGGTTACTCCACCCCAAAATGAAAATTTTGTCATGAATCACGTACCCCCATGTCGTTCCAAACCTGTACAAGCTTCGTTCGTCTTCGAAACACAATTTAAGATATTTTAGATGAAAACCGGGAGGCTTGTGACTGTCCCACTGACTACCAAACAATTAACACTGTCAAGGTCCAGAAAAGTATGAAATTTTTTTTCATAATACTCCATCTATCATCAGTGGTTCAACCGTAACGTTATGAAGTGACGAGAATACTTTTTGTACGGAAATAAAACTAAAATAATGACTTTATTCAACAATTCGGCACCGTAGCTGCATTTTGGAGAGTATCGCTACATGCAAAATGCGTACACTCTTCCGTGTCAGCTGCGACGTAAATCCACGTAGAAAACGTATCCCTATGTTGCGGTTGACATGGAAAAGCGTACGCATTTTGCGCGCAGCGATACTCTCCAAAATGGCACTACGGTGATGTTACGGTGCCGAATTGTTGAATAAAGTCATTATTTTTGTTTTATTTCCATGCAAAAAGTATTCTTGTCACTTCATAACGTTACGGTTGAACCACTGATGGTAGATGGAGTATTCTGACATTTCTGGGCCTTGACAGTGTTATTTACTTGGCAGTCAATGGGACAGTCACAAGCCTCCCGGTTTTCATCTAAAATATCGTAAATTGTGTTCTGAAGCCGAACAAAGCTTTTATGGGTTTGGAACGACATGGGGGTAAGTGATTAATGACAAAATTTCCATTTTGGGGTGGAGTATCCCTTTAACTAGTTGCTTATTATATGCATATTACTAGCATATTGGCTGTTATTAGTACTTATAAAGCACACATTAATGGCTTATTCTGCATGACCATATTTTAGCTCCCCTAATCTGACCCCATACCTAAACTACTTTACTAACTATTAATAAGCAGCAAACTATGACGTTTTTTTTTTTTTTGAAGCAAAGGCCAAAATTCATAGTTAGTTAATAGTGAACTGTGTCCTATATGTAATTTTAAGGACCTATAATATTTGGTCCTTATAATAAAGTTTCACCAAATTTACATAACAGATTTACAGAATCTGAAATGTAAGCATTTTATATATGACATGTTTGGGATTTTTAGTGTAATATAACATGGAATTTATGCAATTTTTAGATTTTTTGTTGTTTAATTGCTAAAATATGATAAATGCTATTACATTTATGTTGCACATTGGTCATCCATTCTGTTTGTGCATTATATTCAAAGTTATCATGAGCCATATCTGAAAGTAGTATATTATGACAACAGTATATATCCAAGCATACAAAAGTATACATTACTTACCAATACTTTGGAATTCTTAATAGATCAAACTGTTCTGTCAGGCCAGTTTCATGTTAACAAGGACAGTCGTAACTACATGACTTCTGCTTATTTTTATAAACTGAAGGATGTCTCAAGGCAATATTATTTTCTATGGGAATCAACAACATGTCACAGATGCAGTCAATAGAGCATGCATTGAATCCGAAACAATTTACAATATTTGCAAAGTATTTTAGACATTTTTCACTCCAGGCTTGTGTATATTTACCCAGGCATTATTCTGCAACCCACTATGTTTCAGCATCAGTAAAGGAATAGGTTCAGGGTTTCCTTTGTTATTCTTAAGAAGTGAAAACAACTGTAGCCATTTGAGGTTTGTTCACAGTTTTATAACATTACACACTCACACATGCTTGTTTTTCTCTTTTCATCAGCTCAAGAGATAGTACATGTTGTGTTTCTCTCTCCTTTCTCTCCTTTTCTCGTTGTCAACTTGTGTATTTAATACCATCAATGCTAAATAAACTCTGCCCACATTAATAGTTGCTGGCGAGGAGTCCGCGAGAACAAAAACAAAAGGCAGAACAGGTTCAAAGGCAATGCGTCTACCAGCTTTCTCTATTCCTTTCTCATCCCTGTCTCTTCTCCTCTTCCTTTGGTTTAGGCGAAAGCGCTTTGTCTGGTAAACGGCTCCATCTTTTTGATACAGGCGTTTATTAGCTGTTGAGTTTAATTAAAAAAGGCCATTCATATGAAAATGGGACTTTGATAGTGATTGGTTTCCCCAGCAGCCTCTTCCAGATGCTTTTAATTAGAGCACTGTTTGATTGACATCAAGCCCGTAGGCTGGTGGCTGACTGCAGACGCATTCACACACACACTCACACACATACAATACACAAACACTCATAGTCATATGCACAAATTCACTCATGCAGTCACATGCACTGTGTGTGTACCACAGATCCAGTTGGTTTTGACACAGTGAATAGCCAGGTAATTAGTGAGGAGGCAGAGCTGAGCCAAAGTTAATCACCTTGGCCTTGTCAGTCATGCTCTTTGCACATTGTTCACACATATAATTAATGCAACACCCCGAAAATTGGCGTCCTTACAAGCTGACCGGCAACACACACACACACACCTTTCATGAGAGTGGCCTTAAAGTAAAATTCCCGGTTCAGTACAAGTTAAGCTCAATCGACAGCATTTGTGGCACAATGTTGATTACCACAAAATAATTTTCACTCATCCCTAACCTCAATTTAAAAACTGATGTTACAGTGAGGCATTTACAATGGGAGTGAATGGAGGCAGTTTTTGAGGGGGTTAAAAACAGAAATGTGAAGCTTATAATTTTACAAAAACACTTCCAATAATTATTCTGTTAAAACTTAATGTCAAGGCCATAGGCTGGTTGATTACCATGAAATAATTTTAACACTAGTTTCTTTCTTTCTTTTTTTTTTCTTTTTGAAAAATTGAGGTTGCAGAGAATTGAGGTTACACTTACATTAGAAGTGAATGGATTTAAAATCATAAAATTGTATAAAAGCGCTTGCATTAATTCTTCTGTTAAAACTTTTAACAGAAGTTGTGTTTTATTTGAGCTGCACAGGATAGTTCCTGTAATTTTTCACAGTTGTTTCAGGATTTTACATAGCCATATCAAGGAAGTAAAATTGATTATAACTAAACATAAAAAAGTGAGTGAATGTTTCATGCTAAAATAATGTTAACACGAATATGTCACAAGAAACACAAGAAAAAGTCTTGTGGCTATACTATTGATACAGTGAGTATTTTAATGTTTACAAATTGTTTTTTAGTTAATTATTAATTAATTAATTTATATTTATTTTAAGAATAGGAAGGACAGTTGTTAACACAGTTGGTAACACTTTGCTTGAAGCCATCATTTATAATGCGTTATAAATGTATTGATAATATGCATTGCAATTCGTTATATATTTTCATAAATAATTGTTTACTTGCAGGTTCCTTGTTATACAAGAAATTGGTTGTTTGTGTTTTAATTATACTTTCTGAGGTCTATAAATGAACTGACATAATGCACTATGGTTACAGTTATTCATAAGTTCATGTATTGTATACATAATGCTTCATACAGGCTTCAAGTAAAGTGTTACCATAATAAACTGAATCAAAATGATCCCAAACGCGGTGTCAATTGAGCTTGACTTGTAAGTAAGCTAGTGAGCTTACGTGAGCCACTGAATTCAGTACTGATGTAACTCCAGAGAAAGGCTATTTTTCTTTTGTTTGGTCACTGCGGCGCAGGCCTCATCTGCTCTCTGTGCACGCTCACTCACTCCCTGCTGTATTATCTGAATGTCAGCTCCACATGTGGCACTGATAAATTTATTCCACACATGTTTATGGCCACTGGTTTACGCGCAGCTTCATCCCAACCTGGCTTCTTCAAACGTACAACTCCATTTTATGGAAGAATACAGAGAGATGAGGACGTCTGGGACGTGTCGGGATAACTGATGTTACAGGGTAAAAATCCCATCTGCCTTCAAGGGTTATTGTTGTAATACTCCTCCTGCAATGATGTACGATTTATAAGCGTGCACACTCTTACGAATCCAGTTCACTTTTCGCTGTCCCCCGCTAACCTACGTCTAACTCCGACCCATCAGCCCTCATTTACGATTGCGTGTCTTGTGTTTGCGCTTTGTTTGGTTTGCCTGCCGTTTGGCTTTGATTTGGGAGACAGCGCTAAAAGCCTGGTGAAATCTGTAGAGAAACGTTTCAGGCCAAAACCTTTTTCCAATTACCCAGACTTCATTACTGCGCTGTCATAGCTCACTCCATGGAACTCCAGGCCTTTACTTTATGGCTGTGGAACAAAAAGCCCCGCTGTTGTTTTTTCATATAGACTGATTTCCTGTTCACCCAGTTTAATACATGAGAATGGGACTCAGATATCATTCAGTAGGAGGCACAGACAGAAAATGGCATTTTCTTGCCCAAACTCAGAGCCAGGCATGCTGTCTTCCACAGGTTTCATGATGGTCGCCATCCTAATGTGTCTTTATTCAATTAGGAAGCAGTGAGTAGGTATTCCAGCTCAATTACTCTTAGTTTGGGCCTCTTAGTATCTGATATTTGTAAGCTAGTTTTCTTTTAGCAGGAAATGCAAGTAAGTAGCAAGCCAATGAAGACATTGACATTATAGCTATATTTATGTGTGCAACTATGTTTTTATCTGGTATATTTGATCTTTACTTAATATCCTAATGATTTTTTGGGTTAAAAGAAAAAACGATAATTCTGACCCTGTACAATGTATTTTTGGCTATTGCAACAAATATCCCCATGCTTCTTAAGACTGTTTTTGTCATCCAGGGTCACAAATAAGTATGTTTAATATAGTATGAATGTACCACAGGTACCATGTTGTCATTGTCATGTGACCTACGGCATTGGTTGCATCGCTTCATTGCCAGTAACAGCTTCTCTCCTGTGGCCTCATTGGATAGTAAAGTTATCCATGACATGCACATTTCAAAACATCTACTTTCAGACTACTGTTTTATGAGATCTATGAATTTGGCCATACTACTCAACTGACATACTGTTTTCTGCCTACTATTTAATATTCAGACACCTTATCATGGTAATATGCAACCAAAAAAAAAAAAAGCCACATGCTAATGCTATTATACGTCAACATTTTGTGTAATACGATTTAACATAAAATATCAGAGAGTCTGGTCACACTTTATATTAGGTGGCCTTAACTAATATGTACTTACATAAAAAAATAAGTACAATGTACTTATTGTGTTCATACTGTATTGCAAAACACTATTGCTGCCATTGAAGTGAGATACGGGTGAGGTTAGGGACAGATTTGGTGGTATGGGTAGGTTTAAAGGTGGGTTAAAGTGTAAGGGATGGGTCAACAGTGTAATTATAAATGTAATTACAGAAATGAATTACAGATGTAATTACATATAGGTTTTTTTTTAATGTAAGTACAATGTAAAAGCATGTATGTACACAATAAGTGCATTGTGCCAAATTATTAATTTAAATATAAGTGCATAGTAGTTAAGGCCACCTAATATAAAGTGGGACCGAAAGTCTAAATCTTAAATACTGAGAAAAATGTTCTTAAAATTAATGTTAACGATAGCTAGTGGTTGCTATCCAGGCTCACTGGAAATACATGCTTCTACCTACATTACTGCAAAACTCAAAAAACACACCTATACGTATAAAATGCTGCAGTTTCCAGTTGAAATGAACACTAGAGGCAGTAAAACTTTTATTCCTGTTTACACAAAGTATGATTTACAGGCAGAGCTGGGTAGTAACTGATTGCATGTAATCTGGATTATGTAATTAAATTCCAAAAATTAAGTACTTGTAACTTGTTTAACTAGGTTAAATTACATTTTAAAATACTCATAATAAGACTACAGTTACTCTTTTATTGATTATATGATTACATATTATTAGCAGTATTTTATTCACAATTTATTGGTTCTCCCTAAATCCTCTTTTTCTTTTTTAAAATTTTCCTTTCTTAAGTAGCCTACCACTTATATACAGACTTGCAAAGTCTTGCAGTTTTGTGGACATGCACACAGTGTCCAGTCATTAGTCAGGTGGCTACACAGCATTTGACCTCTGGATTTTATGCAATTGAACATTGCATAAACTACGGATGAACATATTATTTTTGATTTGATTTATCACTCAATAAGTTATTTAAACATGTATTACCGTGTCTTTTGAAGGCTTTCATCTTTAAAACACTTTAAAATTCACAAATTCACAATTTTTTTAATTACAGGTTATGCAGGCATTCCCAAACTTTTTTTTTTTTTGTCATCTGGACCTCTTTCGCCTAATATATTTACTTAAAGTACCCCTGAGATTTTAAAATAAATATTTTAATAATTATATTTCACATTTACATGATCACAGTTCCCTATCTGTCCGTCACTACGAGTTATGTCGTGATGACATAACTCGGGGATTTACTTGAAAGCCCCAATCATCTCTGACTTAAGAGAAAACGCCAATGAATATTAGCTAGTGGATTTTGCATACCTGAGCCACTCCCCGTGCATACGGGTATAAAAGGGCGACAGGTGCATCCACTCATCAGGTTTTTGCTTCGGAGCCGAGTGGATGAACGTGTTGATCTCCACAAAGCCATTCATCATCTGTCTGGAAGCTGTTCTGGTTGGCGTCACGGTGCGAACAGCGGTGTCCTGTCTGCAGCGATTCCCCTAGTCACTTCAACTGAAAGAGCAGATTTCATAAAAGAGCAAATCATGGCCGGTTCACGTCTTTTTAAAGACGCTGTTCCGGTGTTGTGCCGAATTCTGCACCCCTGCCAGATTATGCACCCCTTCGTTGATATCTCTGCCTGATTGCCTAATCGCAACCCCACACCTACTCCTAAACCTACCAATACTAGGGGGTGCATAATTTGGCAGGATGCTTTTTTCGGCACAACACCGGCCGTGTCCTCTTGGTTGCGGTCGTTTCCTGTCCTCCGTCAACAGCCACGATCGTTGTCTTCAGTGTCTGGGCATCTGTGCATTCGTGGATGGTTTATACGTTAATTTGTGCGTGTAACATGGCAGCGCTGCGATCGCGCCTCTCTCTCCCTCTGTCACTACCCGCGCTGGCTTCTCTGCCAGCACGGGCCACGAGCAGAGAACCATCGGCTAGTGCTCTGGGCGATCTGAGGGTTACAGTGAGAGCCTTTCCGCCGGGCCAGTCCCCACGGACCTTTCACTCCTCCCGCAGTAGCTGTTCTGTTCTCCCCGGTGATTCTGCTGTGCCGTCGTACGGCGTGCCCAGCATTTTCATTCGGCGCGCCGATAAAGGATTAGATGTCGATCGCGGCATCGGGGGATGGGCAATCGTCCTCTGAGGATGAAGATTCGGCGCGGCTGCCCCCCACGGGGTTCGCGGCCGCCGCCGAATCGGACCCAGAGCTGACGGCCGTGCTTTCCCGGGCCGCCACGGTGGCATGCACACCTCCCAGTCCCGAGTCCTCGCGGTGAGATGAGTGGCTCCTCGGCATGGGCTGTGGCTCGCGACCACGCCCTGCCCTGGTTCCTTTCTTCCCGGAAGTGCACGAGGAGCTGATGAAGTCGTGGACGGCCCCTTTTCACGGCCAGAAGCAGCACGTCTGCCTCCCCCATCCTTGCTACCCTCGATGGCGGGGCGGCTAAGGGTGACGCTGACATTCCCCAGGTGGAGAGAGCGGTCGCGGTGCACTTATGCCTGCGAAACGCCACCACTTGGAGGAATCGTCCGCATCTCCCGTCCAAAGCCTATAGGCTGATGGCTGTTCTCGGCCAAAGCTTACAGTGCTGCGGGCCATGCCGCCCCTGCCCTGCATGCCATGGCTATCCTGCGAGTACACCAAGCCTAGGCATTAAATGCAGGAGGGTAGTACCAACCCGAGGTTGACGCAGGAGCTGCGCTCAGCGACTGACCGTGCCCTACGGGCAACGGAAGTCACAGCGCAGTCCCTCGGGAAGGCGATGTCCACACACTTGTGGTCCAAGAGTGCCATCTATGGCTCAGCCTGCTGAGAGGGGCGAAGTCGACAAAGTACACTTTCTCGATGCTCTCGTCTCCCAGGCTGGACAGTTCGGCGACACTGTCGAGGACTGTGCCCAGCAGTTCTCGGCAGTACTGAAGCAGACCGAGGCCGTCCAGCACATCTTGCCCCGGAGTGATGCACTGCTCCGCCGCAGGGCAAGCCCCAGTCTGCTGGTCGCCGTGGGCGCCTCCTGTGTTCCCCTGAGCTGCTGGGGTCCGGTGTTGTGCCGAATTCGGCACAATCACAGGGGTCTGGTGTTACGGCACCTCAGCCAGTTGGGGCTTCGGGTCAACTGGGAAAAGAGCAAGCTCTCCCCTGTGCAGAGAATCTCTTTTCTCGGTGTGGAGTTAGACTCGGTATGACGGCGCGCCTCACAGACGAGCGCGCCCAATCAGTGCTGAACTGCCTGAGTTCCTTCAGAGGCAGGAATGTTGTTCCACTGAAACAATTTCAGAGGCTCTTGGGGCATATGGCATCCACAGCTGCAGTCACGCCACTCGGATTGCTTCATATGAGACCACTTCAGCATTGGTTGCGCTCCCGAGTCCCGAGGTGGGCATGGCGCCGTGGTTCACTGCAAGTGAATATCACACGGGAGTGTCGCCACTCCTTCAGCCCCTGTTGGAAGTGAATCTGGCCTTGCGGCTGTTTCGGCCACTGCTGCTAGGCAAGCATGTGTTGGTCCATATGGACAACACTGTGGCTGTCTCGTACATCAACCGGCTGAGAGGTATACGATTACACCGCATGTCACAGCTCACCCACCATCTCCTCCTCTGGAGTCACACGCAGCTCAGATCGCTGCACGCTGTCCACATTCCGGGAGAGCTCAATCGTGCGGGCGATGCGCTCTCACGACAGCTCACTTCCCTGGAGAGTGGCGACTCCATCCCGAGACGATCCGGCTGATCTGGAGTTGATCTGGGGAAGCTCAAGTAGACCTGTTTGCTTCCCACGAGTCCTCCCACTGCCAGCTATATTTCTCCCTGACCGAGGGGCCCCTCGGCACGTACGCACTGGCACACAGCTGGCCTCGGGCTTTACGCAAGTATGCATTTCCCCCAGTGAGCCTGGTCCCACAGACACTGTGCAAGGTCAGGGAGGACGAAGAGCAGGTCCTGTTGGTCGCGCCGTATTGTCCCACCCGGACCTGGTTTCCCGAACTCATTCTCCTCGCAACAGCCCCTCCCTGGCGCATTCCTCTGAGGAAGGAACTCCTTTCTCAGGGGCTCGGCACCATATGGCACCCACGTCCAGATCAGTGGAACCTTCATGTGTGGCTCCTGGACGGGACGCGGCAGACTTAAGTGGTCTACCACAGGCCGTGGTAGAGACCATCACTCAGGCTAGAGCTCCTTCAACAAGGCAAGCCTATGCACTGAAGTGGCGTCTGTTCACGAACTGGTGTTCTTCTCGCCGGGAAGACCCCCGAAGATGCACGATTGGAGTAGTGCTTTCTTTTCTGCAAGAAAGGTGGCGCGTAGGCTGTCACCCTCCACCTTGAAAGTGTATGTGGCTGCTATCGCGGCCCATCACGATGCAGTGGATGGCCGGTCCCTGGGAAAGCATGATCTCATCGTGAGGTTCCTGAGGGGTGCCAGGAGGTTGAATCCCCCTAGGTCACCCCTGATGCCCTCCTGGGACCTCTCTATTGTCCTGGACGTCTGGCTGGACTTCAGAGGGGTCCCTTTGAGCCGCTAGACTCAGTCGAGCTGAAATTCCTGTCGGCTAAGACAGCGTTCCTGACCGCGCTCACTTCCATCAAAAGGGTCAGGGACCTCCAAGCGTTTTCGGTGAGTGAAGTGTGCCTTGTGTTTGGGCCGGACTACTCTCATGTTGTCCTGAGACCCCGGCCTGGATACGTGCCTAAGGTTCCCACAACGCCCTTCCGCGATCAGGTGGTGAACCTGCAAGCACTGCCCTCGGAGGAGGCAGACCCAGCCTTGGGGTTGCTGTTTCAAAAGCTCTGAGCAGCTCTTTGTCTGCCACGGAGGTCAGCAGAAAGGGAAGGCTGTCTCCAAGCAGATTTTGGCCCACTGGATAGTGGATGCCATCGCCTTGGCGTACCAATCCCAAGGTGAGCCGTGCCCCCTTGGGGTGAGGGCTCACTCCACACGGAGTGTTGCCTCCTCCTATGCGTTGGCCTCCTCTTTGGCAGACATCTGTAGAGCTGCGGGCTGGGCGACACCAAACACCTTCGCGAGATTTTACAGTCTCCGCGTTGAGCCAGTCTCTTCCCATGTGTTGGGTAACAGGTAAGTGGCGGGAAGAGTTGGCCGGTGTCACGCTTGCTGTGCCATTCCCCCTTACCCGGGGATATGAGCGCCTGTTTCTCTCCTCCAGTTTAGTTCCCCGGACTGCGAACCCTGGGGGAGTCCTCCAGCACCCCCGGCAGTCAGACCGGGCGGAGCAGTCTGACGCCAGGCCCGGGTCTCCGGTCAGCCCCTGTACTCGGCTAGGTGCCCGTGTGGCCTGATTCCCTTCGGGTGATCCCACACGTGTATTCATCCACGGTACGGTTTCCCTCACGGTAAACCCGTGTCTTCCCTTTGACAGAGCTTTGTCAGACCCTGCTGGCAGCCCTCCTCCCTACTCCTAGGTAGGATCTGCCCCAGGGTCTAGGCGTATATAGCACTGCCCCAGGCCTGGGACAGTCCATACCAGTGTCTCCACATGTTACCTCCCTTCGGGCAGGATGTGGCCTCCGTAGCGCCCTTCTCCGGAAGGCTCGCTTCCCCGTCGTTACTGCCAAGCTGTAACAACAAATAGGAAAGACTTGAAGCGGTCTTTCATAGAAGGTCGAAATCCCTTCCAATTTCTTGGGGAAAGGAACAGCGGCTTGGCTATCTCCAGCAGCAATGTACTCAGTGGTCCCTGCGGGCGCCAAGGTTAGCGAATTTGCGCTGGGGCGGTGGGAAGGTTGCGACCTTCGCATGGCATTTGTCTGTCACGCGCTAGCTTGTCAACATCTGCATGCCACAAGGTCGTGACGGGGTTCAGGTTGTGGCGCTTTCCATAGACCCCTAATGTCGTCACGACATAGCTCGTAGTGACCGACAGATAGGGAACGTCTCGGTTACGTACGTAACCCTCGTTCCCTGATGGAGGGAACGGAGATGTTATGTCCCCATGCCACAATCTTGAACCATCGCTGGTTGCCAGGGACACGTTCTCGGCTCCTCAGCGGAAAACCTGATGAGTGGATGCACCTGTCGCCCTTTTAAATAAAGTTTATTTTATACCCGTATGCACGGGGAGTGACTCAGGTATGCAAAATCCACTAGCCAATATTCATTGGTGTTTTCTCTTAAGTCAGAGATGATTGGGGCTTCCAAGTAAATCCCCTAATGTCGTCACGACATAACGTCTCCGTGCCCTCCATCAGGAAACGAGGTTTACGTACGTAACCGAGACGTTCTCTGACATTGGTTAATGGTCATATGAGATGCAGGTAAACAAGTAAAATATTTCATTTATTTTAGTCAGTGTTTTATTTTGATTGATTTTATTTTAAAATGATTAATTTTAGTTTTAGATTGTTATGATTTAATTAATTATTAGCTTTTCATTAAACTCACGAACCCCCTGAAGTTCCTTTACGAAACCCAGTATGGGAAACCTTGAAGTAATGTAACGTTTAATGCACTTCATGATGTATATAACAAAGAATGGAATATATTTTCTTATTACTTTTTATATCAATACGGTACAAGATTATACTATTTAAATCAATGTGATAAATGAGTTGGGTCAAAAGCAATCTAAAAGTAATCAAAAATAGTCTTCTTATATTACCTAAAATGTGTAATGTAATGGATTATGTAAGCATCACATAAACAGCTTCATATGTATGAGTTTTCTAATTCAGTAGGTTTGCTCGGTAGCTCACCCGATATGGCATTGCACTTGAGAGGCAAAGTGCTCTGGTACAAATCCTGTGAAACTAAGGTTTAATGAAACAGCTCTAATCTGCGTATAAGGAAGATAAAATAGCACGGCTGCATCAGTGAATGTGTTGTAATATCACTTTTGCATTCATTAAGACTATTGGGTAGGTTTAGGGTTTAGTTTGGTTTGGTGTAGAGGGTATGTTATTTTCTAATGCAATAGAGCAGTAACCTTTTAGCGAAATTAATTTGAATCCTGAACGGCCACAATACGTACCTGAACCAATGTAATAAAAATGCCACAATACATGCCTATACCAATGTAATAACAATGTGCTCGGTCATGCATTGAGTGCAAGTTTTGGCGCCACTCACTGGATATTTCACTTTGAAACTGCCTCGAAACATGCAGTAAGGCACGTAAAATGGGTGCTGCAGAAATGTCGCCACAAGCATGTGCTTCCAATGAGCCTGGGTTGAGCATTTCACATTAGCACGTGACACTTTAGCTACTCTGACAGTACACTTCAGGAAGATTGGATAACCTTTTTATTGAAGTACCCTGACATGACCTAGCACAAAACAACAGTGGCTGCAGGTGTACAAGAGAAGACTGTTTCTATGTGTCTGAGTGTGTGTGTGTATGAAGGAAAGTAAATCCAGATTGTCTCTGACCGTGTTTAGCACTACCAGTGCATTCACCGCTCTGGCCCAGCTGCCTCCTCAGGTGAGTTACCTGTGCTGGCGGGTCTCTCTAAACCCCCTGTATTCAGTGACACGGGCGCCGTCGCTCTTCGCTCAAATATCACTTAACACTGATTAACCCACGCTGGGCCGGCACTGGGTCCTCACTTCCCCACCTGCCAGCTGACTGCCATTAGAAATTCCCTTATCTAGTCTCAGATCTGTCTACAATAGAGCCCAGGCCTAGCCGAGGGGTTAAGGAGCCTTCTTAAATAATAAATCATTAGCTAAATACTTTTTGTTGATTTGTGTCGTGTTACACGTACCTCAATTTGCTACTCCCGGCACAGTGTCCCATTCAGCAGATGCCTCGTCTGTGTCTGCGCCGTCATTAAACCACTGCAAGCCAGAAATCCTTTCCTCTGTTTCTCTCATTCTGTTTTTCTCTTATGATCGTCGTTGAGCACTTGTTTGCTCCTTTATGTGTTTTTTTAGTCAGACTCAAGAAAAGAATTGCAAAGGGATGATGAATTATTAATTGACTCTTTGTCCAGCTCTGCCCCCTTAAGTTTCTGTCGTTTTCTCAGATGAGCTTTATAGAATTTTCTACAGGGATTGATTAGAGATTCCCATAAACAGTACAATTATCAGTAAAGTGTGGGCGGGAATGTAACGGTCCTGGACCAATCCGAATGGAATAAACTGGGACTCTTATTTTGAAATGTCTATGATTTACTATTTCCAACTGCTCATATAAAAACATGAGGGGGATCAAATATTAGTATTAATGACCATCTGCAACATATTACAATAAAAACACCATAAAAGAAACATGGACATAACTCATGAAAAGTAGATTATAAGCAATCTATTGCACGATAATCATAGATCATGAACTGCTCTGAAACAGTGAGCTTGTGGAACACGCAACAGTGCTACTTTTAGATTTTAAAACCTTGCATAATCAAATGAATCGCCATTACTGTTTTTCCATCTCCAAATATACGACTACTTATAAAGATCACTAAGATGTGTATCACCTAAATACATTTTATCACACGTGGCAAATGCGAGCGCTCACACTGTTGAGTCCTGACCAAAGTTTTATGCGTTCATCAAAAACATTTAGCCTACGCATAAATGCACATGCATGGCAGAACTTTACTGTAGATATCTGCTAACCGTGAACAGTAATTGGGAAATTATTGTGTTCATAGGTGAAAAAATGTTCATGCATATATGCAGTTTTCATGCACAAGTTGCCCATCTACGCAGAAACGTGTTCCTATATATACTGGTTTTATTTAGTTGCATTTATATGCAAGGTTTTTGTGTATATGAAGTTTCTCATTTATGCGTTAAAGTTGTCAATATACTTTCCTGTACAAGAGTGAAAAGGCTTTCACTTTTTCTTTGTCCTCCTTTCATGTCCTCTCACATCAGGTGGTCTTTACTGTCTCTCTCTGTTCGTTGACATTTAATCGGCCATGCTCACATAATGCAGCCAAAATTATTTTTCCACTCTACATGGCTGGGGCCACAGGGCTACGAGTTGTGTAAGAAAACAACTTTTCTGTTTTCTCTGTAGACACACACACACGTGTGTATTTGTTAGGCACACTCATGAAGCAGAGAATAGATTAGGCATTCTTTGAGTATGACTTGCGTAAAGTGATTATAAGTCAACTCAACCCAACGAATTTAGACTTCTTGACGCCCTCTCTGTTGCTGCCCCCCAGTCAGATTCATGTAATCAGATTAAATGCTAACAGAGGCTCAAGAGTGCCTGGACGCACACACATTGCTACTTTGATGCCGCTGTGTCGGAGACAGACGACATTAGTCCTGTCTGTGGCCCTTCAGCCCTGCAAGCATGTAATCTCAATCTGCAGAGAGAATAAAGAACGTCCCCTCAAGCTGATGCATTAGTAAACAGCGAATGCTCACACTCCTGCAGCTGCTGCGCTCTGCCTGTGTGTATGTGTTTACACTCTCAAAAATAAAGGTTTTTAACGGCTCTTTTCAACACCTTTTAATAAAAGGCACTCGTCTTTTCAAGCTCTGTGGGGTTCTTGAGTGTATGTCGTTTTTGGATATATCTATGGTTCTTTGGAGGCTGGAAAAGTGATGTTACATTATATGTTTTGGTGTTTGAGTGACTTAAATTTCATGTCATGTTGAAATTGATTGTACCATTATTATGTGGTACATAAAAAATGGTAATGGTGTAGCCAATGATGTGTGTAATGGCAATTACAAATTTAAGTTTTTTATTTTCCCTTCATTGCAGAAAAATGCAGGGAAACAAATCCAAATAATTGGCATCTCCTACCGTTTCGAGACCAATCAGAAAAGCTTGTGAAATTCTTTGCATTTAGTATTTTATTAATTTCATCTCTGAGATTTTACAATTTTCTTTTTTCTTGCAATACTGCTTGTTGGAAAAACTGTGCTATTTCGAAAGCAGCTTATAAAACACTGGTTTAGGGTTAGGGGTTAGTCATTAAAATTCACTCAATTTAAAAAGAACAATAAAACCAAGGTAATCCAAGTTCAATTTCTGCTCCTCACTCTCCTAGAACTTTATTAGTATTCCTATAAAAAATAATAAAATAAAATAAAGCATTAAAATTGTGAATTTTAAGGATTTCCTCTTAAGGTCATTGTAGCACTGCATACAAGTAAGTCACCTAACACATAACAATTAGCTAGTATTTCAAAACATTGTGAATAACAATTACAGTGCAATAAAACTGGAATTATTATCTTATAACTAAATTAGCTTTAGGGCCATCTGGAATAAACTGACATAAAGAAGGGCCTGTTGTTTCACTGTGGGTGGTTTCACCATGGGCCATAAACCCAAATTTATGCTACGTGTGCATTTAAATAGACTTACGGAGTCACAATTTAAAACCATAATCACTCTCTGTAACATTCTGCTTTTATATTGGCTGATAAGTTGATAGATTTTATCTTTGGCATTATTTGGTAAAGCCTAACATCTTGCACTTGAATAAGATCCCTACAGATAGCACTTAAAAGCCATTCGGAAAACACTCATTTGCAAGGAGTTCCAAAGCAGAATTTGTTCTGATCATGGACCCTGGTGATTTTAGTCTTGCCCAAGATCAAGAAAACGGCCTGTGATTAGTATAACTGGTATGTCGACATGTATTTGACCAGCTTTGGCCCAGAGGCAGCCTTTATGAGTATAACTTAAGACCATATCAACAAGATTGACACTTCATTCAACTAGTTGCATAATATGATCAGTTGTAAAAACAATACATGTTGTTCATTATATATCATAAATCATTAAAAATGCACAAAGTCATTTTTTCCATTAAACTGTTTTTCCACATAAAGACATGAATAGTACCTTATGCTTAAATAGGCTTCAAATCATATCATGCACATTTGCATAAAGCCTATTAATTTTTATTTTTTTTTAAAAGGACTGCACGCATACAATATGTACATACTGTATTATATGCATGCCCCCTATTGTACACATAAAAACCAAAGTATAGCCTACTTTGGGCTTAAAGGGATAGTTCACCCAAAAATGAAAATTTGGTCATTAAATACTTACACTCATGTCGTTCCAAACCCATAAAAACCCATTGCGTTCATCTTGGGAACACAAATGAAGATATTTATTAAGCTCTCGAATTTCATCAAAAATATCTTAATTTGTGTTCCGAAGATGAACCGGGGGTTTTGGAATGACATGATGGTGAGTAATTGATGACAGAATTGTCCTTTTTGGGGAGAACTATGCCTTTAAGAGGAAGACTAAAGTCACATCAGCAGCCTAATAAACTCAGTTTTGTTTTACATGGAGCGGGTCATCTCATGGGGGCAGCCAGGTTGATCACATGAGCTAAATGCAGCACACTTCATCTGTGCAACCCACATACTGTATTATAAGATAAATAATAATTGTATTAATCCCTCACAGGTAACTGTGCATTTATACAGTGGTACTGGCAGCTAATGGTATTTTATTTTATGCAATGCTTCATCCACACCAGTAGGTGTCAGTACAAGTCAAAGACAAGTGGCATATTAGCCAGTGCAACATCAGAAAAAAATACATCTTTTAACTGATCAAAAATGGTAATAATTGGAAATACGAGTGCTTGCTTTCTGTTTTTCTGTAATAAAGTTATTATGGGATGCGTTTGGGATGCCCAATGAATGTTTTTGTATCCATGTATATGTATTTAAGCATTAAAATGTATTACTTATTCATTTATTTATACAAAACATTTATTTATTTATGTCTAACCAATCTCTCTCTGTCTCACTTGCTTTTTTCTCACCCTTCCTCTCTGTCCCTGCCCCCACAGGCTGTAGCGGTGCTGATAGGCATCTCTGTTGGAGTCCGCCTGTGTTTCTGCAGACAAACTGCCTCCACCAGCCACACTGTTCTCCCTGGGAACCCTCCATGAACCCTCCACTCCTTTATTGCCCCTCTACCCCTGTGCACGAACCTGTGTGCCAGCCTGCCCTCCGCCCACACCGGGCTGCGGCTGGACCCTCACACAGGTCAGAGTTCGAACTTTGTGTTCCACTGTGAAACATAGTGAACCAAAAATAGCCTATCGGTGCGAGATGTGTGTTTCTGCTGAAACCGTATTAAATGCGGCCGTGGCGGCCATCTTGCATGGCTCACTACCCATTTGCTTTGCCATAACGGGGGACGATATAACGGGTGTGGTAAAGCGTCTCCTCTCGCTGTGATTGACCTTTGGATGACCTCAGGAACTCTGGGCCGCTCAGAAGGCGGTTGTTTCGTCCACAGCGTGCGCATTCCTCCTAGGCTATCTCAGCCATCACTTGACAGGAATTATATAATTGCTGCCTGTGATCTCATTCTCCTCAAAGAGCATTTTGAAGTTTCCTTCCCTTTCTTTCCCTTTTGGTTTCCTCTCCCACTCTTTTTAATGTTGAAATTGCTCACATTAAATCACCCTCTTCCTTCGATCCCCCCAATATTCTCTCTCTCTCTCTTCCAGTGTTTGGCATTCAGTCCTTCTGTTCTTGTCAAATCATTTATGATACATTTATCGCTGTAATGTGTGTGTGTGTGTGTGTGTGTGTGTGTGTGTGTGTGTGTGTGTGTGTGTGTGTGTGTGTGTGGAGGTGCATGCTGAGCGGCACTCATTTAGCAAGCACAGAGATGAAGTGATACAAAGTAACATTTATATATAACTACACAGCGTGATGTCTGTCCTGTATAGTAGCATTAACTTGACCTGTAAATGTGATCCTGTGACCCAACCTGGGGTGCATTTCCCAAAAGCATTGTTAGTTAACTATGCTTGTTAATTCCATTGAACTCTATTGGTAGCGACAGAACTTGTGACCATAGTTGTTTTTGGAAAACGCACCCCAGACCAGTACTGTCGAAATGAAGAACTGCTGATCTGCATTTATACATTCAGGATTTTTAAATATATTACGATTTGCATTTATATATTTGGAATACACCTTCATATACTTAAAATGTATAAATGTACAATCTGATGCACAATTATATTGTACATCAGTAATAGAAAATATTAGAAATATTTCTACATATTCTTTCATTTGAACCTAAAGCTATATGTTCAAGATTTGCTTCTGTATTCTATATTATTCTATATTTATAGGTTACATTACATTTATATATTCAAACTTATAATTGCATATTCTGATTAGAGCTGTCAAACAATATTTCAAAAAGTTTTTATTTACAAAATATATGTGTGTACTGTGTATATTTATTATGTATATATAAATACACACACATACAGTATACATTTGGAAAATGTTTACATGTATATATTTATATTCATATAATTTATATTATATATAAATATATTTAATCTAAAAACTTTTAGATTAAATATATTTATTAATTTTTTCTTAGATATATACATGCATGGTTGTGCATTTATATATTCATAATAAATATACACAGTACACACACATACTGTATACTATGTGAACAAAAACTTGGATGTGATTAACCGCAATTAATTGTTTGTCAATATATATATATATAAATGAATTGCTTTATTTGATTGTTTTTAATATATTACATTAAATGTGGCCAGCAAAAATAGAATACAATTGTACAATAGTACAAAAAATATAATTAATAACCATATGTACTGACAAGATTAGAACTATAGAATGACAGTGTGTTTCTGCATTGGACTCAGGTCAAGTAGTAATAAATGTAATATCCATAATTATAATAATAAATGTAATATTAATAATAATAATAACAATCATAAGAAATTAAATGTAATATAATAAAAACAAATAAACATTAGATGTACATGTATGTATACACACACACACACACTCTAAGAGAAGAATAATAAAATGACAGTGGGTCACATATTTGGACTTTTCCTCTCTTCACCGCAGAATTGTTCATGCGTGGCAGGATCATCAGTTAACGACGTCCTGACACGTTAACCCAAGTTCTCAGGGCTCAGATCTCAGAGCAGTGGTCAGGTAGCGGCCAGGACCCTCTGAGTCTGACTCACTCGGTTCTGCTGAATCCGTGAGGACTGTGTGAGTAATAAACGGGGGTCTCGACCTCTGTGGGTGTTGAACAGAGAGGATGACACATAATTGAGAGAAGTCACACATCAAGTTCCTCTTTAATGTGATGGATGGGCGACTTTGAGTTGTATTCATAAAGAGCCTGATCACAGATCAGATTCCTCTGTATTTATTTACTGATGTTATGCAGAAAAACAGATCTGGGATCAATGAGTTTGGATGTGTGATGAGTCACAGTAAGATGGTCATTCCAGCAGAGTATATGTATTGTCTTTATGGTGCACAGAGAGGCATGTGCTATATTGATCATTCTACATTCTAATTAATTAGGTATTGCATTAGTAATAATACATTCTAGAATATTATGGGTATTAGTAATATAGAAACCATTTGAATGCTTGGACAAATGTGACTGAATAAAAGTTTCTTGTAATCTGAGGAATCTTTTGAATTTAGAGCTTAAATATTAGTTTTATGGAGAAGTTGTGCCCCTACATGAATTTTGAGAAAGAAAGAAAGAAAGAAAGAAAGAAAGAAAGAAAGAAAGAAAGAAAGAAAGAAAGAGTGTTCAACATGTGTGGACTCTATTATTATCTATTATAGTACTATTCGAAAACCATTTATTGAGAATTAACAATATGTGCTTCAAGAAGTACAGGAAGAGGTACATTATAACATTTGTTTTTTACATATACTTTTGTTTACTTGTGTTTTTCATAAATGTGATGACTTTTATTATTTTTAAAATGTGGAAAGAAGTAAATAAAAATACATATAATAATGCATATACTCATACAAAAAACATATTAAAAACATAATGAGCAATAGTAATTAATTAATAAAATACTAGCATATTTTCAGTTGTAGTTCCTTTGCTAGACTGACAGGCATGTAAATTGCTATGCATAAATTTAGTAGCCTGTATGAGGTTTATTCAAATTTCATAAAATGATGATTGTCAAACAAGCTGTTAAACTAAGTTTTCTTTTTTTATAAGCAGTTTTTGTTTTCTATTTGTTTTTCTATGAGGTTTGCAATGTTCTGAATAGTTTAAAATGAGTGTTTTTTTTTTGTGTGTGTGTGACATTTTTGTTCTAGCGATAGAAATACAAAAATAAATTTAAAATAAAAGTTTAAATAAGATAATAAAACTTAAATATGAATATCAAAAGAGCTAGAATGGGTAACAGGGATGGAAATTAATTACATTTATTATCTAATTAACATTAAAATTTAAAATTTAAAAAGCTAGAATTAGTAACAGAATTGCAAATTTAGCCTAAATGAAGCTGTTACTCATGAGAAGACAGTTTGAGACCAAATGGTATTGTACTGTATATGTTATTTGTATTAATTTATAAATGTACATTTCACATCAATCAGATGAAAGTGGATGGGGATTAGCAACAGCAGGCCAAAACATTCACTTTCAACTGATTGATAAATAATGTGTTAAATTTGTGTGCGAGTCACTTGTCGCTTACTGGATCTGTGAGCCTGCCTGCAGTTCACACATCACCATTAGGAGGCAGTAGTGTCCTTTAACAGATACAGACCTGTGTGTGTGTGTGTGTGTGTGTGTTGCTGGATTTATAGAGGGTGGAAATGCTGTTATTATATATCATCTTCCTCATCTATCCTGAGGTTGAAAAAAGCATCTTTCCTAAGGCAGGCTGATCATCTTCTGCATGTTTGTAGGGAGGCACTGCTGACATCTCTCACTCCATCTTCCATTCCTCCTTTCTTTGGATGGAGAGGAAAAATCTGGCCTTCGTGATTTCTCTGGCTCGAGTCTGTTATGAGCAATGCCTGATCCTTCTCTGACAGCATGAAATGAGATTTTAACTTGTGAGATGAAATCAACTACAGAGCCCAGTGTTGTTTTGCATCATATCTGTCTGTGAATTCTTTGGAGAGGTTTGATCACAAGCCTGTATGAATGATGCCATGCTTGTTACAGGTCTATGTGTGTATAGGTTGTCTGTTTGGCACTGCAGAATTCATGCTTGTGTTTGACACTCTTAGTGTTTCTTTCTTTCTTTTCTTTTTCCTTTTTTTTTGGGGGGGGGGGGGTCCTTTAGTTCTTGTTTTGAAAAACAAAACACCAAAGAAAGCCTGAAATTAAAGAGAAATTATAAACGCAAGGAAACTTAATGACTTCCATATACATATACCATGGTATTTGTACATGATACCTGTCTTAAAACCATGGTACATACAGTATAATAGGAAATTAAAAAGACAAAAAAAAAACACGGTACTCCACTGTATTTGGAGTTTCATTATACTTATGTAAATAAAAGAAAGAGTATGGTGCCATTATTTTACCATGGTAGTCCAGGATCTTTAGCAAAAATCATGGTACCAATACCATTTTCTAAGATAATGAAAAAATATAACAGAAAAAAGAAAGAAGAAATGTTCTCCAGATTACTTTAAAAATATCATATTATCATTAAGAAAGAAAGAAAGAAAGAAAGAAAGAAAGAAAGAAAGAAAGAAAGAAAGAAAGAAAGAAAGAAAGAAAGAACAAATTTACATCCAGACATGTGAAGGTATTACTTTAAATAACATTACCACACCATTATACTTTCTGAAAGAATTAAAAAGAGAGAAGCAATCATGGCAAAGAAACAACAAAGACAGGTACAACAACGGTATTACCGTTACCATATCAGTTTACTTGTTGAAAGAAAGGAAACAGAAAAGACACACACACACACACACAACATATTCCCATCTAAAAATACCAAGAGAGTACCGAGGTACTTATCTAAAAAACATGGTACTAACATTGTCGCACCATTGTTGCTAAAAACAAACAAATAAACGAAACAGTAATCAAACAAAGAAATAGTCGAACAAATAAAGAAATGATCAAAGAAACAAACAAACAAACCTCAAACAAACAACATATTTACATCTCTTTTATTTTTTATTATGCCTTGATATGTACGTCTAGCGTTATCATACCAAAGAAAGAAAGAGCAAAAACAAACAGTCAAACAAACCAGTAATCAAACAAACAAACAATCAATCAATCAGACAAATAAATGATCCAAGAAACAAACAAACAAACCTAAAGCAAACAACATATTTACATCTATATTTTTAATTTTATCTTGCTACGTGTCTAGCATTAAGAAAGAAAGAAAGAAAGAAAGAAAGAAAGAAAGAAAGAACAGAACAATCGAACAGTACAGATAAGAGCAGAGAAGCGCTGAAGAGCATCGAGCAGTCAGGCCACCCTTGAGCTGTGAATGATGAATCATGTTGTGGATTGCAGATTGCAGATGCATTCAAAAACAGCCTCATATTTTACACTGTTCGAGACAGATTAGCTCGCTCCTAAAACTGAGACCAGCCTCATGAGAGAGAGAGAGAGATTTGGGAGCTGAAGGAGCATCTTTCTCTCAGTTCCCGTTCCCACAGTTTCACCATCCGTTTATGTTATGAACAAACACATGTAAGGATGTTTCACTTGAAATCCATAAAATGAATTTCACCCATCCGCCCCGTACATATTTTCATACAAGTGCTAATTAAGAAAAACATGCCGGACCAGGATATTAACATGTGCACGCCGCCCCTCTCCACAGCACAAAAAAGCCCCCGCAGACCGCAGAATGAAGGTACGAGAACAAGAATAGGGAGGAAATTTGCTTGAAATGTAGCTATGAGCCTGCAAAGATCTTATTACATAGATGTCCGATAAGCATCTCAACTGGAATAATACTTTGCACAAGCTGCACATTTAATTAAGCATTCATATGTGCAGAGCGACGGGAAAAAAGAGGGAGAGAGAGGAGAAGAGAGATTGCATTCATCCTCAGCCTTTGCCCTTTTCTTCCCTTTATAATCTGGGCGCTGTGAGGATGAGAGGAGGTGAAGACAGAGAGTGGGAGTTCGCCTCTTAACTTTGTGTCTTATTTAAAGCTTTACACATGTTTTTCTGTTAGCACACTCGCTACCTCCCATTGCTGCCCCCGGGGTACTCACTTTGAGGTGTGTGTGTGTGTGTGTGTGTTGGCCTGTGGCTGTGATCTCAACAATCCTGACATATTTGTTTTTGTCTTTGCTTGCATTCCGAAGTCGTTTTGCATTTGTTGTTGTACATTTATTTACAGGTTGTGAGTGATTCATTGGCTGAGGCCAGTAACAGTGGCTCAGTCATCAGTGTGTGTGACAATAGATGTGTATATGTGTGTATCAGCGCTTCAGGAGTGTGTGTTAGGAGCCAGCCTCCCATGGGAAGCCACCGATAGGAACCACTTGTCTAAACAGGACAGGACACTTTAGACACTGGAGTACCACTGTAAATCTATCTATCTATCTTACAATGTCCGATATTAACATATAATAATAACAATATAATGTTTATTGATTCATTGTTTTAATAAATGTATTAATCAACAGCCCAGTATTAAATAATTAATCAAGAAAGATATGTTAAAATTGCATCTGGCAGTGTTTTGAAAGGTCAAGTCAAGTGCATTGCATTGTGGGAACTTTTTTTTTTTAAATAGTGTGCTCTACTGCATACTGCCCATTGTGACAAATGTAGTAGGTCATGCAAGACTTTTGTGCATGCTGAAATATGCATTCGCATACTGCATATCGTCAAAATAGTATGAGCATAATGCAATTCTGGACATAGCTTCAGATTTCATAGCTTTAGATAACTATTTCATTTTGAAACTAATTTTGGGTATGTGTTGTCTAATTAAATAATGAGTCAAGGAGAAGTTAAAAGTCACAGCTGGTATTGTTTGTAAAGGTCAAGTTGACCACATTGCATTATGGGATATGGCGAGTCATTGTGATTTTTGTATACTGCACATTTTGGCAAATGTATGAAAGGTCACCCAGGTCTTCCATGAATATAGAATATGTATACTGTGCACAGTATGTATGTAAATATTTCAGAAGCTGTATGAGTGATCCTTTCTCGTGTTTCCCAGCATTCTCATGCGTTCTGATAGGGGCCTAAAAACGCAAACTTTTGAAAATGGGTTTCAAAGTGCAAAGTTTTAGAAAATATACTGTTGTAAACTACAGTGTACACTACAAAAATGCAGATTTGAATAAGTGGTGATGTCATGCACATGTTCTGGCATGCATAATATAGCATTCTTAGTCATTTTTGTGGATCTTGTGAGAAAGGGGGTTGTTTTGATAAGAGAAATAGTGATTTTTTGTGTTTTTACTTAGTAATAGATGGATATATGTCTGCTTTTGTAAGTTACTAACTCCCCTCTTCCTCTAGTGTGCATGTGTACTCACACACACACACACACTGCAGTTAACTCTTGAGAGGGTCAGGAATTGAGCAATAAAGAGAATTGGTGCTGCATTGTGAGACATGAGGTCGCTCTCTTGGGGTCTTTCCTAAACGTGTGTGAACAAAGATTAAGCCCCTCACACACACACACACACACACACGCACGGACACACACACACACACAACACTCCATAAATTCATTTTCTCACTTGTGACCTTTCCACACAAATCACAAATAAACATCTGATAGAGCATGTTGGCATGCAGATTTACTCTACAACATTTCTATATGGTGCTTTTAAGTGCAAGTATTATTTATGTATTTGTTGATTTGTTATCTTACCACATATAAATCTGTTCAAATTAACTACACAACAGTTGTGATACGGTGACAGTCAGTTTAATGCTTTTGGACATTTAACAGAAACATTTGCAGAAAGAGTTTTGCATATTTTACAAATCTGCAAGTTTCAGTTAACTGTAATAGTGCCAGGTGTCAGGTGTGAATTAAGATAACAACAATGCACAATAGAAACCAATGTTACTACTTGTTACTACAATAAAACCAAAATAAATTGTTATGGGATACTCTTCAAATGGTATATATTTTTTTGTTTTGATGAGCATGTTTTTGAGCATACAGTATGTGTCTGTGTGTGTGTGTGTGTGTGTGTAAACAGTTCTGTAATATTAAACTTAAATGATTTTGCATATTTTACTATAATTTTTAAAATAATGACAATAATTACTATAATAATAATAAAAATAACATTTACTATAATAATAATTATAATACATGTTATATACATTTGAAAACTATTAGATAGAATTTCTAAGATTTTGAAAAAGTAAAAAAAAAAAACATTGTGAAGAAAAGAAAAGAAAAGAGGAAATGATAGCAGACAACTTTATATGACATGGCAATTTAGTTGAGGTGGTGAACTAAAAAACTACATTTATGAATAAATTCATTCATGATATATGTAAAATACCTTTACCTTGAAAATATATTTGAAACGTTTTTGTTTTGTTTTGTTCAAAATAACAATTAAGATGTGTACAGTCACATCTATTCAAGGTGTAAGTAATACTTTTGTTTAAAATGGTGTAAACATTACAAAACCAACATGAATTCTTCCTTTTATTTATCTTCATCAAATTTAATTGTGGTAAATAGTTTAATTAGTTTTCCCTTTTATTCGTCCTTAGCATTATTTTCATTCTGATCAAAAAGCATGGAAAAAACAAATCACCTTGGGATGTCACATACCACACACACACACACACACACACACACACTGCGGAGGCCTGATGTAAATGAGCTAGATTGGAGAAGGAGGGGTGGGGCCTGAGTGAGACGCACAGAGAAAGAGAGAGAACTAAGACAACAGTATCAGTTCTATTATCACATTGAAAGGGGACTAGAATGAGACACACTCCCGGCCTTGTGTCCACAGGACTGCACCTGCAGGGCCGGGGTCATTGTTAGGGGCCCGTCCGTCCCCCCTCCCTCCTCCTCCTCTCTTGGAGGGCTGCTGCTCTTTTCTCTTGCACCCTTTCTTTTCATCATCCCTCACTCTCCTCGTCTTTTCTGCCGCTGCGTAAACACAGCTGAGAGAGAGGCGCTCACGTGCCGCCCCGCCGAGCCTTCTGCCAGAGGCCTGCTCCGGCCGTACACACACACGTGTGGGGCTGAGATTATGTTTGCACTTCTGAGAGTTTGTGTGAGTCCGTCTCTCTGTGTGTGTGTGTGAGTGTTTTTACATCTGAATGTGTGAGTAAATGTTAGCGCGAGTCATTGTCTCAATATCTGTCGGCTTTTTAATGCTGATGAGTTTGCTCAGTGCTGTCTGTTTGTTTGCTCTGGAGGAAAGTGTGGCGGTTTTAACAACACTGCTCATTGTTGGCTCATTCGTCTTTATGGTGCAGCATAGACACACCTGCCCATCGCTTTTATTTTGGGTTGTGTGTTCTAATGTATCATGTCTGGATGTAAATTGTGTGTGTGTGTGTGATAGATATATACTGCCAAAAATCTGTTTACCAATGAAATTAGTTTTCATATCTCATATCTTTTTTCTTTTGCTTACTGGATGCTTTACAAGAATGATGATGATTGCCATATCCATGCACCATGATATCTACATGATATACCAAGCTACTTACAACGCACAAAATGGTATCATGGTAGTTTTTTGGTGACATTATACTGCTAAGTATAGTTTGATCATTGATATTCAAATTCTGACATTTGATGGTGACAAATAAATTCAAAATATATAATAATAACAATAATAATTATAATTATTATTGTTATTAATACTACATAATAATTCACTAACTGCATCTCTCTCAAAAAATACTGCATCTCAAAAAATATGAAATTTTAATGCACCATTTAAATTATATTTCAAGGAACTTCAAAAGGATATGTAAAAAAAATAAAAAATAATAAAAAGATAGTATCATTGCAACTGTTGTTAGTAATAATATACTGATAAATAAAGTTTAATAACTGGTTAATAGTCAAATTCTATATATGTAATTATTATGTTTGTATTTGTTTTTGTTTTTCCCTCTCTCTCGTTCCCCCTTTACTTCCCATAGGCAGGAGGTAATGGCTGCCACCTGATTCCAATGGTTGGTGATCTGAGGTGATTGCAGGAGGAGGATTTAAGCTGCACCATTGCACTGCACAGGGTGTGTGTGTGTGGAGGCTGCGTCCTGAGGCTTCTATTCTCAGCTTTATTAGTTGTTTTGTTTAATATTTTGTTGATTGATTTCTTTGTAGTGTTATTGTGTTAACACTCTCGTGGTGACTGAGGCCTACGACAAGAAGTTTGGTTTGGAAGTTATTATTCCAAAATTATTACAATTTTAATAATAATAATATTAAATTATTACAATTGTAATAATAATTTTATTACATTATTATGTGTTATTGTTTGTTATTTATGAAGTTTGTTAATTAATGGGGAATATGTTAGTAGAGCGGTGGGTGCCATTTTCTTCTGTTTATGCTAGTTAGGGAGTTAGTGTATTGTTATTGTACTTCTGTTTCCTTTTCTTTGTTTTAGCTTAGTTAGTTTCTTACTGAGCCCCTAAAGGGACATTGGCAAAAAATGAAGACTTTCTCGTGCGCACGAGAAACTATCGCGTGCGCGCGAGAAACTTTCGTGTGCTCACGAGAAACTATCGCGTGCTCACGAGAAACTATACTTTCTCGTGAGCACGCGATAGTTTCTCGTGAGCACGCGAACGTTTCTCGTGCGCACGCGAAAGTCTTAATTTTTAATTTTTTTGCCAATGTCCCTTTAGGGGCTCCGTAGTTTCTCCCTAATAGTTAGAGGTTTTGTTATTTTGGCCTTGCCCCCTCTTGAAGCTTCAACATCCTCCCATAACTTGAAAATAAAAGAACTTGGTTCTTGATGAGTTGATTGTTTTGCATTTGTTAAAGCACCGGGGTTGGGAATTGAACCTTGCTGCCTCCACACATCACATTTTTATTCTGTTACTTGTTCCCCTAACCCTAGACTAACGGGGAACGTAACGGTATTTGTGTAGATATGAACATTTTTAATGAAATATAGTTGCATTTAATCAATTAATGCATAATAAATTAATACAATTATGAATGTATTCATCTTTAAATATAGTATTCATTTTGTGGTGGTTGTTGTTATGTAATATTTAAAATTGTGATAAATATTTAATGTTGCAATAAATGTAATTTTTAATTTAATTTAATTTAATTTTTAATATTATAGTTGTTGTTGTGTTATTAAATATTAAATACTTGTGTATTTATAATGAAATTGTACATGATCAGACATAGTTACAATTAAAATAAGTTAATAAATTAATGATTAATAAATTAATACAATTATAAATGTATTGTTCTTTCCAGTATTCATTTTATTGTTGTTGTTGTTGTTGTAGTTGCTATGTAATATTTACAATTATAATAAATATTTAATTTAATTTAATTTAATTTAAGATGAACTTATTTTAAATCATTCAGTGAATTTCCTGTATTTTCTCTCTCGCTCTCTCTTTTTTTTTTTTTTTTTAAGTTTTGTGCGTGAATGACTGGCAGTCATTTATTCAGGTAGGTCAGGACAGGTAGGGCATGTGTTTTGTGCTTTGAAATGATGAATAGCATCCCCTTGCTACCAGTGGCTGGTATTCTAACCATGTGGGGCTTTTACAGCTTTACTGTGCCTTTTATTTATTTTATAAAAAGCCCTGCATCAGTCTCCTCAGGTTAAAACAAACACACACACACACACGCCTGCTCTCCTCTCTGGCTCCAGTACTCCGTCCAGGGGGCAATAAACTCGTTATCTCCCTCTTTCAGATCCTAATCTGAAGGCTGGCCTGCACATTGCCAGGTGACCCTGGGTGGGGGCTGCCAGGGCTCCTTAAATCCCCCGCTTTCCCCTGCTTGTCAGCACCCCTCTACCTCATTCCACCCCTGAGCCCACCCCCTGCCTGAGGGCCGCCCCAGCGCCCCGCTCCAACAGCAATTAATCCATCTATTGATCACAGAGTGCGACTCAGCAAGCTTCTGAACCTGCACACCAAAGCTCTCCTGTCTCAGATATTGAACTGCTTTTTTTCAGTGATTTTTAAGTGTTTTTGTTGCACTTGGTTTCTCTGTCACCTCTCTCTCTTTCTAAAATAGCTCCTGCAGGCCACTGTGGTCATCATAACGTCACACTTGGGAGCCATTTTGTCTCGGCCCTGTCAAAAGATGGTAAGATGAACCAGCCCAGGCTGTTGGTATCTGTTGTAATGAATGATCTGTCATAATTAATCATAATGAGAATGTATGAGAAAAGCCACTTGTAGCAAAGCAGGTATGAAATGGTTTCCACATCCTACTAAAATAAAGCTACTGTAAATTTGTAAATAAATAAATATTTATATATTATATTTATATTTGTATTATTATTTGTTGGTTTGTCTGTTTAAAGATTTCTACTTTAATATATTTTAAAATATAATTTATTACTGTGCTGCAAAGCTGAGTTTTCATCATTACTCCAGTCTTGGTATCACATGATCCTTCAGAAATCATTCTAATATGCTGATTTGCTCAAGAAACATTTCTGAATTTTAACATGTTTAAAACATGTCTTTGCTGCTTAATATTTTTTTGTAGAAATGTTGACATTATAATTAATTTTTTTCAGGAATCTCTGTTCAATACAAAGTTTAATGAACAGCATTTATTTGAGATCTTGTGATGCCAAATACTGGAAAAACTATAGATTTTTTTTTATTATTATTTCATTTCATATAATTTTTTATATACAACTGTATGTTCTTCATGAAAAAAAGAAGAAAAATGTTTTCATAACTTTAATTTCAGTATTTGTATTATAGTATTATATAAGATTTTTTAGCATTTTTATTGAGATCACAATTAGATTACATTATTATTAATTTAGCAAATTTATTAATTTAAATAATTTTTGTCATCTTGAGGCACTTTTTGAAATTTGCTGAGAATTAAATGGGTTTGTTGTAAACTGTATACAGTTAGGTCCATATATATTTGGACACTGACACAATTTTCATAATTTTGGCTCTGCATGCCACCAGAACAGAATTAAAATGAAACAATCAAGATGAAATTGAAATGCAGACTTTAAACTTTGAACAAAAATATAACACAAAAAGCTTAGGAATTACAACCATTTTTATACACAGTGCCCCCATTTTCAGGGGCCTAAATGTAATTGGACAAATAATCATAAATAAAATGTTAGTTTTTAATATTTTGTTGAGAATCCTTTGCAAGCAATGACTGCCTTAAGTCTGGAACTCATGGACACCACTAGTGACCGGGTTTCCTCCTTTGTGATGCTTTGTCAGGCCTTTACTGCAGCTGACTTCAGTTGTTGTTTGTTTGTGGGTCTTTCTGCTTTTAGTTTTGTCTTCAGCGAGTGAAATACATGCTCAGTCGGGTTAAAATCTGGAGATTGACTTGGCCAGTGCAGAATATTTCCCTTTTTACTTTCAAAAACTCCTGGGTTGCTTTTATTGTATCTTTTGGGTCATCGTCCATTTGTACTATGAAGAGCCACCCAATCAGCTTTGCTCCATTTGACTGAATCTGGGCAGAAGGTATATCCTTATATACAGTGGTGTGAAAAAGTGTTGGCCCCTTCCTGATTTTTTTTGCATGTTTGTCACACTTTAATGTTTCAGATCATCAAACAAATTTAAATATTAATCAACGATAATTAATAATTAAATCAACGATAACACAAGTAAACACAACATGCAGTTTTTGAATGAAGTTTTTTATTATGAAAGGAAAACAAAATCCAAACCCACATGGCCCTGTGTGAAAAAGTGCTTGCCCCTAAACCTAATAACTTGTTGGGCCACCCTTAGCAGCAACAACTGCAATCAAGCGTTTGCGATAACTTGCAATGAGTCTGTTACAGCGCTGTGGAGGAATTTTGGCCCACTCATCTTGGCAGAATTGTTGTAATTCAGCCACATTGGAGGGTTTTCGAGCATGAACCGCCTTTTTAAGGTCATGCCACAGCATCTCAATAGGATTCAGGTCAGGACTTTGACTAGGCCACTCCAAAGTCTTCATTTTGTTTTTCTTCAGCCATTCAGAGGTGGATTTGCTGGTGTGTTTTGGATCATTGTCCTGCTGCAGAACCCAAGTTCGCTTCAGCTTGAGGTCACAAACAGATGGCCGGACATTGTCCTTCAGGATTTTTTGGTAGACAGCTGAATTCATGGTTCCATTTATCACAGCAAGTCTTCCAGGTCCTGAAGCAGCAAAAGAGCTCCAGACCATCACACTACCACCACCATATTTTACTGTTGGTATGATGTTCTTTTTCTGAAATGCTCAGTCCACAGAGTATTTTCCCAAAAGTCTTGGGGATCATCAAGATGTTTTCTGGCAAAACTGAGACGAGCCTTTATGTTCATCAGCGGTTTTCGTCTTGGAACTCTGCCATGCAGGCCATTTTTGCCCAGTCTCTTTCTTATGGTGGAGTCATGAACACTGACCTTAACTGAGGCAAGTGAGGCCTGCAGTTCTTTAGATGTTGTTGTGGGGTCTTTTGTGATCTCTTGGATGAGTCGTCGCTGTGCTCTTGGGGTAATTTTGGTCAGCCGGCCACTCCTGGGAAGGTTCACCACTGTTCCATGTTTTCTCCATTTGTGGATAATGGCTCTCACTGTGGTTCGCTGGAGTCCCAAAGCTTTAGAAATGGCTTTATAACCTTTTCCAGACTGATAGATCTCAATTACTTTCTTTCTCATTTGTTCCTGAATTTCTTTGGATCTCAACATGATGTGTAGCTTTTGAGGATCTTTTGGTCTACTTCACTTTGTCAGGCAGGTCCTATTTAAGTTATTTCTTGATTGCGAACAGGTGTGTCAGTAATCAGGCCTGGGTGTGGGGGGGTAAACACTTTTTTCACACAGTGCCATGTGGGTTTGGATTTTGTTTTCCCTTCATAAAATAAAAAACCTTCATTTAAAAACTGCATGTTGTGTTTGCTTGTGTTATCTTTGATTCATATTTAAATTTGCCTAAATTTGAAACATTAAAGTGTGACAAACATGCAAAAAAAATAAAAAATCAGGAAGGGGGCCAACACTTTTTCACACCACTGTACTTCAGAATTCATCCGGCTGCTTCTGTCTTCTGTCACATCATCACTAAAGACTAGTAACCCAGTGCCACTGGACGCTCATGCATCACACTGCTCCAACATGTTTCACAGATGATTCTTCATGCTCTTATCATACTTTTGTCTTCCTGTCATTGTGGTTCAAGTTGATCTTAATTTCAGCCATCCAAAGAATGTTTTTCCAGAAGTGGTCTGGCTTTCTTTTAGATGTTTTTTTTTTATTAATCTGTTTGCACCTTGTAGTGAACCCTCTGTATTTGTTCTCGTGAAGTCTTCTCTTGATTGTAGACTTTGACAGTGACACGTCTGCCTCCTGGAGAGTGTTCTTCTCTTGGCTGGATGTTGTGAAAAGGTTTTTTCTTCACCATGAAGAGAATCCTCCGATCATCCACCACTGTTGTCCTCCATGGACATCCAGGCCTTTTTATGTTGTTGAGCTCACTAATACATTATTTTTTTCTCAGAATGTAACAAACTGTTGATTTGGCTGCTCCTAATGTTCCTGCTATCTCTCTGATGTATTTGTTTAGATTTTGAAACCTAACAATTGTCTGTTTCACTTGTATGGAGAGCTCCTTTGACCACATGATGTGGGTTCACAGCAACAGCTTCCAAATGCAAATGGCACACTTAAAATCAACTCCAGAAATTTAACCTGCTTAATTGATGATTAGATTACCTGCTTAATAGATATAATGAAAGAATAGCCCATGGCTGTCCATAATTCCTTAGCCTTTCCTCCAATTTTGATGTGATACCCTCAAATTAAAGCTCAGAGTGTGCACTCTAAACCCATATTCATTATATAACTGTAAATTGAATATGTTTTGGTCAGCAGCTACAATAATAAAAATTGTGCCTGTGTCCAAAAATATATGGACCTAACTGTATATACTGTATAATTTAGGAGTAAAAAAAAAAGTGATAATTGTGAATGGGAAACATCAGCTATAAATATAAACCAGTTGATGAGGCATTTGCATTACTTCTCTCTGTCTTTTAGCAGGGTTGTTCAAGTGTGTAAAGATTTTTTGAGAGATTCATAAGGCCGCAAAGTGACTTACCAACCCACATTCCATGTGATTAATGCTCTGTTTTGCATGTCTTATGAAACCACAAAATAGCTTTGTGTGAAGAACAGGGGAAAAGTAAATAATTATGCACAGAATATCTTCCCAAATTACAACATATGTGCAAACTTTGTTTCCATTTAGCTTGTTCTGGACCCCGTCGATGGTCACTGCATGGACAAAAACAGGTGAAACCTTTTTCAAATATCATCTTATGTGTTCCATAGAAGAAGGCCAGTCATACAGGTTTGGAACAACCCAAGGATGACAGAATTGTAAAGTTTTAATAGTGGCTCTAATTCTACTGGAACAGGTAAATCCACAACTATAAAAATAACCATAAAGAGGAACATTATCATTGGAATCACTATCAGAATGATTTGTTTTCCAGCTAATGAATGATAAAAAAAATTGATAGGCAATCAGATTTCAGTGCCATGCGCAAGAGTTTAAACAGGCAGACGACAAATAATAAACAGGACGATCCCATCCGTTGGTGTGGACGACACTAATGTAGTTATCTTTATAGTTATCATTCTTGGTGTGAACGAGCCTTAAATGGAGTCCCAAAATGTGTGTGACTTGTTACTTTAGTTCAGGGGTGTCAAACTCCGTTCCTGGAGGGCCACAGCCCTGCACAGTTCAGACTTAACCCTAATTAAACTCACCTGATCCAGCTAATCGAGTCATTTAAGCTTATTTGAAAACTACATGGTATGTGTTTTGGGGCAAGGTTGAAACTAAACTCTGCAAGGCTGCGGCCCTCCAGGAACTGAGTTTGACACCCCTGCTTTAGTTCATATGACATTACATCACCGAAATGAGGGTTTAGTGAGTGTATATGTGTCGGCATAAACACTGTGTGTGTGTGTGTGTGTGTGTGTGTGTGTGTTTGCACGTGCACATACGCCGCTCAATCCAGCGTGCCGGGTGCATGAGCGGGACAGCCTGAGCTCAGTTAATGCGTCCCACTGCATGAGAGAGCAGTGTGTCACTGGGCCGCTTTGAGCTCTGGGGGCTTTGATCTGACTCTGCGGCCTGAACCGGGGGTGTCGAGCCTGTCGAGGGAATGATGGAGTGATAGGGCTCTCTCTCCTCCTCTCGCTCCTGTCCGTTCAGGCTTGAATGCCCCTCTTCATCCTCTCTAAATGCCACATTATGGGGCACTGAAGAGTGGGATATCCTGCGCTGCCCTGGGGGTCGCAGGTCGAGAGGAACAGACGACGAGATGAAAGAGACTCTAATTATGCCGAAACAAAAACTACCTTGTCTCCAAACAACTATTTTTGGTGGGAAACAAGGGAATTCGAGATCCAGACATTTCTCTCCGGGGTGCGTAACACTTATCGCTGTTGGCGTCCTGTCATGGGTGCTTGTGATTGGCTGGGAGCGGCTCCTTATCTGATGGTGATTGGTTGAGGCCCACGGACACAGGAAGTGACAACGTGGTTCCCACAGTCCCTTCCTGTGAGAACGGGAAACTATGTGGAATTGGGGAGTACTGTATACACACCCACCAGCGTGCGGAGAACACAGAGTCTGTGTGTTCATGTCTGCGGGTCACGAGCCGTCTGCCCCCAGCTCTGTTTGTTTCTTTGTGGTTGTGTGAGTGTCTGCGTGTTTGTCTGTGTCTCTCTGCGTAAGGTGGGTTCATGGGTGTCTGTTTGGGCTGGGCTGGGCCGGGCTCTGGCTGGAGTAACGTTGAGAAGGGTGAAGCTTGGTTCGTGATAAGGTGAGAGGGCAAGAGAGGGCAACAGCTACAGGAAACAGTATCTTGATTTAATTTTAGTTTCAGGGTACTGTGACATTTATGGCGAAATATGTTTATTAACCTTTAAAAATAAAGTAATAAAGCATATTTTGAAATATGTATAATATTGTGTAATATTGCGCCAATTTAAAATATTTGTTTTCAATTTTAATATATTTTAAAATGCAATATATTCATGTAATGGTAAAGCCAAAATTTCAGCATCATTAGGCTACTCCAGTCTTCAGTGTCACATGATCCTTCAGAAATCAGTCTAATATGCTGATTTGCTGCTTAGTTATTGTTAATTATTTATTGATGCTCAGTTTTTAATAATAATTAAAGTTATTATCAAATTTGAAAACAATGATGAATAGAAAATTCATTTAACAGCATTTATTGAAATAAAATATTTTGTAACATTACAACATTATAGACTTTACTGTCACTTTTGATCAATTTATTGCTGTGTTGCTGAATGAAATTATTGTTATTGTGTTGTGATTGTTTTTCTATAACTTGTTTTTCTATAACAAATAAAATATAAAATATATAAAATTCTATAATATATTTTTCTATTTTTTTTGTGTGTGATGTGTTTTCTCCGTCTGATCAAGATCAAAAACTTTTTTTTTTAAATAAATAAAAAAAAATTAAATAAATTGGGTGCTTATATCAGTTGCCGCTGATCTCACCTACTGCTCTCGCACTGATGGCATACGTTCAGCAAAGTCAGCATGTTAAACAGAAGCCTCGCTGTCAGTACTGAGTGCTCGAAAAGAGGTAGTGAGGCAGAAAAGAGGTAGTGTGGCCCAAAAAGGAAGTACATTTCATCATCTGTGCGCTCAACATCACATGCTGACAAAAAGCCTGAGTGGTTTTTCAGTTAGAAGAGCTGGACTATTTTCCATGAATACAGTTAAATTCTCTGTAGGGTGTCTATCTAGCAGATCTGTTTTCTCTGGAAATCAGGAGTCCATTTTTAATGGGGTTTGTTGACAGTTTTTGACACACAGTATTTCATGAATCCCTCTGTCAGATGGGGCTCATTTTCTTAGGAGAGAGGGATCATCTTAACTACTCTGAGAAGAATTTAGGATCCACTAGTTGAAACTGAATCCTTTGCTAAAGGATATTATGAGATTTATATTTGGGCCATCAAATATAATTGCAGCGCAGTATATACATTTATACAACAGTTCTTTCTGGTCCTCAAAACTGATTGACTGATGAGAGTGTGATATTCAAGTGATATAGTAACTCCAACCGTTTCACTGTTTGTATCAATCAGCTTTTTCTCACAGCTAATGTCATGGCGGACACCCAAATCCACTTTAATTGTAAAAATAATACTGTTTTTGTGTAACGGAATGTAGTTTTAAGAGTTTTTAAGGGGGATAATGTTCTTGTTTAGACTTCAAATATTATTTTTTTAATAAAGATAATGTCTATTTGAAAATTAGTTTCATCTTTTTTCGAAGATGTTAGCTCCAGGACGTCAGCGGGCATTCAACACTCACCGCTGAGAGCAGCCTCACCTCGGCCAGATCTACGGGAATTTGCTGGTGTCTCTGATGTCTCTATAAAGATTAAACATGTGATATAATTTGTTTGGGGTAAATCTAACGGGCAGTCTTTTGTTTCATTAATATATTATTTGTTCCAGAGCAAATCGTTTTGGTTGAGGGCAAAATCTCATTATGTTATATTTTATGTAGTCTCAGCCTCAGGCGTCACGCCCACAGAACGTTGGCTAAACGTCTGATGCATATGGCACACTTTTCTGGAAACACTTGAAGTGAAGTAAAGTGAAGTGAAGTGACATACTGCCAAGTATGGTGACCCATACTCGGAATTCGTGCTTTGCATTTAACCCATCCAACGTGCACACACACAGCAGTGAACACACACACACACCGTGAACACACACACACCGTGAACACACACCCGGAGCAGTGGGCAGCCATTTATGCTGCGGCGCCCGGGGAGCAGTTGGGGGTTCGGTGCCTTGCTCAAGGGCACCTCAGTCGTGGTATTGAGGGTGGAGAGAGCGCTGGACATTCACTCCCCCCACCTACAATCCCTGCCGGCCGGAGACTCGAACCCGCAACCTTTGGACTACGAGTCCGACTCTCTAACCATTAGGTCATGACTTCCCCTTTTTTTTTTTTTTTTTTTAGTGAAGATAAAAAAAATATGTAATAATATTGGAACTATGTATAATATTGTGTAATATTGCTGCAATTTAAAATATTTGTTTTCTATTTTAATATATTTTAAAATGCAATATATTCATATAATCATTAGGCTACTCCAGTCTTCAGTGTCACATGGAATGTCAAAGTCGTCATCTGACTGGTTGAATTAAAGCGGTGTATCGCGTTTAAATTCGGTCTGCCGGGAAACAAAGATGCCGTGGCGCCAAACTCCCTCACAAAAGAAGAAAGGAGTCGTGTTTACAAATGTGACGACAAACGCTTATCAGGGTCAACTAAACGCTGGATTTTCAAAAGTACGTGAAATATTTAATGTTCACGGCATATAATCTTTAAAATACATTCGAGAGTTTCACACACCGGTTTGTTATTGTGGCGACATTTCTGTCAAACGGCCTCATGGGCGGGCCTTGGCCAATGAAAACGGCCATATATTCCAGACCTTCAGACGGCTGAAGGTCTGGCTACGCGAAACTATATTTTATGTAACTTTAATGCTGTATATCAGAGCGCTGCCTTTGCGCTTTGACTGAATTGCCTAGCAACTTTTATAATGGCTGTTATATTACTAAACAAATAATATTTTATATAAATAATAGTAGCATTTAATAATAGCATTTAATATTGGGAAACATGTTTGTGTTACTGATGGTGATTTTAGTTACATTGCCATTTGATGGTGACAAGAGACTGTTTTTATGAGTGAGTCAGCAGTAAAGACTTTTATATTAAAAGAGACTGAACAGGGTTTTAAACAAGGAAGTTGTTTTTATTTTCAACTACACCTTGTAAGACGCAGCCAATAAATACACTGAGCCTTGCTGTCAGAAATCACCCTTAACAGGTTAAAGGATATCATGACAAAGATGTCACATTCAAACTAATGTTTTATTGTGAATATGAGATTGGCCTGCAGAATGAATGCTGTATTAGATGCAGGTAATCAAACTCACCGCAGTCCATCTCTCTCTCAAAATACTCTGCATTCAGTGAGCTTTTAATACAATACAATAATTAATAATAAGAACAATGAAAGAATAAGCTTTCAATGAAGCAACTCAGCATTCCTTTGTTAGTAGTTCTAAAGTGACCTTTTCTAATTAGTAAAGGAGGCTTGGGCTCAGCTGTGAAACTGTCCTCTGTTGGTTTATTTACATGTGCTGGTTTCTTTTAGGTAAGGTTTTGGCCCCCAAAGGGCCTTGGCTGGTCCAAACTGGCCCCGAACTGGCCGATGGATTTAGGTTTAATGTTGCACTCCCCTGTAGGTGATGGATAGAGGTGGGAGGGGGGCAGAGAGAAAGGGAGGAGAGATGAGAGAGACCTGACCACCCAGGCCTGTCTTTACGAGGATCTACAAGGAGTTGGCTGCAGGTCATCTCAGAGGGTTCAGCCGCTCAGATTCCTTAGGGAGATTCACGATCGGACCCTGCAGGAATGTGGTCGGGCCACGTGCCAGTGCACTTTTCCAGGTAAACGGGAAGGGGAACTTTTTGTGTGGGTTTGTTTTTGCATTTCTCTGCATCTAAACCATATTATCTAACCTTGTTAAGCAGGCTTTCTCCCCAGATTCTGTATTCAAGTTCCAATTGAGCACTAATCATTTTCTTTCAGGTTATGAAACCCCCCAAACCCACCTGAAAGATGTTTAAACGACTGACAAGAAAAGACAACAAGCAAAGCAGACAGAAATTTAATTCTAGCTCTTTATTACTCATAGAGATTTACGGGTGATTACTTTTAAGTCTTCTTCGAAGCCGTAAAACTCAAAACGTTTTATGTTGGGAGGTGGACTAGGTGATATACTGGGCAGAAACATCAAACCAAAACAGGAAAAGAAGTCGGAGTCTCTTAAAATGAGGAATTCTGAGATGCGGGATGTCCTAGTACAGCTGGGCCCAGCGAGGAGAGGTCATCCCTCTCTCTCTCTGTTTCTCTCTCATTATGGGTTTCCCTTCAAATGCATCCTAAAACACATGATCTATTTTTTTTTTATCTTCAAATGTATTCTAAAACACATGATCTAAAGGGACAGCTCAGCCAGTTCTTTCATCATTTACTTAAACTTGTATAGCTTCTGTCCTTCTGCAGGACAGTTTTTTTTTAAATGGTATTTGTCCATACAGTCAAAGTCAATGGGGTCCAAAACAACATTGAAAATATCTTTTGTTGTCTTGTGTTGGGGAAAGCTACTATGCAACTCAATATCACTCACTTATACTCCCTTAAAAAAGTAACTAATTGCATTGCTTAGTTACTTTTTATGAAAAGTAATGTGTTGTGTTACTTTTGCATTAATTTTTCTCATCTGGGCTGGGCTTGCATGGTATTCTTCATATATATATATATAAATTGTGTGCTTTCACACCAACAGTAAAATGACTAAAGGGTGTAGCTCAAACAAAGCTTTCTGCTGTGCTGCCATCCTGGATTGCAGAAGAATAGGACACTGGAGAAGAAAGTTCAACACTCTTACTGCAACACAGAAACACAAATGCAACATTTAACAAGTCAATTTTGCCTATTATTGGTGAACTGGATCATTAAAGGTCAACAGCAAAGAAATTTGTTAATGAAATTGACTTAAATGCATAAAGGATATTTGTGTTATTTAACATATTTATGTGGTTATGTGGAAGGAAAAAGTCATACAAGTTTGAGTTCATTAAAGAAACGTGATCTTATGGGAACAGTGAGAATTAATAGGTCATTTGTGTGTGAACTAACTGTTTGTACCTTACGTGTTAACTGAAAGTGACCGAGGATTGCTTTCCAAGAAATTAAGTATGAAAGAGAGGAAGTTGCCAATGCTGTGGAACTCAGACCCGCACTTGCCAATTTAATACATGTACACACCTACATGAACACATTCTCTCTGTTTCTGTTATAAGAGAGCACAGAAGTAATCAGAGCAGCTCCGTAGGTCAAATGTAGGTATGATGTATCCGGGCACTCGCGGTTCCTCTGAAAACACAGATAAGATAGACACAGATAAGAAAGACGTACAGGTGTATCTGTAAAATGAACCATGACAAAGTCTGATAAAGTATGTTGCATTGTGTCATGGCAAAGGAACAATTATGTCATCATTTATAAGTTTATACACACGTATGCATATGCATATGCATATACATATACATACATATACATATGCATATGCATACTGTATACATTTAGTTATGGTTCACAAATAAGTCTATAACGCTCACCAAGGCTGAATTTATTTGATAAAAAGTAAAAGGTAAAAACTGTGACATTGTGAGATACAGTATTATTACAATTTAAAAGAACTGTTTTCTAGTTTCATATATTTTTAAATGCAATTTATTCCTGTGATTTCAAAGCTGTATTTTCAGCATCGATACTCCAGCTTTCAGTGTCACATGATCTTTCAGAAATCATTCTAATTTGCTGATTTACCAAGAAACATATATGTTTTTTTTTTTTTATTATTGTAAATATTTAAAACAGTTGTGCTGTTTGATAGTATTGTGGAAAATGTGATACGTTTGTTTTCTAAATTATTTGATGAATAGAAAGTTCAAAAGAACAGTATTATTATTATATTTTTAAATAAAAAAATTTTTTGTAACTTTTTTATATCATTGTGATATATTATATCATTTTGATCATATAATATAATATAATATAATCTTTTTTAAAAGTAATATTGTATCATGAGACATAAGAATCAGTTGGGTTTCCCTGCACTGAAATCAATGATGTTTCATGAACCAAATTTAAACACCCAGGTGTTTTAAATTGAACGTATTTATTATAAATGTAGTTATATTACATGTTACTGGGATTGTGGTGACTGTCTGCATTTGGCATTACTGAGAGACCCGTTTTAGTAGCTTTTTAGTAGTCCATTATATTTAAGTCAAAATTGTGCATGGACCTAAACACCGCCAGACCACTTTTTTCTTGCATAGACACAAATTATACTCTCACACACAAACAAACTCAAGCACACACACACACACACACACACCACACTGATGGTTGGCAGTGCCAGTGCTGGGCAGGGTTGGTGGAATCACAGTGATCGGGCATGACAAGGCATGCAGTCTTATCCCGCAGCAGCATGTAGACGAGGCTTAGCATGTGTGCGCGTGGAGGACGAGTAAAGAGAGATCTCGCCGTCTGTGCTTGGATCTGTTTGGTAAGAGATGGGAATATGTTGAATGGTGAAATCTTGACTTTGGACCGATCAGTGTGGATTTAGAGTTGCTTCCTGGCAGGATGGGATGCAGCAGAGAAACACTCCTGACAGAATAATCGCCCTGAGGCTTAATACATACACACATCCTCACATCTCATCGCTGCAATGATAAGTTCAGCGCAACACACACACACACATTCAGAGGCACACACATGCTCACGCCAAGGTGAAGAGATGACACTGATACAGGTGTTGTGTATTCATATTGTGTGTGTGTGTGTTCATCTATATGATCTCCACAACGAAAGATCTGTGGAGTCGGTGCTAATCTCATACGCGTTTATCCGTCCTCCTATCCTCTCTTTCTTCCATTTCTCTCTCCACACAGATTAATAAAACACGGGCAGCCGAGGCTCTGACGTATGCTAATGGGCCTAGTGCGATTCAGCAGATCATAAAACTCAGATATTCCTTCTTATATAAGGAGCCCAGACGTGAATGTGAGATGTTAGAGGCTTGTGTGGACTGAAGCAAAAAGAAGCCATGAATTAGGATGTAAAAAATTAAATGCAAAACACAAAGCTCTTCTAGAAATGAATCTGCCTGGATGTAGACATGCAATAACAGCCTTCGTAGGGTGACCAGACATCTTTCTTCTGTGGAACACAAAAGAAAATATGTTCTATGTTCTAAATGTGTTTGTTTATGTTGTCGGTAAAAAGAAAACCAATGGGGTCCAGTGTTGTTTTGGACCCCACTGACTTTCATCATATGGACAAAAACAGATCTTCAAAAATACTTGTCAGAATGTCTTCTTTTATGTTCCATCAAAGAAAGAAAGTCATACGGTTTTGGAACAAACAAGGTCGAGTAAATGATGATGGAATTTTCCATTTTTGCTCAACTATCTCTTTAAAAAAGGATCCTTTGTGTCCTTCTGGAATCATTTGTGGTTCAAATAATTTAAATCGGTCCATGAAGATCAAATTTAGACAGCTAAACACAAGAATGTGTAACACTAATATATGGAATAGCATTTTATAGTTCTATGTTCCCGTGGGTTATTTGCTAAAATGTACTGGTAAGTCTTTACTTGTAAATAGCACAATCTACAAACACAATGAATTGATTTTGTGTTATTTTCATTTGTTTCATTCAGAATCTGAGGAATCTAATTAAACTGAAGGGAAGTTTCCAGGAAGATGATATTAGATTTAAACTAAAGATATATGCAAAAAAACTACATAAATGATATCTTTTGGAATGACTGCTAACCATTTCTAAATGCTCGCCTGTCACTCCAGTTGTTTGAGACTTGCAGAGTCCATGAAATTATAGTTTTAAAATTATAAATTGTAGTTGTAAAATTTTGTTTTAATTTTGTGGCTTTTGGTCTGTTCATTTTTTTTTTTTCAAAGAACAACAACCGTTTTTAAAGAAAAAGTTAAAAGTAATTTTTGTAATTTTGTAATTTTATAAGTTATAAATAGGTCAAATTATCTGATATATTATTCGGAGATTATATTGTTTGAAACAGTAATGAGGGTCTACAAAAGTATTTTGATATCTATAGGGGATGATACAATTGTCTCAATTATAATATCAATTGTTGAGCCAATTAATGGGGTCTTTAAAAAATCTGCTCACGCTAATACACACACACACACATAAAAAGATGGTGTTGTGCCCCCTCCCGCTGTTCAGTATCTTATTGTATAGTGGTGGTTTTGTGCAAGGGCCGCTGGGTAACTGGAGACACTGCTCTCTCTTACACTCTCTTTCTGTGTTTTTGCAGGCTTTTACAGGTGCCCTGATTAGATTTGATGGGCCATTTGAATGTGCTGAGCGCAGCCGGGCTCCTCCTATTTCTGTCTGATAAGAAGCAGAGGTTGCTTTCAGAATGCGGCATTTCCGTGACATTAGTCCCACAGCGCTAATGGGCTCTGTCAATGCAACAAGTGAATGCAAGTGTTTATGCAGGGATGATCATTTCACTATTGCTCTCTCAGAGAGGTGTGGTATCATCTGACCTTGATTTATAAACTGAGAGATAGTGGGATGGAGATGGAGTCATGGTAATGGAGGAAGAGGTGCGTAGACACATTTTAAGCTCCGAACCTGCAACATATTCACTACCATTTCAAGGTTTTAGAAAGAAAGAAAGAAAGCAGCAAATCAGCATATGAATGATTTCTGAAGGATCATGTGACACTGAACTCTGATGCTGAAACTTACTTTTTAGAATATATCAAAAGAGAACATTTCAACAAAATTACTGTATTCTTACTGTATCTACTGTTCTTACTGTATTTTTGATCAAATAAATGCAGTCTTGCTAGGCATAAGAGTCTTCAAAAACTTAAATATATAATCAAAGTTTAATATGCAGAGATAGCCTTTAACAATTAGCTACTACTGTTGCTACAAGGCACTATCAAAGTATTTATCAAAGCAAGCATCTATCTGCTCACGTGTGGGTTTCCTTCATCCAAATATCCTATTCATAGCCACTTCCAACATACATTTGATTAATATGACATTTAACAATGAAATGATTTACTTCTTCATTGTTTTGCTGGGATACATATGCCAATATACAGTTATTTCCTCTCATCCAGAAGTAAACTGTACATAGTTAGCCATGGGTTGCAGTCTTTGTGGTGTATTCCAGTGCAAATTTTTAATCAAGACACAACAACACAGTCGGCTTTCGACACTGCTAATTCATTGTTTTCGGTTTGGAGTATCACCGCTAGGGTTGCCAACATCAGAAGAAAAATAAAGGACAATCATGCTTCTTCATACGGAAATAAATGTGGTTGGTGAAGGGAAACGGAGATTCAATCATTTATCCAAAACGTTTCAGTTTAGAGTTATTCATATGGTCTAGGTGGTCATATGACGTATGCCTGCATATCTGGATAAACGTCTTTGATGCCTTAAGTATTATACGGAATCCTTGACAACCCTAGTCACGACCTTGACAAGAGGCTATGCTAAGCACAGGTCGAGAGCTGTAGTTACAACTTTGTTGATGCTGTTTGCGAATGTTCATTGGAATTATGTTTTCGTTAAACATTGAATTGTTGAACTACAGTATGCTGGTACACTTGCTGGGGAAGTCGTGGCCTAATGGTTAGAGAGTCGGACTCGTAATCCAAAGGTTGCGGGTTCGAGTCTCGGGCCGGCAGGGATTGTAGGTGGGGGGAGTGAATGTCCAGCGCTCTCTCCACCCTCAATACCACGACTGAGGTGCCCTTGAGCAAGGCACCGAACCCCCAACTGCTCCCCGGGGCGCCGCAGCATAAATGGCTGCCCACTGCTCCGGGTGTGTGTTCACGGTGTGTGTGTGTTCACTGCTGTGTGTGTGTGTGTGTGTGTGTGTGTGTGTTCACTGCTGTGTGTGTGCACGTTGGATGGGTTAAATGCAGAGCACGAATTCCGAGTATGGGTCACCATACTTGGCAGTATGTCACTTCACTTCACTCTTAAAAATAAAGGTGTTTCACAATGCCATAGAAGAACCTTTTTGTCAAAATGGTTCCATAAAGAACCATTAACATCTGAAGAACCTTTCTGTTTCACAAAAGGTTCTTTGTGGCGAAAGAAGGTTCATCAGAGTATAAAAAGGTAAGAAAGAGATGGTTCTTTAAAAACCTTTGACTGAATAGTCTTTTGTGGAATCAAAAATGGTTCCTCTATGGCATCGCTGTGAAGAAGCTTTTAAGCACCTTTATTTTTAAGAGTGTAATGACAGAACTGTCACCGTTCCGTGACCATAGCTGACTATCAATGCTTCTGAGAAATATTATATTGTGTGATGCACGTCGCAAACCTTTAAGCTACTGTTAGTCCACTGAGAATCCTCCCGTTTGCTATCAAATCTTTCCTTTATCAATTGCTCCTGTCCTTGTAGAGATTTCTCATCCTTTTTTCTTCCAGGGAAAGACTTTTCAGCGCACACACACACACAGCACGACCTTTGCTCCCTGGCAAAGCTGCTAATAAGCTTAAATTAGTGTCTAACAACTTGGAAACATCAAGTGCTTGACTGCTCAACAATAATGACATCTGCTTCACGCAATTCAATTAGTGCCACAAACACCAGCAAAAAGGTCTTCAGAGATAGAGGGAAAGAGAGAAAGAGAGAACGACAACGAGAGGGAGCCTCAAGGGCCTTGTTTGTCAGTGCATTTGTGTCCATGTGTGTGTTTGTCATTGTGTTACCTACAGCTTCGGCTGGAAACTGTCACTGTCTATGTCTAATCAGATTGTGAGAGCACCAGTGGCTAATGCAGACCGCTGCCATCAAGTTGCCCATTTAAAGCACAAATGATCTGATTGCTGGAGTTTATTAGAAAATGGAGAGGCGAGGCTTACAGTGTTGCCCCTAGCCTCTCTCTCTCTTTCTCTCTCCTCCCTCTTTCTCTGAGAGAGAAGAGAAGTTATACGGCCTTTACCTATTTAGTTCCATTATCAGTGTTTTAGGTTGGGGATGTTTTAATGTTTTAATGTGATTTCGGTCCATTGGCGGAAGTGCCTGATCACTTCCTCCCTGTCTGATTAAAGGCACATGCACAGATCAGCGTCACCGCTGTGACCTCCACACAAAGATGGTATAACAGAGTAAAAATGGAAAACACGAGCATGTCATTTTTATTTTATTAAAGTTCTTCCCACAGGACATGGTCCTTGATCAAATGTCAAATTCTGCCTCATAATAATCTCAAAGCTGCTAGAGGCACTAAAGAGAGTTTCATATTTTTTATAAACAAAATCAGCTGATCGTAGTATGCTCCATCAATAAGGTGTATACTGAATTTGGCCTTTTAATATCAGTGTTTTACTACATTACTGCTTAATACAAACCTTGAAAAATAACTGGTGGTCAGTGGAGGAAAACCTTGTTTTGCCCTCCAGGTGGGCATTCACCCAAGAGTGTGATGTCTCGTGAAAACTATGAACGTTTGGCATTTTTCCACAAAAAACTATTTGTAATCCAATAATTTGGACCAGCACGCTTAAAATTTCCCTACCACCTGATAGATATCGCTGATATGTCAAGTCAAATTAAATGTATTTGTATAGTACTTTTCACAATCCACACATTATCAAAGCTTTACAGAATGCCACACTATTATGTCTATAAGGCCTTAGTGCTTTACAGTAGAGTAAATTTTAGGACTGTACAGTCTAGCTTTATTGTAACTATAACTATATTGTATAGTATTGTCTAGGGTTAAGATATTTAAATATTACTCGCTTTGTTCTAAGAGCGAGTACACAATTCTCAAAAAATAATGATCAGTTGTCAAAAGTGAAAATTCTGAAAAAGTCTGATGTTCTAACACAATACATCTCAAAAAGCATCAATGAGATTCCAACTGGTTGACTTAAATGAACTATAAGCAATTGGACAATGTGGAGCTGTTTCGTGGACAGACATGGGCTATTCCTTCGTTATTTCTACATCATTTAAGCAGATAAAAGGTCTGTATCTTAATTATATTCTGGTGGCATACATAGACTAAATTATGAAAACGATCAGTGTCCAAATATATATGAACTGTATGTGTGTGTATGAATATATGTATACAATGCAAACTATATAACACAAACCTGTAATAATTAAAGAAGTTAAATAACACAAATATCCTTTATGTATTTAATCTCATTTTATTAACCAATGTCTTTGCTGCTGACCTTCGATGTTCCAATTCAACCATATTAATAAGCAAAAATTACTTTAGATATACATAACATTCACTTTCATAAACATAAACATGCACTTTCTTCTCCTGCATGTAATTTGTCATACAATCCAGAATGATTTGAGTTGTGCTCTCCAGTGTTGGGGGTAACGCATTACAAGTAATGCAAGCTACGTAATAATAAGTAATGTAATTAGTTACTTTTTTAAGAAGTAACGCAATATTGTAATGCATTGCTTTTAAAAGTAACTTTCCCCAACACTGTGTACAATGCAATTCGAAAACAATACCAACTTTGAAAATGCTATTTGTTTATCTTATGGGCTAAAACATCTGTTCCCGGTCCTGCCGTGCTATGCACCTATGACTTAACAACTCTTACTTACAAAAAAGTACATCAGTCAGAGGACTGAAAACTACACATTGGGAGAACTGTTAGCTCGCTCCAACATGGCAGCTTTTCACAGGGAATATCAAGCTGGAGTGTGAGTGAGAGACTGCATGTGAGTGTATTTGTATGTGTGCGTATTTGTCATGACCTTGAAGGGATCCTGGGACAATGAGCACCTTTATTCCCGGCAGATCGCCGCTAACACCACATCATCACGATGCCAGGTGGAGTAATGAAGTGTTTTCTTTGGAAGCGGATAAAAGGCCTACAGCTATTTTTGTAATCTGTGTCATGCCACATCATTGTGAGGAAAATGAAAAGGCATTTTAGTTTGTTTACTTGTTTGTGGAGATTTTCTTTTAGCAAATTTGTTGAAACAGCACACATAAATGGCCAGAAGTGCGTATTTAGAGCTGCTATGGGTTTAGTTGGTCAGGCGCTTGTTTTCTGGGAGAAGGTTTACCCATAATGCACCAGTGACTGTGTAAAACCTGCTATGTGTTTTTGTTTTTTATCCTCATCAGTCATTTATGCGTGTACACATTTGTTGATGTTTGTATATCTATGTGTGCCTGTCAGTATATATATGTACTGTCCCTTTATAACTACCCATCAGCCCCCCTCACCCCACATCCTGATCTTTATCATCACCCTGATTTTATTTGGCAGTCTTGGCTAATCAGAGTCCAACATCTGGGCTGTTACCATGGTTACAGGGCAGCCGGGGTGTGCAAGAGAATGGAAGGCAATCGACAGCCATGTCCCCAGAGAGAGAGCGATGGAGAAGGAAAGTGCAACTGATGGACAAAGAGGTTAAAATCACATACACACACATAAACAAATGTTTACCTAGCTATCCAGCTTTACATAGACTTATACCCCCGGTTTCACAGACAAGGCTTAAGCCTAGTCCTAGACTAAAATGTAAATCTTAGCTGTTTCAAATGAAATAAACTTGCACTGACTGATCTTAAAATATATCAGTGACTTTCTTTTGTCTCAAGATGCGCCCCAGTAATGTTTTTTTCTAAGCATGTTTATAAAAATTACTTAAATGTCCTAATTGAACTATGGCCTAATCCTGGCTTAGTCTAAGCCCTGTCTGTGAAACCGGGCCATAATGTTTTTATATTAAGCTAATCAGCTGAAAAGAAAACTTTTTTGCATTTTTAGAACTAAAACAGAATTGTTTTCAACTCAGATCCATTGGGGGGGGGGGGGGGGGGGGGGGGCATGCCTATGGCAACATTTGTGTAAAATGATATTACTTGCTACTTACACTCTCACAACACTTTCAAAGTAAAATGTCAAGTATGTGACGCAAAAAGTGCATTCAGTTACATCTTTTAACATGAATCTGGTGATGTTTTATTTGCATTATTTACATAGCAGTTCAGAAATTACATCCTTGGTGAGTGGCACTGAAAAGTTCATTCTCTATTGCATTTGAAATTAAAGTAGCACCTACAGTACACGAAACCCTACCCTTAACCTAACCGATAGTGTGAAGAAAAGTAAATGTGACATAAAACACATTTGCTGAAGCAACCATGCCATTTTAGCTGAATTCTACAAGTTTGAGCTTTTTAATCATGCTTTTTGATCATATTTCGACAGATTCATACCCGAGTGCTCCGCATTGCAAATGCGATGCTGTACCAGGTGCGTTACCGAGCAAGTTTACTACATCAGAAAAGCCATACATACAGAGCTGGTTATGTGATGTAAATGCCAACATTTATTAGCTTACAAATCATCCAATATGGTAAAGATATTTTGAGGTCATAGTATTGTGCAAGGAACCATGTGAAAATAAGTGTCTATTAACCAATAATCTGCCCCTGGAAACTGCCGTGAATTATACAGTATAAATATGTTTATTTTGCCGCTTTGCAAAAATATAGGTAGAGCCACGTTTTTCCAATGATTTTATTTAGCTATTGAGGACAACTCTGGAGGTATGTTTTGTCACATTTAGCTTAATTTCCAGAGACAAATTTGGCCCCAAAGTATAGCTAAGTAAATCCACACACACATGATGACCTGTAACTTGGGTTACCTCATTCCTCTTGAGTATAGCACCCCACCCATTCAACACACACCCATGGGAAAGGGTGCGGTAGGTCAGGCATGGTGTGTATGCATGTGTGTTTGTGCTTTTATGTGTCCGACAGGGAATAGATGCTCTTTGCTTAGCATGGGTCACTAAAATGTCTGTAAATACACATGGTCATCAAACAGTAGTTTTCATTTGTATTAATGATTATGGATACAGAATGTAGATGTTATGCATTATAATACATGCTGGCATGTTTGAGACAGAGGACTCAACTGTACAGCAGTAAGTAACTGAGATGAGCAAATCAGATATGTATTGGCATCTGTGGTCATGTGGACTAGTGGTTAAATGTCTGATTTGGTGGCCGAAAGGGTATAGATTTGAACCTAGCTAAGTGGTATCTTATTCTACAGCTTTACTTATTCTTTTAGAAAAGTGTAATGTCCAGTTTTACTGTAGTAGTTTTATGATTTACTGTTTTGTCACTACGTGTTTTTGATAGAGACTAGATGGATGCAGTTAAGTCATCATGCAGTCTGTATATACAGTATATGCGGACATTAAAAACATGTGCTGTTTTTATGATGGTAGATATACACTGTATGTAGATGTACTGTAAATATGTTTAGTCAAGTAATTAAAAATGTGCTTTATTTGGTTTATTCAAGCCAAAAATATAATTTAACATCATTGAATCAACCTAAATACAGTTGTATGAGTCACAAACTGCACATTTTTAGTCATCATTTTGCTATATTAAAGCTCAGTGGCTGGTGGGCAAAACCCCTTTACACTGTTTCTGAGAGTTTGTATGCATATATGCGCCCACACTTGTAGTGTACTTCAAATATTAAAAGAATATTTTTTGCCAACAACTGTATTTGCAGGAAATAAAATATTTATGAAATAAATGGCCACTCAAGTGTACTCCAAGAGAGTCCAATTTCAATGTTTTACACTCAAGTACATTTAGTTTTAATAATTACATTAGTAGCAGGCTAATGTCAAATTAAAAGTTTTATTTTAAAGTGTTTTTTGTTTTTTTGCTTTAAAGAATACACTTATTTTTATGTGTTGACTAACACACTAAAGCATACAAAGTATTTGATTATAGTTTTAAACTTTACATTCATTTCACACTTTGGTATATCTTTAATAAATCTTTATATAAGTACTCCTTGTAAAAAAGTGTGCTAAAATGTACTTCTTTTTCCCACTAAAGTACTTTCTGAAAAACATGAAACTTGAAAAATGCTCTTTCCAAAAGAACTGCACATTGTGTTCATATGAAAGATGCAAATAATACAAATTTGACATCTCAAAGTATGATTCAGTACAGCGATATTGTATGTAGCCTAATAATGTTGTCTTAAAATTGGCCATACTGCAATATAACATGGTGGAAATGTAAGTAATTGTGTTGTGGCACACCACACGGTGATTTTCACAACAAATACACCGTCACTCGCCTGGGCCATACCCTTAACCTCCATATCTCTTCCTCTGCGCTCACACGCACATATATACAGACAGAGAAGAGAGAGTTAATAAGGTCCATTACACTTTGCTCCCCCAGGCAACCAAAAACCTCATTTAACCAGGTCTGTTCGGCCAAGACAGGAAGCTCAACCCCCCCTTCATAACTACATTAAACTGAACTAACGGATGAGCCCTAGGACAGGAGACTGGGGTCCCACCATTTCACAATGAACTGCTCCCAAGTGAGAGAGGGAGAGAGAGAGAAACAGTGAGGTTGGGAGGCAGAAAACGTCCAACTGTAAAATCTAATCTCTTTTAAAAGCTGAGGACATGATCCAATTTCGGCAATTTCCATGTTGTATGGGGTCTGAGAGCAGGTAGTGTGTAAATGATGTTGTGTGGGTCCAGACTTGGTGCTATCACTGCAGGGTGATGGAGTTACGGCTATCAGAGGCGCATCTCTTTCATGGTGCCTCTCTGTCTGATTTGGGGATGTTATTTATACCAATAAGCACATGAACGGGAACCTCACTACTGCCATCAGTCATGTATCCTACAGGCCTCATATGTAGAGACAGTGTTCAGGTCCCACTGAGAGATGAGTGTCATGCACTAATGGTAAAGTGATATATTTTCGTACAGCAAGTTAATTTTCTTTCTTTAATAAACCAAACAAAAACGCATCTTGATGGCCAATGGTCAATAAGGAGTTCTGTTATATGAGCTTTAAAACTATAAATGATATGAAATTATAAAGTCATACAGGGTTTGCGCCACTGTGTTTTTATTAGTGGTGCTTATTACACTATGAAACACATTTTTATAAAAGTTTTGACATGCTGAATATGAAAGTAATTACTTTTTGTGTATCATTAACAGTGTTCATGAAACCTAAAAAATATGTTGACAGCTTATAAAAGCTAATCTGTTATTGCACATGCATAAAAATTTACCTGACCTAACTATTTACCAAAATATTGATGCTAGGTGAAAATAGATAGTACAATAATAATTATCACCACAGAATTACAGAAGACCCATAAAAAATGTAAGTGAAACCATATTTTGTTGCATTGTGGTATTATTCTTGCGGGAAAAGCTTTGTCACGTAACTTGTCCTGCACCATTTGTCACCATTTACAAAATTTAAAAAACCTCATAAAGTCAACTTTATATATAAGCACCCTGAAATGAAAGCAAGAGCACCCTCAGTTGATTCTGCAGTGATTGGTGAAACAGATTTTGCAAACACTCCATTACATTTTTGAGTGAGTTCTGGAGAACATGACTGTGTTTTTGCAGCGGTGAAAAGTGTAGCCAATCACAGACATGTTTGTTGATCTCTTGAACGCAATGGCCAATCAGAGGTATTTAAGGTAGAATCCACTTATGGCTCAAAATGACACAATGTTAGTAAGAGATTCATTATGCAGTGTAGACAACTTTATAGAGTTTAGTGGAATGTTGTGAGATCCCGAACTAAGATGAGTGATGGCTTTGTAGTGATTGTAAGTCACCTAAGAGGTCCTTGCCCTGAAAAACGTTGAAGACCCCTGATCTAGAACACTCTAGCAACTGTACAACAACATGAGCAAGCCATATCTCAGCAGGACTGGAATTGCTGCGGTTTAAAAAAAAGCGTAGGAAATGGGAGCGAGATTTCAAAGAGCAGACAGAAGGGAGGGACAGAGTTTAAATGGAGTCCTAACAATGCCAATGTTTGATGTTACTGCAACTGTAACTCACACCACAATAAAATAAAGCTGTGTTTCATTTCCACTTCCTCTTGTCTTCCTTTTAGCTCTGTCCCTTAATCAATACGTCCACAAACAAATGATCGCACATCCCTCCTCTCATTTGGGTCACCCACCCTCAATGAAGAGGCCGAAAGACAGCTACTCTTAAACCTCCTGCAACCTATCCTCTGTCTGCACATTGTTAATGGTGTGAGGTATTGTTCACTTTCTTGTAAGCTGCTCCCTTTGGCTCAACAATAGCACATTCATGTGGCCGGGGCATCATGCACAGCTTACAAATGCCCAGAGAAAGAAAGGAGCACTTTCTTTTCTTCCACAGAGGAAGATGCCATTGTTGAGGCCATTCTTTAAACACCACAAAGCAATCAATAAGCATTCAACAGGTTACGTAAAACCACCCGACTTCCAGCCCACCATACCGACCAAAAGGAATCCTATCCCATAATGCTCTGTGTATGTTCTCTTATTGTTTTTTCTCATATTTCCACTCTAGAGATATGTTTGGTATTTTCTGTAGCATGTATTGTAATAAAAAAATAAAATTTTAATTTAAATACTTCAATGTTTTTTATACATACATATATATACATATAATGTTTATTTCCTGTGTGTGCATTTTTGTGTGTATACGCTTGTGAGCATCACTGTTATTGGTGTGTTTGAAAACATACACTTTTGTAGACACACAACAGCAGGACCGTTAGCACAAACCCAAGGGACAGAGAAAAGGGAAGGAGGGGTGTTTGTGATGGGTTACGGGGTCTTCATTGACCACTACATTCAATAAACTTCCCACTGTGTCTGGCCATATTTAATAACCTCACAACAGAGAAAAACAAATTATATATATATATATATATATACACAGTGGTGGCCAAAATTATTAGAACACCTGACAGATCTGAAAGTATGAACCTTTTTTGCCTCCAAAACATGATTTAATTTCATAATGTTAATGAAATATGCAGGTGGTTGCTCTGAGAACAAATATCAGGTTAAGTGAGTCATACTATTGTTATCCACTTTTAACTTTAAGCATGTCCACCTTTTGCAACAATTACAGCAGCACATCTCTCTGGCATAGTGTCAATATATTTCCTGAGAACTTCAACATTAATGTTATCCCATACCTTCTGCAACTCAAGCCAAAGGCTTTCCTTTGAATTTACAATAGATCTGTCCAGATTACTTTCCAACTTGCCCTAAATTTGCTTGATGGGGTTGAGGTACAGACTTTGAGGGGGCCAGTCCATCATTTTCAATGTTCCAGCAGATTCCTTCCATCGCAGGTAGTTCTGGTAATAGTTCGTTTTATGGGTATTGTAATGGCCAATTCAACAAAAACAACTGAAACCTCTTATGCCAAGTGTTCTAACAATTTCAGCCACCACTGTATATGTACAGCATGGGATAGTGTGTCTGTGTTATTACAATGAAGACTGCAAAAATGTAATGTCTCTTCAAATTAACATAATTAATTCACCAGGAAAGTTTGAAAGAATCTAAATTAGTAACTCTTCCCCCGACTTTACAATAACAGTACCTTTCCTTCCAGGTGTGTAGCTGTTATACCAAACACCACTATAGTGAGAGCAAGAGCTAGAGGTCAGAAAGATAGAGGGCAGGAGCTTGAAAGAGAAAGGGGAAAGATGTAGAGATTACAGAATGAAGTGCGTAGAAAGAAAGGGAGAAGAGGCGGAGAGTGTTAGTGTGTTTGTACAGCAGTCACATGTCCCCTCAGGCATTGTACTGATGAAGATGGACATGGGGCGGGAATGACTAGGGCTGCAGGTAATTGTGTTAGTATTTCTAGCTCGGCCAATAGGCATCAATAGATCAATTTCAGCAGTCTCAACCGATCCAGCATGATGACTGATCAGAGCTAAAGTTGTCTGAAAATGGAGAAAGACCCTTTAGAATGGGTGCATCACTGTCTCTATGACTGTCACAGTTTGCCTGATTTAAATAATGGTTTATGATTTAAATGCTACACTTTTACAATTTCTTGTCAATTAGATCAATTATTTTCATAAAAAAATGTGAAATGGCTACAGTAAATGTTATTTTCTACAATAAACCTGTAAACTGTTAACTGTAAGTTATTTTATACAGTTTGTAAAGTTAAAAATGATATTGAAAAAATGGAAGAATACATGTAATTTTACCGCAAAATAGTAATTTACAGTAAAAGGTACATACTCAGAAGTACCTGCATGAACATCAGCTTTTATTTTATTTTGTTTTGTTTTTTGTGTGAATGTATGTGTGTGTGTGTGTGTGTGTTATCCTTTGTGTGAAAGTGTCTTTAAATGTTATTATTAATAATTTATATACACAAAGAAAGAGAGAGAGAGTTTTTTTTGTTTTTGTTTTGTTTTTTTACAGCAGGCTAGAAGGTTAATTCCAGAAGAAGGGACTCTTGAATAGACATGTAATAAGAGAGACAGACAAGTGAACAACAGCGATTCAAAGTGGGTAGAGACAGAATGGTAGAGGAGGGAAGGAGAGAGAGTATGTTGCGGTAAATGACAGGTTGGAGCGGGACACTGATAACCTTCCTGGGTAAAAGCTTCCTCTCCTTCCTCTGGCATTTCGTCAGACCTTCCAATTACATTGACAGGCCGTCCCAACATCCAGCATCTGATGTCCTCTCGATAAACGCAATTATTAATTAACCAGCACAATTAAATCTACCATGATGGACGGGATACAGGACAATTAGAGCAGGCAGTGCAGACTGATGTAATCATGGTTACAGTGAGTCAGCACACACACACACACACACACACACACCAGTCACAGGTACATGCAGGAACATACAGAATTTGGTTGAACCGTTCAAAACAAATGCCCCCCATTTTCGTCCCCGGTTCTCATTACCATAATTTTAGTGGGGTTTTGTGTGTGTGTGTGTGTGTGTGTCCTTTTGTTGATCAGTTGTGTTTTGTTTTTTTATTTTTTTTGTTGTTGTTTTGTTTTGTTTTGTATAGGTTTGGTGTTGCATTGCATTTTGTTTTGTTTAGTTGCACTGTTTATTGTGTTGTATAGTTGAGTTGTGTTTTTTTGTGTGTTTAGTTTTTTTTTTTTTTGGTTTTGGTTTTGATCACTTTGGTCATGCATTGCATTTAGTTTTGTTGTTTTTTTTTTGTTTGTTTTTTGTTTTTTTTGTATCGTTTTGGCATTGCATTGCATTTTTGTTGTTTAGTTGAGTTGTGTTGTTTTTCTTATGTTGTTTAGTTTTGTTTCGTTTGTCTTTGTTTTGTGTTTGTCCTGTTTTCTTTTAATTAATTTAGTTAATTTATTTCCTATTATTCTCAATTGAAATGAATATAAAACATAAATGGTCCTAAAAAGCTTGCTTATTTATTTATTTGTTTGATTGTTACTTTCATGTCTGGGTCATATTTCAGTTTATTTATGGACTATGGGTTATAGTATGACGCAGACATGTTTTTGACATGTAAGATTTACACATTTGTACCATACAAAATCAAGGACACATGTATTAATCAAATGTGTGTTGGTGTGGGAATGCGCAGTGATTATACGTATAGACACTGAGCTTGGCTTGGCTGGGGGTGATTGTCCTGGGGGGATTGTGTGGCATCAGATAAGGAGAGTTCTCATAACAGGGCATTATTGACACTTTTGTATTACAATAAGAATGATGGGCTTGGATGGCTCAGAGGGTAAAGTGGTCTGTGAGGATGGGCGAGTTTATATTTGTGAGCACTGGGGTGACCGTGCCCCCAAAACACAGCCGTGACATTGCGACTCCCCATCGAGCATGAGAGGTAGACCCCTGGGAATTGTGGGAAAGCGACTGAAACAGAATGCTTTAACATTGCCATATTGAACTGAACTAGCAATAATTTATGAAAGACATGGGCATGATTGGGAAATGCTCTCTAGGGAATGTTAAGGTGATTTTTATAGGGTCTACTGCAGGGGAATGGGGTGACAAGGTACTATGGGAAGAGTCCTCTTGGGTATATATAGGAATGGGAAACAGAGAAAGCCCCCATTCCCAGAATAAAATCAAATCCATATTCTTAGTTTTTTGCATATATTTAGCTTTGGTTGATAGGTGACACACAGTTTAGAGACTGGAAAAATAAACTGTGTGAATGGATATACTGCTTGTTTCACACAGTCAAATAAAATGATGCCCATCAGGTCATTTTTTAGACTGACCACTGGCCACCCGAGTGCTTTCTACTGTAACACGTTACCTGAAACTGAACCAGCAACCTTTGCATGACCATTATTTTTGCTATGCCCATTGTGGCCTTTTTACTATGAGTGGAAAAGTAAAGCTTTGACAAACATTAATTTTGTTTGCAAAGTACCTTGTGTGATGTTTGTGTTAAAGTATCCAAACTGTGTGGAAAACGTGCATGTGTGTGAGTGTGTGTGTGTGTGTGTGTGTGTGGATGGTTCAGCACTTCCTGGAATCAGAACATTAACACATGGAAAATCTCAGCTCTCTTTGCAAACTCTGTTCTGTGCACATTTACAAATATTATTGAGGTTTATTATTTATTGTTTCAAAACATTAGTTCAGTTCAGCTATGCATGAAATTTGCAAGTCTTTGACAGTCTCAATTTAAATCCCTTTATAGCAAATCTATAGCTGGTTTAGGATTAAATTGTGTTAAGCAAAGTTAAAATACTGGTTTAAGAACACTGGCTCTAAAATTATTCGGTAACATTTTACGTTTAGTTAGTACATCATTAACTATACAATACTTTTATAGCATTTATGAACCTACACTCAAAAAAAATTTTTTTTTTTAAATTTATTTAGCATGTAAATTTAATGAAGTAGTAAGCTGTTACTTGTCACTTGCATTAGCACAGCTGTTGCTCATAGGGTCCATGTGTTTATCTTCATGCGGTCTACTCTTCAGCACAATGGTAACCACAAAAACTTCAACATTGCAGAAAATCTTTCAAATGTCAAACATAATGGCATTAAACACTGGGAGATCTTTCCCTTAACTAAAATAAATAAATAAATATGTTAGTAAGTATGAAACGCTTCCACTGCCCAAATTTTGAAGTCATCAATATAACTTAATTTCAAGTTACTACAACCTCATTGTAAATAAAATAAATAAATAAATAAATAAATAAAGATCAGCACTAATATTTGAGTTCAAATTACACAAAATTTCAATTCAATGTGATGATCAAGAAAATGTTAGCATTGTAATGGATATGACAATGTTAATGTATCTGGTCTTGGCGGAATTAGATCTGCTACACTGCTGCTGCTGCTTCTTATTGCTGTAGTTGTAGATTATTGCTGCTGCAAGCAAGTACAGGAGCTTGACACTGCCAATGCATACGGTGATATAGTGCTGTCAGTATTTAAGACATACCTCTGCTGCATAAATAGCATATAAAATAACCCATAGAAGATCTATACAGGTGGAGCTGGGGAAGGAGGAGGGTTTCAGAGGAACTCAGAGGAACAAAATACTCTCCCCAGCATCTATACATCTTTACATCTTAATGTAAAGCAGTAAGCTCATTGGCTGCATATGCAACATGAACCAATCAGCTTGTGTGTACTATACTAATGTATTATACTTTACAAGCTTAAATGTATATTAAATGCAGTTAGCTGAACTTTTGTGCTTTTTTGACCCACTTTTTTGTAGATCTTTATATGTTATTTCCATAATTGATCATACTGCTGAATGTGCCGACCAGCATTTATGATAACTGAATTACACTTGAATGACATTTCCAGTGAAACTTGTCATGTTAAATAAATGTGTAATTTCACATCTGTAATGATGAAGTTGTGATTTAATACACTTATAGTAAGTTTAATACACTTAAATGGTCATTTATTTCATTAAAAATTTATTTTATGCAAGTGCAGTTTTTTAAATATACTTTTAAGATTTAATTTAATACAATTAGGTACACTTGTTTTTTTTTTCTTTTGTACAAATAGAAAAGTGAACAAATAAATAGAAAACTTACAATTTTATAAATTATAAATTACAATTTAATGGTAGCAGAAGCTACGGTGAACCACACCAGTGACCCGTGCAGCAAGTTTTTTACACGTATGAACTAAACATATAGACTAATACAGTCTCTCTTATGGCAAATATACAGGTATATGCACAAAAAATAGATTAATGTGTTCACTTACCATGCTCTGACCTATTAACCTAGGGCTAAAGTACATACACTTTGGAACACAGATTTATTCACACACAATTAAGGCCCCTAAACCCTAATATCCCAGTTTACACACACACACACACACACACACTGTGAGTGTTGGACAGACAGACTGCCTGGCTCTGAGGTTAATTGAGTTGGGTGTGTGGCCCCGTGTGGCCGCAGTGTGACCCCGCTGTAGCCAAGGATGCCACTGAGCTCTTGCTTTGATACATTTGATATGGTTTAAGTGTGGAATGAAGACCTAAGCCTGTTTACATTTGAACTGGATTAACGTCAGGGTGACAGTGGCTTCACTAGATACTGAGAAAGAGAGAACAAGGCAAGCCGTATGCTGTATGCAGCTGTACACAAGGAATTGAAATGTCTCACTGATCGCCTTGTAAGACTGCGTGCCGTGATTCTGTTTGACTGTCTCATCTGATTTTTAATTAAACGAGCTAATTAAATATTTGACGATCACTTAGAAGGCGTCACATTATTTCAGCAGGCCTCTGCAAATGGTTTATGCTTCCCAGAAGAAAGAAAAATAGTAATTGCTCAGAAGTTGAGATTTAATTTAAATCTCAGTTGAGGACAGGAAACAAACCAAATATGGAAACAAGAGGCGGAAACACATGACACACACGACAGAGGTCTGACAATAATATAATATAATATAATATAATATAATATAATATAATATAATATAATATAATATAATATCATATAATATAATATAATATAATATAATATAATATAATATAATATAATATAGTTTTAGAATTAAATTAGAATTAATTTAATTCTAATTTAATTTAATTTAGAATTAAAAGTAACATGTAAAATATGTATGTGTGTACGTGTGTGCGTGTGTACGTGTGTGTGTGTGTGTGTGTGTGTGTGTGTGTGTGTGTGTGTGTGTGATTGCGTTTGATCTCTCATCAGAAATCTTTCTGAACACAAGGCTGTTATTTCTTGATGTTTGCGTCGCCTAGACATCTTTTTGAAATCTAGATTGCATATGCGAAATAAGTGATTAGATTACGGCTTGATTGTGTTGCCAAAGAGAAGAGCATGTCTCTAAATATCATTTCATATAAACCATGATTAGAAGAAGCCCATATAGAGCGCTCTACAAGCTTATTCACTTTTGTAAACACACCAGAAATGAACTCTGAGAAACATGCTGTTTTATACTCAACATTGGATCATGACAAACTGCAAACTCAAATGGAGAACATAAATCTGTCTCTGTCTGTCTGTGTGTGTGTGTGTGTGTTTATGTGGTTTATGAGGACACAAATTTGTATAATGACATGGGTATGACAGAGGTATTACAATAGGAAGGTGGTTTATGAGGACACTGCCTATGTCCCCGTAATTCAAAAGACTTAAAAAACATACTAATTGGTGTTTTTTTGAAAATCTAAAAATGCACAAAGTCTCCTGTGAGGGCTAAGTTTAGGTGTAGGGTTGGTGTAGGGCAATAGCACACACAGTTTGTTCAATATAAAAACCATTACGCCTATGGAGAGTCCCCATAAACCACAAAAAACAACGTGTGTGTGTGTGTGTGCGCGCGTGTATGTGTGATCATAGGAACAGGGTGCTTGTCTCTGTTTGTGCCGTCCGAGGCTCTAATTCACTGTGTAATACTGTTTATTATGGGTATCAGTGTGCCTTTCTGCATTAGTTAAATGGGCCCCAGCACATTACTGTAATGGAGTGGCCACATGAAAACACAAAGAAACCTGATCTTCTTCTCCTCTCTCAATCCCTCGTCCTTCTCTCCCCACTCCCCTCTCTCCAGCTCTCTCCTAGAGTAATGATTTGATGTTGCTAATGGCTTCCTAAATTCTGTAGGAAGGGCAAAACCGATGTCGTTTTGGGTTACATTGGCTGGCAGACTGCCAGAGAGGGGTGAGATTGAATAAGGGAGAGAGAAAGCACAGCGACGCTCTTCTCTTTGTGCCTTTTCTTCCTCGTTGCTCATTTAAAAAAAATAACTTATTTACAGTAATAAGAATGTCTGTTAGAGATTTAATCCTCATGTTCATCTGAGCAAAACATTGAAGTTGAAAAAGTTTCACTCACAGACTGTAACGCCACGCCAGCAGAGGGAGCCCTCACCTGAATACTGACTGCATGCTCCCTCTGCTGCTTCTACTTCCACTTCCTGTTTGGTACTTTAAAAGCGATCACCATGTGCTTCCACCTTGCGAAGTATTGCCAGTTTCACCTGCCTTACCGAGCGTTTTTCATATACCCTGTCTGATTACCTGTTGCCGTCTTGTTTTGCCTCTGGATTATCGAGTTTACGGATCGCCCCTTTTGGATTGTTTGCCAGTGAGGACTGCTTTATGGTTTGACCCCTTTTGCCTGCCTTTGTCTTTTGCTCTCTAGATTTCCCCTTCTTGCTACGTTTGTTTATTTGGACTGATCACCCGGTATTGACCCTCTGCCTGCTTTATCTCACCGCTGCCTGGAATACGTTTATGTTGCATCTGCCTTAGACTGCCTTCTGACACCGACCTCCTGCCTGTTTTGTGTACTCTGCTTTTCTTAATAAACATCCGCTAATGGATTCAACTTCTGCCTCAGCGTCCCCGTTACAGAATACTTCGCCTACAATGAATCCAGCGGACGTTTCGAACCTCCAAGCGGCATTTGCTTATCAAGGAGAATTATTAAAGAGCTATCAGGAACAACTCAGCAAACTCCAGTCCGTCAACGAGCACCTAACACAGTACATTCGGTCGCTACCTCCTCCCACGCCTAGAACGGTAAGCTTTGCTCTCCCTGACAAGTTCGATGGTACTGCTGAGTTATGTAAAGGATTTATTCGTCAAGTTAAGTTATATTTCGACCACCAGAAAGACAAATTCGAAACCGAAGAAACAAAGTGTGCTTTCCTTATGACACTGTTAACGGGCAGAGCCATCGATTGGGCTTCAGCAGTGTGGGATGCGGACGTTCTGTTCAGATGCTCAGTTAACTATTTCATGGACCAACTCCGTGAGGTGTTTGAATATCCCGCAGGGGGCAGGGATGTTTCGACACAATTGATCGGACTTCAGCAAGGTGATCGTACAGCTGCGGAATATGCCATTAACTTCCGAACTCTGGCTGCTCAAAGTGGATGGAATGATGTCTCATTGAAAGCTATGTTTTTCCACAGTCTTAATCCTGCTCTACAGGCTGAACTGGCTTGCCGCAAAGAGGATTTGTCCTTTTCTGATTTCGTCTCGCTCACGGTAAAGATCGATAACCTCATGAGACAACACTCCAAACCCAAACCTGAAAGGAGTAACCCCTGTAAACTCGCAATAGCACCAACACCCATATCTTCTCCACGGGAGGAACCCATGCAGATCAACATTTCAAGATTGTCAGCGGAGGAGAAGGAAAGACGTCGCACTAACAACTTGTGTTTCTACTGCGGGGGAACAGGCCATCGCAGTCTAGGATGCCCTCAGAAACGTTCATCCAACACCAGGGTAAATATTAACCACTTTGCCTTACTTACCAACCGATCTCTCACCTTTCCCATTACCCTAGAAAATGATACTCTGTCTCTTGAACTTACTGCCTTGATAGACTCGGGAGCAGCGTTAAACATCATCAACCGGACTGTGGTGGAGGAATACCAGATCCCCGTTCAACCTTGCACCCCCCCCATAAAGATCAAAGCCATTGATGACGCCCTCATCGGAGAAGGAATCACTTATCAAACCAAGACACTCACAAGGACGTTACCATTCCATCCTGCTATCACGACGTATCTGAAGTGTTCAGTAAGACAAAGGCAGCCCAACTTCCACCACATCGTCCCTGGGATTGTGCCATTGAGCTCCTCCCGAATGCCATGCCCCCTAAAAGTAAAGTTTACCCCCTTTCACAAAAGGAAAGTCAAGCCATGGAGGAATATATTAACGAGGCTCTAGACTCCGGATTCATCCAACCTTCTACTTCTCCCGCGGCAGCAGGGTTTTTCTTTGTCGAGAAGAAGGACGGAGGACTAAGACCTTGCATAGACTATAGAGGCCTGAATAACGTCACAGTTAAATTTCGTTACCCCCTCCCTCTAGTACCCTCTGCCTTAGAACAGTTACGTGAAGCCACCATATACACCAAACTTGACCTACGAAGCGCTTACAATCTCATTCGAATCCGTGAGGGTGATGAATGGAAAACCGCCTTCCTCACCACTAGGGGGCACTACGAGTACCGGGTGATGCCGTATGGGATGGCCAACTCTCCAGCTGTGTTTCAGTCGTTCATCAATGAGATCTTCAAGGACCTGCTCAACAAGTATGTGATCGCCTATATTGACGATATTCTAGTATATTCCAAGACAGAGGAAGATCACGTTGATCATGTACGTACCGTCCTATCAAGACTCCTACAGAATCAACTGTATGTAAAGGCAGAGAAATGTGAATTTCACGTTCGTCAAACCTCGTTCCTCGGGTACCATATCAGTCATCAAGGGGTTAAAATGGACATTTCCAAAATCCAAGCAGTCATCGAATGGCCACAACCCACCACAGTAAAGGAGTTGCAACGGTTCCTGGGGTTTGCTAACTTTTATAGGAGGTTCATCCGTGATTACAGCATGATTGCAGCCCCCTTAACATCCCTCCTAAAAGGTAAACCATCCAAACTAGCATGGACCGAAGCGGCCAGTCAAGCTTTCGTCTCCCTAAAAGAGAGATTCACCTCGGCCCCCATCCTGAAACATCCTGATCCAAATTTGCCCTTTATAGTGGAGGTGGACGCTTCTGATTGTGGTATAGGGGCAGTCTTGTCACAGAGACACGGTCCGCCAGGCAAATTGTTTCCATGTGCTTTCTTCTCCAGGAAACTGACTCAGGCAGAGCGTAACTACGACGTGGGGAACAAGGAACTTTTATCAATGAAAGCAGCAATTGAGGAGTGGCGACATTGGCTTGAAGGTGCCACTCACCCCTTCCAAGTAATCACAGACCATAAGAACCTAGAATACATCAAGGGAGCGAAACGTCTAAATCCAAGGCAGGCTCGCTGGGCACTCTTCTTCACTCGCTTTCAGTTTACGGTAACCTACAGGCCGGGCAGTCAGAATAGTAAAGCGGACGCTCTCTCACGACGCCACGATCCTCCTATCGAACAACAATCCCCAGAACCAATACTTCCTCCCACGGTTATCCTGGCTCCCATCTCTTGGGATATCATGGAGGAGATTCAGCGTGAGCAACAGAACGAACCACCACCCACAAACTGTCCCCCCAACCAGCAATTTGTACCAAGTACTCTACGGAATCGAGTGATGCAATGGGTGCATTCTTCCCTAAGCTCCGGGCATCCAGGTATCTCACGTACTCTCCATTTAACTAAGAACACATTCTGGTGGCCCTCCATGAACAGAGATGTAACATAATTTGTGAAATCATGCTCCCTCTGTGCTCAGTCTAAGACCCCCAAAGAATTGCCCTCTGGTCTTCTACGCCCACTCCCCATACCACAACGTCCATGGTCACACCTATCCATCGACTTCATCACCGACCTACCACCCTCCCTACCAACCTGGGCAACGGGTCTGGCTCTCCACTCGGGACATCAAATTGCGGCTACCCAGCAGGAAGCTCTCCCCAAGGTACGTCGGTCCTTTTAAAATTCTTCGTAGAATTAATGAGGTTACCTACCAGTTAGAGCTTCCTGCTAACTATCGTATCTCTCCCTCTTTCCATGTCTCCCTCCTGAAACCGGTCCACCCGGATGCTGACCCCGGCCATGAAGCCCCAGAACCACCGCCACCCTTGGACATTGACGGGACTCCCGCTTACCAGGTGCACGAGTTGCTGGACTCGCGTCGGCGAGGGGGTCGGCTCCAGTACTTGGTGGACTGGGAGGGATATGGACCTGAGGAGAGATCGTGGGTAGCCGCCCGCGACATCCTAGACCCATCACTCATCGAGGAATTTCATCGAGCCAGACCCGACCGACCTGCACCACGACCACGGGGTCGGCCACGTCGAGCTCCGGGAGTCGCTCCTAGGGGGGGGATTCTGTAACGCCACGCCAGCAGAGGGAGCCCTCACCTGAATACTGACTGCATGCTCCCTCTGCTGCTTCTACTTCCACTTCCTGTTTGGTACTTTAAAAGCGATCACCATGTGCTTCCACCTTGCGAAGTATTGCCAGTTTCACCTGCCTTACCGAGCGTTTTTCATATACCCTGTCTGATTACCTGTTGCCGTCTTGTTTTGCCTCTGGATTATCGAGTTTACGGATCGCCCCTTTTGGATTGTTTGCCAGTGAGGACTGCTTTATGGTTTGACCCCTTTTGCCTGCCTTTGTCTTTTGCTCTCTAGATTTCCCCTTCTTGCTACGTTTGTTTATTTGGACTGATCACCCGGTATTGACCCTCTGCCTGCTTTATCTCACCGCTGCCTGGAATACGTTTATGTTGCATCTGCCTTAGACTGCCTTCTGACACCGACCTCCTGCCTGTTTTGTGTACTCTGCTTTTCTTAATAAACATCCGCTAATGGATTCAACTTCTGCCTCAGCGTCCCCGTTACACAGACCATATAATTATTGAATGAAGTTTGAAAATTTGATTTCACTTCATCGCCCCTATAGTATGTTTATTGTGGATTTGTAAGAAAGTCATTAAAGTCATGTAAGTTGTTTTGATTTTTTTTTTTAAAGGTGGCTGATCAATTAATAATCTAAATTTAAAATCGACTAGCTATTTAATAGGGCATAGAGGTGATTAGTTGACTAATATTGCATTAAGGTGACTTAATAGCTGAAAAGCAGACAAAAGTAACAAGTAAAAGCCATATGCTATGTACTCGATTATTGTAGTTATTATTAATGTACTACCATTAAGAAAATTTTAGATTTTATGAAAGTCTTTTAACTTCATCCAGGCTGCATTTTGTATTTAAATAAGTGCAATATTATTACCATTTAAAATTACTATTTTGTATTTGAATATATTTTAAAATGTAATTTATTTCTGTGTTCAAAGCTGAATTTTCAGCATCATTACTCCAGTTTTCAGTGTCACATGGTCCTTCAGAAATCATTCTAATATGCTGATTTGTTGCTCATTTATCATTTCCCTTTATTAACAATGTTGAAAACAGTTGTGCTGCTTAATATTTTTGTCAAAACTATTTATTTATTTATTTTATGTTTTCTTTATAGGATTCTATGATGAAGTTGAAAAGAATAGCATGTATTTGAAACAGATTATTTTTTTGTACATTATAATTATTACTTTTGATCAGTTTATACATTTATTTTTATTCCTTGTTGAAATAAAAAAAATTTGATAAAAAAAAAATACTTACAGGCTGAATTTGGATGAACAGTAGGGTAAAAAAAAAAGGTTGATTAGACTCAGATGTGACTTGGTTTTAATGAATAAAGTTTTAATATAAAATATCGCAATAGTGGTTGCTTGTAAGATAAATGTAGTTCCGTAAGCTTTTATACCAAATACAAAATAAACTTCCAATGGGAATGATACATGAATTTTTGTTGGACTAAATATCCCAAATGCAGTAGGCCTATATTCTGATTTGAATTTAAGAACCATATCAGTCTGAATTGTGAATGACTCACTCATTCAGACAAATTTTGCGAGCCAGATCAATTATGATTCATCCCTCATGAACACATGAAGGGCTCCAATACGGCTTCAGAGGAACTAAGATAGATTACATTGCAAAACAAGTCATATGGATCACTTTTATGACAGCCTCAGTCCCCATTCACTTATAATTAAATTTAAAAGAATGGCCAATATTGAAATTTTCCAAAAATTTAGTTCCGCAGAAGAGGGTTTGGATTGACATGAGGTTCAGTAAATTTATTTTTTGGATAAAGGATTGCTTTGAGGCATGCTTGATTCATGCTCTGTTAACTACAAACGTCAAAAAAACTTAACAAACAGTCTGTGTTCAATCTGCAACAAATTCAAACGAAGCATGAAAAAATGAAGCGGCGGCAACTTGTCATCTGAGCGAGTTGAGTAAGTGCATTGAGATGGGATGCCTTGAGGTGTGACTGCTTTGCCTTGTGTCTAACAGACAGAAAGGGAGAGAGAGCTCAAGCGCGAGCGACAGAGAAAGGTCTCTGATGTGTGCAGCATAATGCCGTTTATTGTTGTGATTAGTATTAGCTCTCTGATTCAACCCTGATGAAAGGAGAAGGCACCGTGCCAGCGAATATGTACATGAAATGAATAAGGGAGACTGATATGTGTGTGTATGTGTTTGTACCCTGATTTGCAAAGGGAGCGAGTTTGTGTGCGTTTGGTAAATTGCAGTCTGATCACATGATGGCCTATGGCAGCCCCTAACAAACCGTGTAGGCGCCAGCGGGAGGGGGGGAGAGGGGCACTCGAGGATGGGGGGGGGGGGGGTGCTGACTCGGGTCACATGACAAATAAAGTTTGAAGCCAAACTCCTTCACTTCAAACAATAGAGTATTAATGTTGATGACACATGATCTGAGCAGAGGCAATGGACGCGTGTGCGCTTGCGTGTGTGACCGTGTCTGAGTACTTTTGTGTGTCGAAAGGCCTCGGTCCTGTCTGGCATCTGCATGTCATGCTTACACAAACACACACACACATAGGCCAACGTATATTGCATGCTATAGAGAGGAGAAGTGGAACATTGCAATGCATGCATGACCATGTCTATGTTCTTTTTCATTGCTCTTATCTCCCTGTCTCCTGTCTGTAAATATAGGTTTACCATTCACCACAGGTTTGTTAAGCTAATTTCCCAATCGTCTTTCAGCATGACAGAGATAAAAGAGACACACAAACAACTGTCTAATTGCACAATAATACAGAGGAAACCAAATCCAGTACATGCTGATCACCATATCAAGCTAACTCTTAATAAATCCATTTGACCTGTATTATTTGCAGGATTGTTTTTTGTGTGTGTTTTCTGATATTAGTGAGCTAGAATCTTTTGCCAGCATTGATAGCAGAACTGATGTCTCCTTCTGACATGGAATAGCTTTCAGTGCACCTTTGAGCTGTTTACCCCACAACTGATCTTGGAAGATGTGGTTAAAAAAAAAGAGTTGTGCCCCATGATTGTGAAACACAATTTGAGACCTTTAGACATTGCAGTGTCATTCCAATTGAGCAAGTTACAGTGAGAAAGACATTGTAAAGACATTAACATGGTAAGGTGCTGTAAATGCACAATCATGGTTGTGTAACATGAAAATGTGGGATGCTAATAAGTTTATGGTAAACTAAAACAAAATTGTGTGTTTGAGAGAAACTGTAAGAGCTCAGAGCAGAATGTGGACTTATTTAATGTGGATCTGAACATTTGAATATAGCGTAAAAAACGAAAGCATCTATTTTAATAAAAGTTCCATCTGTGGTCTTTCCGGGACTTTTCACCTTTGTTTAAATATTCCTGTAAATTATATTTGATCCAAAAATAATTCTGATTAAATATTAAAATAAATAAAATAATTAATAATTAATTGATAAATAAAGGCTTGGCTGCCGCAGGCACAATGGATGTGAAGGTGCTTCATAATTTATTTTTACTCAAACTGTGTAACTGGCAGTTTTCAGGTATTTTTTCAAACGTGGTACATTTTGGGGACAGGGGAAAAAAAATTAAGAGGTTTCTGACCCATGGTACGTTTGTGAATTGCATGAAGACTTTATCCAAGAATTCAGTAAATTGAGTACATTTGGGTTTGGTGTCTTAGTACGATAGGTGTGTTAAAGATAACTGTCCTTTCGGAGGTGATAGCCTAATGTGGAGCGCACTGAGACTCAGCTATGATTCATGTGACCTGAGTTTGTATCCTGGCTTTCTGATCGGTCTCCTTTTCTCTCTCCCACTTTGCTTCTGCAGTACTCTCCGATACATACTATATAATAAAGGCAACCCTTTATTCTACACTTTATCGTATTTGAAACAGCTCATCTTTTATATGATGGGTAAAAACACTGAGCACCCTAATTAAAGTGTATCTGCTAAGTACAGTTTAGCAATAGAGAAAAAGTAGGAGTGAAGAACAGAGCAGTCTTTTGCATTGTATGCTGCTGGGTCTTGCAGGCTTGGCTGCGCTGTCATGTTCAATGTTCTTAGTCCATTAATCAGATGGAGGGTGTGAGCTTGTGTCCCAGTGTTTACACAGCAATGGAGTGATGGCTGCCCCCGGCCACACACAGAGGAGGCTGAGGACGCACTGTGAAATGGGTCTGACATTGGTGTGCGTGTGTGTATGTGATGCTTGAATTGGACAGCAGAAGGGGACAAAGCCAGGCTGTGTGTATAAGTGGGAATCAGTAAGAGGTGAAAGAGTTTATCCGTGAATAAAGTTCATATCTTTGGTCTACTTAGAGGCCTTTCAGAACTTTCAGGCAACTGAAATTTGCCTCATTACAATGCAACTGAGCTTTTTCAAATTTGGTTGTTTTCTGGTGATTTACACAGTTGCACAGTCAGGATTAAACGGCACTTATTTATATGCAACCAGCTTAATCTAGGATGAATGTTCATCCATATTATTAAACATACAATGAATCATGCATCTTCAAGCTGTCATTTAGGTGAATCATAATCACCTAATCATGTTAATCAAAATGCAAGACCATATGAATGGTTGCTCTCCCGTGACAATTCTTGCAGCACCCCTTTCAACTTTTCAATTTGTAGGACATTAACATTCTTTGTTTGTCCTGAAGCAACATTTACATCAAGCAAACATAGCCCTAGTCTAGGGATGTCCAGTCCTGCTCCTAGAGAACCACCTTTCTGCATAGTTTATCTCCAACCCTAATTAAATACATCTGAACAGCTAATAAAGGTCTTCAAACTCACTCGAAACTTTTAGGCAGGTGTGTTGGAGCAAGTTGAAGTTAAAATCTGCAGGAAGATAACCCTCCAGGATCAGAATTGGACACCCCTGTCCCACCGGTAAATCTGAAGTGTAATGAATGGTTGTTGTTCTTTACAATAAACCAAGCCCCAAGACTTGCCTAACCCTAATATCAGAAATACTAAGACAATTATTTCTTTACAAAGGTTGTTGATCCATGAACATGTCCTACATGTGTAAATGACATAAACCAGATTCAATGAAGCAGGGATTTATTAAAAGTTTTCTATGGTGGTCATGAGGTAGGAACAGTTGACCAGTATGTGCTCTCATTGTGTAAATGACAAGTTTTATACAAGTGGGGAATCAGAACTAGCTCAAGAGGAAATGAATCGACAAGAGGCCGGTCTTAATCAGCAAGTCCACTGTTCTTCTCTTTCTCTCTGTCCCTCCTCTCTGTCACTTCTCTCTCCCCTCTTGCCTACATTCCTTACAGTTTTGTTCTCCTGCCAAGGAAACTAATCAAAAGGCTCTCTACTTTTTCTTTGTAGATCTATCTGTCTGTCTTTCTCCCTCTCTCTTTCCATAGTTGACCTCTGGCTGCACATCCACTATGCAACCCATGGCATTATGCACGCTCCTCAACAACCTCGGTGGCCTGTGATGTCATGGCTGAAGTAGGGGCAGTTGGGAGTTGACCTCAGGGCAGCTTTGCTCGTGGCTCTGGGAGCTTGTGCAGTGGGAGGGTTGAAAGTAGTCAAATGATCTTGTTTCCCCTTGTTTGGGGAGCCTATTTCCCTCCACAGTTGTGTACGGATTTTTCTCCTTTTATAGAGTGTGCTGCAGAGCAAATTAAAACGGTCGGATCTTCCCTCTTTCCACGCTGTCCTTCCCACATGATGGGCCCATAATCTTATGGCCTCAATGAGTTACCTTTCATCTCCGCTCTGAGCACTTACAGTATATGCTTGCTCAGGGTGGTCTAACGGTGGTGAAAGGGTGACTTTTAACTTCCTGGGCTATAAACTCACAAACAGCCGGTATATGGTAAGGACAGTATCACCTAACATGCATGTATAAATTTGCAGTTTTAGGTATTGTGTGGTTGAGACACTATCACGCTTACAGCCATTTCCTATCTCCACATATCACAACCCCCATGTACACTTCGTATCATAACCCCAACCCTCCGATTGCCTATCATTTCAGATAGTACTTTGATAGAGGCCCAAAAACACCTTATAACACACTCCCAACCTGCGATAAAGCCCTGTGGTGCTGCTAGTGTGTTGTGCTGACGAGGAAAATCTCTTATCAGAGACGATGTTCATGTTGGAGAAAAAGATGGCATCTAACTGATGCCAATCTTCATAAGCTCGACAAGTAATTTTAATGCACAAACACATGTATCCATGGACACGCAGCGCATCTTCCGTCTGCCGCTATTTGCCTTCATTTGTGCACATTCGTTTACCGGGGAAAATGATCTGCTTGGTGTATATTTCTCTCTTGAATCAAAGATTAGGTGTTGAATGTGATCAGAAAGAGAGAGAGAGTGAAAGGATGAGCAAGAAAGAGAAAAAGAGAGGTTATGTTGAGACACACCGTTTGACTCATCATGTAGTTTTTTCGGAGACTGTCATTTCCGACCATTTCACAGATGCATATCAAATTCTGCAATCTGCTTCGTGGCGATAAGGCCCACTAGATGCTGGAGTTGCAACATCCCACTGAGCGAATGAGAGAGCAGACAGGTTTTCATAGTGATTTCCCTGTGAGATAGAACCTTTCCAGCACCCTCAGCATCACTGATTAGTGCTCTAATCTCACAGAGACTGGCGTCTGCCAGCTCAGCAAGCATACGCACATGGCCCTAGAGTATGTAAGAGTCATAACCATGCTCTTGCTCTGGAGGGAGAAGTAGCCATGAATGTCGCCTTGCTGAAAGCCAAAAGTGAAGACTCCCATCTGGAAACTTTTTGTAAAAGTGCTCCATTATTAGACGACTGCAATGTTTATTTGGTGGGGCCATTGCAGGTCAGGCTCATTAAAGGTCCGTGAGTTAGATGAGAACTTTTTTGAATTATTTTGAGGTTTTTTATTTGTTTGTTTGTTTGTTTGTTTTTGATTAATCTGTGAATATGATCTTGGAAGTTGAATGCTTAGATTTCAGGTATGAATTCTGTTGCGGTGCTGCTACTCAAGACATAGGGGTCTTAGGAACAACAAGATACTAGACACAACAAAAGCAGAAGTGTGGAAAAACAGTGTGGTGTGTTTTGTCTAGAGAGGTTTTTACCTGTAATGCCAAAGATGGCTTAAATGAGGGATGGCTAGAAGGCTTCTAAGCTCCAAGGCAAACCCATTTTGTCAGTTCTCCACCAGCTTGCACAGCGATAGTCAAAATTGTTTTAACCTGCCAAATTATCCTACTCCAAGAAACAGTTCTTTAAAGAAAAGCTTTTGTCCCCATCTTCTTTATGTTTAAAGTGAATTATTGAAAGAAAATTGCTGTCCTTTTTCAAGCTGATCCCTGGTCCCACTAAACTCTCTTGGGGACAGATACCAGGTCCCGTACCTCTCTATCCGCCCACCCCTAACTTCGGCGATGTGCCAGGCTGGCCTAGATTCACCCTCTCCGGTTACCTGATGGTGAAAGCACATGGGATGCGGATGGGGATGGGCCGTCCAGACTAACACTCCCCTGAGCCTGTTCTGGCATTAGCACTTGCCCCCTTTGCTCTGTCAATGGAAGGCCGGATGAATGTGCCCATTTGTGCACAGACAGTGGGGATGAATTTGTCTGCCTTAGAAAAGAACAGGAAGGCCTGAATGTTGTGTGTCCTGCGAGGATGCATTGAATGCAAGAGTGTCTCAAGTGGGACATATGAATACTGCTGAAGCTGCTAAATGTTACCTCTCACAGGTGAGAGTGGCCTCAGTGTTAGCCTCAATATTGGTTCTTTCAGGAGAAATGCAAATGAGTACTTGCTTTTCTACATAAGGCTGCTTTCAATTCATAGTTTCATAAATGAGAATTGCTTTGTTGACTTATATGTAAACATTTGACTATATGCTTTGTTGACTATATGTAAACATTAATAGCTGCTATGCTAACACTGACAAGACAAGCATTAATGTTAGCACTCAAAGAAAGGCTGAAAATAGATTAAATCATGTCTTCCAGAGTTGATTGGCTTTAGGTATTAGTTATATTGCTCATACATGAATTTGTGTACATATTGATCTTTTTAGCTGATTTATCTTCATTGTGGATAATCACACACCTTAAAACATGCTAGCACTGCATAGTATCTTTTATCACCCAATCAAAAAATATTTCTTTATTGACATTTGAAAATTTATTTAAGCTAATGTTAACATTGCTGTTTTGTTTCCTTGCCTATGCTTTAGGGTCAAAAAACAGATAACAACTCGAAATATCTACAACATAGCATCTGACTTTAAAAGAAACAACATTAATCCTAGTGAACAATTTATTATTTAATACCCACAATGCACTCTGATGAACAGTCGATGTTCTGTAATGGACACAATATAAACTATAATGTTTTGTGGAAAGGGATGTTGAGCATAAAAATAACAGAAACATTATATTTTTCTACTTTGTCAGCTTGAGAACACAAATGTCAACTCGACAGCAAAAAGATCGCCTGGAAATGTTCGTGAAACAAACATTTGTGTTGACTTTTGTTTGACAGTGAGTTCAGCTCATTATGAGCACATAAATCAAACATGACAAACAAATCATGAGGTTTACTGTAACATTCATAACATTCAACTATCTACAAAACTGATAAAATTGTAGAAGCGTAATTTGTTACAAAGATGTTTATGCAACATCCCAAAACCATCCCAGTGTCCAATTTCTGGTGCATAAAGTAATTAAATCAGTGTCTGAATTGTTTGCTTGTTTTTGGAAAAAAAAATAGTAAGCTACATGATTATCACTACATAATGACTGACTCAACTGTTAGTAGCTGTTTTTTTTTTTGTTGTTGTTGGTTTATTTTTGTTATATTTTTTTTTAGAATGAAATGTGATGCTAGCTATCTCACAGCTTCTGTATGAGCCCCCCAAAGAAAGATTCCAGTTCTGGCTTTCCCAGTGTAGAGAAAGGATACAATACTCCTGTCCCAGGTGGGCATGTCGACCCATTTTCTCACAGAGCACAGTCAGGACCAGGACCACACCCTCTAACTTTAGACTTTATTTACAGTCAAGCACAGACCTCTTCTGTAGGGGGTTTTCACTTAACATAGGCAGAAATAAAACATTTTGGATAGTGTCTGACATTTATATTAAATGTTGATTTTGGATCTTGTCCACAACACTGGACAATCCAGCACAGAACATCACATAATATGCCTTCAGGCTTATGGACAAAACTTGTGAATCATGGGCTTCACAAACATATTCACCCCAATATGAAAACCACAAAAAGCAATAAAGGTAGTCCTTAACCACGAGTATTTATGTGAAACCCTTACTCTCTATTCCTTTTTATCCTTTTCACTTCTCTGTACATGACATGTTTCTCTTTCACTCATTGTATCTCTGAGCTGTACAGTACAGTGAAACACAGTACAGATGTACTGTTTTGCAAAGCAGGCAAGCACAACCAAGTGTGACAATCAGTCAGCCGTGGACCATTTAAAAACACCAGTTTGACAGATTTTGGGGCTTATTCAGACCTAATAATACAATACAAGTATTTCCTGCTTAATATTTTCACTTCCTGTTTTGTGAGGTTGTGTGTGCGCACGTGTGTGTGTGTGAGGAATGTGCTCAGCACCAGCAGTATTGAGTTAGGGTTTGTTGGCTGTGTAGTGGTTTGGTGTAAGCGTATTGTAAGTACAGTATGAATCAGTGAAGAGAAAGTGAGAAAAAAAAAAAGTAAAAATGCGAGAAAGGGGGGGGGGGGGGGAGAAACAAAGAAAAGGGAAAGAAAGTGACATCCTGATACCTGCATCTGGTTTGTTCCTGAAATACGTTTCTTAGAAGCAATCACAGATTCTCTGATCTCTGCCAATGGTCTGCAGATGGGCTTCAGGAATTTTATTTTTGTACATAAATGAATCATTTATTACTGTTTTTAGTGGTGTTTGTTAAGTCAAGCATCACCATTGCTCATTCATGGGATTTGAATACTTAGAACGTTTAGTTTTACAAGTATGGGTAGTACCTAACGTCATGGTGACTGAAGAAAAATGTGCTGTATATGCACTCAGACTTATACACTTTGCTTGGCAGATGATAAAAAGTGTGAGTGTGTGTGTGTGTGGGGGGGGAAGGGGGGTCAAAGTATACATTAGATCTGATTTATTACTAGAAACCGTAATATTACAGAGACTAGGTTAGGGTTAGGATTAGGGTTGTGATGTGCTTTTCTTACTGGATAAGCTGCCATGGTAAACTACCATCCAGGACACCGTAGCAACCACTCAAAAATCCTTAGAAACCACAAACCAATGCCTTGGAAACCATCCACAACAATCTTACATTGTGTCAGAAAGTATTTGTACAGGTCAGCACCCCTCACATTTTCTTCAAAGGTATTGTCTCGTCAGCCAGTCGTCCTAAGTGAAACCAAAAGTGTCTCCCTGCCCTCTTCCTGTATTTGGCTTAATAAACAATTTGGTAGCTGTAGTTTTGTAACTTTCCCTTTTGCCCTTTCTGCAGGTTTTTAAAAATGGCCTTATACATGGGCAGGAAACTAGAGGGGAATAACAGTAAAGTGTAATGAGAGAGGAGCTTAAGTTTTTTCTTGGCTTTGTCCTGGCCTTTAGTATGAGGGACTGGCTTCCTCCAGTTTGCTATTCAGCAGGAAAGGTTAGTGCACTCTAAAAAAAAATGCTGGGCTAAATACAACCCAGCGCTGTGTAAAATATGGACGAACCCAGCGGTTGGGTTACTGTCCAGAAGGTTGGGTTAAACATTTAACCCAACTGTTGGTTGAAAACAACCCAGCATGTGTTCTGTCCAATATTTACCCAGCACTGGGTTGTATTTAACCCAGCATTTTTTAGAGTATGTATTAGTCCAAAAATCCACCAATAACAAATGCGTATATTTGGCTTTGTTTTAAATTACATATCATCTCAACCACCTCAGGGCATTCAAAAATAAACATAAAATTCTGAATTTAATATTTGGTTGTTAATCCCTTTCATTGAAGTTGTCATGAAATGAAAATATGTTCACCCTATCCATGATTCATCTGTGCATACGTTTGATGTTCCCCAACAGACGTTCTACTATACTAATTTATTGTAAATGTGAACTTATTCTACTAACCCTAACCCTAATCTGTCGCTACTTCCAATACATCTCGACTGTAATGACAGCAGCACTCAAGCTGAGCTCTAAACTACAGGGTTCATAGACAGGGTATATTTTAACCCAGGATTAGGCCATAGTTCAATTAGGACATTTAAGTAATCTTTATGAACATTCCTTAGAAAGAAGCATTACTGGTGGGCATCTTAAGACAAAAAAAGCTCAGATTTACATTTTAGTCTAGAACTAGGCTTAAGCCTTGTCTGTGAAACCGGGGGTAGACGTTTTTGTAAAACCTGAAGGTCCAAAAATATCAGACCAAGGAAATTTGCTTATGTGAGTAGTAACGTAGAAATAGTGAAGTAATACAAATTTGAATCATTTGAATCCCAGATTTGTGGTCTCCGAGTTTTGGACCCCGGTGTATGTATTTTTATGTGTATGTGTGTTTATGAATGTGTCTCTTGGGGGAGAAACAATGGAAGAACACATGCTGTAACCACCGTACCCTCCTACTTACTTTTCTCAGGCTATTGAACATAGTTACCGTTACTCCACCCCTTGCTTGGCATTTCATTACCAAGGGACCATATTTCTATGAATTTATGTCAGACCTGAAAGAGGAAGTACAGCTAATAATACCTAACTAATGCAATGTGTGATTTGCGTGTGTGTGTGTTTGTGTAGGTGAGAGTGTGAGTGTGTGATCTGGGATGCCCCACCATCATCAGAAAAAGCCTTGTGACCTTTGCAGTGGTTCCAGCAGAGAACTCAAGAGTGAAAAGGTTGTCCTTTCTCTTTCTGTCTATCTCTAGTGTCTGTAATAAAACGCAGTGGAGGCAGGGGTCAATTCAGTGTTTGTGTTTTTAAATTTGGTTAAATCTAGTAAAATTGTTTCAATCTAAAGCAAATATGCTCGGTGCCGTCACATGAGCGCTCGCAGAACAAGGACAGGCGTTGTAGAAAACATTTTATTTCAAATCACTGACAGAAAAATGTTTTATTCTGGAGACAAAGAAAGTGCCTTAGGAATGAGCAAAATTCCTTTCTCTCCTTGTAGGATATGACTCCTTATTCCCTTGGCGGGGTGCAGAAATAGTGACCAAAAAAGAGATACAGAGAAAATGAGCAAGAACAAAAGAGAAAGGGAGGGCGTGTTTAGTTGAAGCATGTTTGTATGAGGTCAAGCGTCTGACCCCGTGCATTGCTAGAGACCTGCGGTTGAACTGCTCTCCTCGCTTCTTTACGCTTTCATCTTTAGCTCCATAACTCGAGTCTGTGTGCGCACGGCCCCCGCCACCTTTTGATTCCTTTAATTCAATTTAATACATAAACAAATACATGAAGGGAGTGAGGGAGGGCAGGAGAGCGAGATGAAGGGAGAGGGGAAGGGAAGGATGAGAGGATGAAAAGAAGAGGAGACTCGTCTTGATTGTAGCTCATAAAGCTCTCATGGCTCGGAGACGAGAGGCCACCATGCTGTTTCTGAAGCCTTAGTCATAAGTCTCCATGCTTTCATTCCGCCATACTATGTAATCGTGGCGTTAAAAGATCCGCCGTCTTTTTAGACATAATTTAGGCATCTTAATTTAGAAGTAAAATATTGTTGTTATTGTAGAATACTATCCGTGGACATAGATCTTACCTTGCCTCCATGTGCCACGTTAATCTTATGATTTATTGTCCCGTGATGCTATGCAGCCATTTGTATTCAATAACGCTGTGTGCATACTTTCTAATAGCTACTTCTTCTGAATAAGACATTACTTTGTGACCGTGTTCTATGTAGTATGAATGTGTGCAGAATTAATATAATTCAGAATATTACATCCGTCATGTTGTCATTGGCATCAGTTGCGTTACCATTCACAAATCTTCTCCTGTGGCCTCATGAAATAGTAAAGGGCCATTAAATGCACATTTTGGGGTCTCGTTGGGAGTAGGAAGCTATCTGTGTTCACCTACTGTTTTATGAATCTATGTAGTAGGAAAGTAGGTATGTGTAACCCCTTTCGGATCTACTCGGCTTACTTACTCTGAGTGAGATTTGAGCATGGCGTTTGCAGCATGCTAACAAGGACGCTAAAGACACTAAAGTTTACCCTCACAGCACTTAGCTGCCCTCTGTTACATATACGAATGCAGTAAGAGGATATGTTTAGAATAGCATGTTAGTACACTAGCATAACTATTTTTGATATACATTTTCAGAACACACTTGGGAGGCTTTCTATATGCCTTACTTGGAGTAAATGGAGTACTGTCCTCGACCTGACCCTCTGTTTCCAATGTGATGAATGATGATGGTGTGATGAAGTTTAATTGTCAAAGTTAACAAAATTAAAAGCAAAATTAAACTGCAAGTGCTGGATGCCACCCATAGTATGTGGGTCAGTGATGAGATGCTCCAACCCGATCCAATAAGAAAAAGTACACTGTAAAAAAAAAAGTTGGGCAAACTTAAAAGTTTAAGGCAACCAGCTTCAGCAGATTTTTGAGTTTTCTCAACTTCTTGTTTTAAGTTTATACAACAAAAAGTTGAGAAAACTCAAAAAATCTGCTGAAGCTGGTTGCCTTAAAATTTTAAGTTGGCTCAACTTTTTTTTTACAGAGTATGAATTTGTATAAAACTTGCATCGTACAAAACATACAATGTAAAATATAAATTTAATAAGTATGAAGATCAGTTGAACTAAACCTAACTCTCAGTGGGTAGTAGGACAAATTCATATAAATTCGATTGCAATTTGTGAAAACGTGAAATAGTTGTAAAATTACAAAAAAATGTGTGTTAGACGCTGGAAGTGTTTTTTTGTTGTTGTTGCTGTTTGTTAGTTTTTTTTGTCAGTTCATGCATGCATTGACTTTAATACACACATTCTTTTATGAAAATGTTTTAATCTCTGTATTAAAAATGTTTGTGGGACAGAAAAATAATAATATTTTAATAAAACTGCATTACAGCCTGGTGTGACCAATATGCACCATATGAAACCAAAATGTACATTAGCACATATTTTTATCTAGATTATATTCTTTATCATGGATAATATTATACTTCATAGACCCACATGCAACTCTACTATTTTTGAAAAATAGTGTATAGTCTATACAGTGCAGTATTTGTTCAGTAGTAAGCTAGTATTCCACTATGAACATGGCCAAGCACACATATACGTAAGAACAGAGCACTTATATGAAAACACACATGTGGGGACGGAGAGGACAAGGACACACGTGGAACCACGCGAGCACGTCACGGTGCCTCAGCCTCTACACTGAATAAAGCTTCTCTTTTTCCTTCTCCCGTCTCTCTGACGCGGCCCCATCCCATTATTATTTTGACGAAGACAGCTAGTTCCCTCAGGAGTGCCCTGTTTGAGTCCGTTGGATGTTTCATGCTCTGGGAGCCTGGCCAAAGAGAACAACACACACACACTAACACAAACAGAAAAGCCCAGTGGCATCTATAACTGGCAAACACACAGCAGGAATGCAGTTGAACAGTTACAGTCATGGACTATTGCTACAAACACTACAAACGCAGGTTTTTCATCGCTGATGCAAAATACTGTTGACTTCATGAAGGATTTATAAGATTATCTGCTCACTTTTTTAAATATATCTTGCCAGGTTCCTAGATGATGAAAAATGGTCATTTTTAATTAGTATTTTAAGTCTCTTTTTTGAAAGCATATTGTGTTATTTGCAATCTAAGTATTAACTTGCTGAGATGTTTCGCATAAATTACTAATGAGAAATAAAAATGGAAACAAATCAGGCAATTGTTGATATACAGTAGCTATCACTTCTTTAATTACACATTACTTTTATCGCTCCATATTATGGAGCTTTAAAAGTAATGTGTAATTAAAGAAGTAATAGCTTAGTTAATTTGATCTTTAAAATATTTGATAATTGATGAGAAATGTTTGAGTCCACATTGAAATTTCTGTTGTTATATTTCAGATTTTGAAAACCATGCCGTGTTGTTTTGGACCCCATGCTTTCTATAAAAAAAAAAAAACATTCTTCGAAATATCTTTTTGCATCCTATCCGAGAAAAAAGAAAGTCTCATAGTTTTTGAACAACATGAAGGTGAGTAAATGACAAATATGTGATCTATAAATAAATCACAAATACATATTTTTAAAAAGAACAGGAATCAGTTTCCCAAATTTGTTAAACTGAAGCTCAAACAAATTAGCTTTTTTTTTTCTTGTGCATCAAGCAAGTACGGTTGAGCTTCTGTTTACCATATTTGATGTGCTCTGTGTATGTGTACTGATCAGTGTTTAAATGGGAATAAAATCCTGCCTCTTTATAAAAAAAAATTAACGCTTTCAATTTATATGGATTAACTTTTACGCTGTTTTATGAACTTTTGAAGCATTGACATTTCGGTGGAATGAACTTTCAATGGAGGGACAGATATCTATTGGTTTCATTAAAAATAGCTTAATTTGTGTATAGAATAGAATAGAATAGAATAGAATAGAATAGAATAGAATAGAATAGAATAGAATAGAATAGAATAGAATAGAGGGGTGTGTGATCATTTGGATGGGGGATGGGCATATCGGCACTTGTGCAAGAGTCAGTGCTGACCCGAAGTCGGCCCTCCTCAGCATGGTCTGTGCTGTTGTTGGGTCTCTCTCATTAACTGTTGGCTTGGATGATGGTTTCCTCAGTCGCAGCACTGGGTTAAATAGCTTGAAAATGAGACCGGGTTAAGAGCTGTTTCCTGCAAGCCTCAGCTGCAAGCACATCTGTGGGAGAAGGCTCCAAACTGCCCCCCACGTGTTTGTTCATGGACTGGACTGATTGCCTTTCCTTCCTCTTCTCCCTCTCTCTCCTTTTTTTTTTTGTCTCAATTTCTCTCTCTCCCACCAAAAAAACTTGCTGTCCTTCTGCTTACTTTTCCTTTGGCTCCAGAAAGACAAGAAAAAAGCAAGGGGGTTGAGTAGGTCAGATGAAAAGGAGGACACAGGGACAACAAATTTGTCCATCTAAAAGCATTCTGTACAGTATGGCTCTTTGCATGTGATTGGAACCCTCCCAATGTTTGGAGACTGTTGTCTGGGTCAAACCGAAGCACCCCGGGGGGCTTATACGCCACAGAGGTCTCCTTCTTCCCCAGACGGACTGCCGTTCAAGCACTTAGCTTGTGCATCTGATATCGCTTACCTTCTAGAGCTCAGCGATGCCTAGGTGAAATTCCCTCTGACACTTAGTATATGCAACAGCAGCGTATCCGAGCGCTTGGGTGTTTTTGTGTTTGGCCTTTTCCCTATTTTGGCATTTGTGTGCGTTTCTCATGTTAAACTACAGTAACTGTTTGGAAATACGATGCCCTGGAATCGGAAACGTAAATGATCAAACCAGCCTGTAGCCGCAGAAACGTCTCCGTTTGAGAAGAAGATTGACTGTACTTTGCTTTCACATAACATTAGCAAGGAAGTACTCAGGGAAAGGATGAAGTAGTAAAACTTTATTTCCTTTATTTGTGTAATGGAAAATGATAAAAACATACAGCTCAGCAACATCGCCTTGGCTAGGATAGGTCAGTGTTTTTTTTAATCAATAACAATCAAATAATATTTATTATATAACAATGTGTTCTGAGGAAAGCGAAACAAGAGATAAAGAGTGAAAATAAATTATCATAATAACAATAACGATAATAACAATTAACCTTTATAAACATTTCTTTGCTTGTATGTCGTATCCATAGAGTCCATTCAGAGGGAATCATGCCCGAGGGGGGTGTATTCCAGCATGTTAGGGGGGATAAACTTTCTGTCTCTCTTTTTTTGACTCGTCATGTACGCAGAGAGTCAGAGCGAGTCCTTAACCAGAGAGTTTCTGAGAAGGAACTGCCACACAGTGAATCTGCAAAGACACATCCTCTCTTTCAGGACAGTACCAAAGTGACTCAGTAAAACGTAACGAAAAGCTAAAAGCAAAGATAGCTCTCTCTCCTTCTGCTCTGTCTGTGAAGGTCCTCAGTGTCTAGAAGGGAGAGGTGCTTCTTAAACACGCAAACCATCCTCTATACAAGCTGACGTGGTTGTTGATGAGATGACACCTTCCTCGGCAGTGTCCAAGCAGGAACGAACCCCTTCGCGTCCCTCACCTGTGGAAGATTTCTTTACGGGAGGGGAGAGGGGTGCGTGGAAATTTTCAGTATGGAGGAGCTACCGCAAGGCCCTTGTCGAGGGGATGCGAGTGAGTGTAGGTCTTCAGTGAGGTTCAGCCCAGATGGGAGAGCGGGTGGAATGGTGAGGGTGGCTAAATGAGGGGTGAATGGGAGTCGGAGTGGGCAGCATGTGTCCAGAATGGCTGAACGGTGGCAGGTGGCCCATGTGTGGCATGTGGCTTGCCAGAGCACTGGCGCTGCCAAACGGAGAGGTCTTGTCCTGCATGCACTTGGAGAGCTCCTCGAAACCGTCGCCAGATCGTTTACACCTCTTGGACTTGCTGGACATCTTTCGGTTGCGTGTTTGGATGCCCTCTTTTTTCATGGTCAGTGGCCTGTTGACCTATAAGAAAAGAGATAGTGTAGGTTAATGATGAGCGCAAAGGAAGTAAAAAAAAGATGGAGGTCTTAAAGTACATGTTTTACATAAGCATAGATACTTTTTAAATGTTTTTAAGTATATTAAATGGACTTATGAGAACAGTATCCAGGAAAGCACATCAACAGTAGAAATCTTTATTAGATGTTACAATAAAAAACTGTTATTATCTATCATTTTATTATAGTATATATTTTCAAAAATATATGTGGACAACAAAACAAGTCTTAAGTCGCTGGGGTATATTTGTAGCAATAGCCAACAATATGGGTCAAAATGTTTCTTTTATGCCAAAAATCATTAGGATATTAAATAAAGATCATGTTCAATGAAGATAGTTTTTGAATTTCTCAGATAGTTGTATCTCGGCCAAATATTGTTATATCCTAAAAAAAACATACACCAATGGAATGCATATTTATTCAGCTTTCAGGTTATGTATATATCTCACTTTCAGGAAAAAGAAAATTATCCTTATGACTGGTTTTGTGAGGCCGAGGGTCACATTTAACTAATTTTGTGTTATATATAGGCTATATAAAGTAGGCTATTATATTAAGATAGCTTCTATCCATGGCACCGAAAATCTTCTCTAAAATTCATTGCATAAATTATTAGTATTTACACAAATTATACATCAAAGTGTATAATGTGGTCTTTTATGCTTTCAGGGTTGAATTTCAAACGACAACTAGACATCGAAAAAAAGCAATTCAGCAGCTCAGCTGTCACACAATTCCGTTTTTCTCTTTAATTTCGCTTGTTTCATTAAGGTGAAATGTATTTATTCGTCTGCTAAATAGATCGCAGCCAAGCTTAACATTAAAAAGGCTAGTTTCAGACAACTCCGAATTGATAGCCTATAACTGACGCCGTATCTTGAATGGCAGACCCGCCCTGCCGTCCTCCTGGGAATAACGCCCTCCTTTGAAACAAAGCTGGATTAATCTAAAAAGAAAACGGTCAACGGGCTCTGTCTGACAGGGAAAGCCGGCTTTGCGTCCCCGGCCTCAGTCTTCCCTCTCCTCAATCGATACAAGCTGTCCGCCCACTTGACCACTTCGCTGTCACTCTCGGTGTTTGTGGCTCTTAATACTCACGTTGTGGAGTTTGTAGTAGAGCCCGCAGGCGTTGCACACCGGGTCACCGTTCCCGTTGCGCCGCCACAGAGTGGTCGTGGTTGTCTGGCAGTTCGCGCAGCAGGTGCCAGCTCGCCTCGCAGCAGACTAGACAAGAAAAAACAAAAAATATTCAATGCTGTGTGCGACATTAAAACATCCATTATCCAAAACTGCAATGTAGGTATATAAATTTTTATTTAACAATGAAACTAAAAAGGCTGTGTTAAAACTTCCGATTTCACATGCCGTGTTATTCTGATTAGGCTATTGCGTGAAGTTTCAAAGCTTCTCGACAACCGTAAAAAAAAAGCCTAAATAGGCAACTGCATTATTTAGCCCTTTTTTATTTTTATTTTTTTACAGTAGCACGAGGCCTTCCATGGCTTGTTGTCTTATTTTTAAAATCTTTATTTATTGAACCAAATGCAACCGTCGAATGAACTACATAACTTCATCTGATCCACACTGTAATATCAATCAAGAGTTGCTTTGGCTTGAAGTAAATGCATTCATGATAAGAATCTGATGGGGTGACGTATTCTGCACCAGACAGCATTTCAAAACTATCCCCAAATAACATTAAAGCAAATGCGTCCTGGACATATGCAATCTCTTACAGGGGGTCGCCTCCGTGTTTGGGTTAATTAAATATAGCCCGTTCTGTGCATTTAAACACGCGAACTTCAATTTACCAATTTTACCTTGATTAGAAAAAACTGTGCCCTGTGAAATGCGTTTTATTCTAAATAAATTCTGCCATATTTCAGTAAATGCATTAGACAGATCATTAATTTAGAACGTTTCGATACACTTCTCACGAATCAAACGCGTTAGTGGGTGACTGCAAAGCCGGGTCATCAATCCTCTGTTCGCGTTTTGTCCATTACGGATCAATTTTTCACACATAATGAGAAATATTTATAGGCATACAACGCAATTTTCCCGCAGTCCAACACATATAGCATTTGCCGTTTGTGTTCGTTAACGATTTACATCTCCTTTTGTAAAAAGAGGATCTGAATTAAAAAAACGCCGCTATGAATAAAATTAAACAAAACGCAGACGACAACAAAAACACACACATTCCGATACTTCAACTCAGTGCCAGTCGAGCATGACAAACAAGAGAGCAAAGAGTATAAATCCATTTATTTTCCAATCCCTGCCCCAGCCCCTTCACACATAGTGCTCTGATAATCGCTTTACAGTAGATGTCATTGGGGCCTGCCGGGGCCAGAGAACATTCAGCCGGGTTTGTTGAAGACGGAAACACCCGGGAGCCTGGCTTCCTTATCGGGCCCGGGCAGATATCCGGATAGGAAACAACTGGATGGCCTTTGAACAGCGCTCAGAAAACACTTCAGCCCAAAATGCAAAAGCATGGGCCAGCACACTGACTCCATGGAAAACCCTGTGGCCTTTTTTTCACCATGAGAACATATAGAGAACGACAGAAAGAAACTAACAGGAGAAAACCTACCACTAGCCTACTAAAAATAATAATGATCATCATAATAAGGAATTGTAGTCTTAAAATGCATAGTTTAATTTGTCTTTGAATGTGTTATTATTTGTAATTCACTACAAAGCTCATGGTTCTCCGGCTATCTAAGTCTCTTTTACAACACTGGAAATAAGATTCCCTCTGTATTTACACTCTGATGGTCACTCAGCCAAGTGAAAATTAAATTATGACACATGGCTGATAGAAAAAGACGGTCTCACTCAATTAAACTACTTGTTGTGTCTCCAAAATGAATCTCTATAATAATATTACATCACGCTTTGAAAGACTGCAAAAATGACTCAATAACAGAGTAAAGAGACAGAGGTAGAGATATAGAGTTTCACCGGCTAAAGGATAAAATAAGATTATGTGAACATTATGTGAACAGAAAAAAAGATAGCTATAGATTGTATTCTTTGAAAAGTCATCAGTTTTCATCAATCCTGATGCTGAAAAAACTGCCATCCCGTCCAGGTATTTAATTCCAATGAGATATGATTTATATTTAAATAAAAGCATAGAGGAGGCTTCTTTTACAAGCTGTCCATGCCACAGACAAAAAAGGAGATTGATAACCAAAGCTTAATCAAGTTACTTTTCACACCTCTTAATGATTTCTCAAGCAAAAAAACAAACTTTCGTTTGGCTTTTTATCAATCATCTCAATGCAAAGAGCCATTAAGATAAATCAAATCAAAAATCACACAAACAAAATCTGCTTTTAAACATCTCATCAAGATTAAACGCGATAATCATGCTGGCAGCGATTCTAAAATGGAACCAGAATCATAAGCCAGCCACACAAAACAAAACACCCCCAGAAAAAGTAGATCAAACTGCTCGATCTAAACAGATGCGCTCAGACAGTGCGGCAACAGGTTTCTCTCAGTGTGGAGTGGTGATAATTGTACCGGCATGGGTATTGGTATCAGTGACAGTATCAGAACTAGAAGCAATAATGATAGCAGGAACAATGGCAATAGTAGCAGTATTGTAACAGGCAGAGTAGGGGATCACCAGGGGGTGAGGGCGACAAACAATTCCAGGAAGATTATAGGGAAAATATAACTTTCCTGGAATTGTGCTCAGGCTTTCTGCTCAGTGCTCCTATTTAGCCCTCTTTCTCACGTGTGTGGGGAACTGAAAGAATTCAGGAGGGCTCATCGACTCACCAGTCTGCGTTTTGGTTTGATAAGGGGTCGGTTCTGGCCGTTCATCTTGTGGTACAGGCCGCACGCGTTGCAGAGGTAGTGGCCCGTTCCGTCCCGCCGCCACAGCGGGGTGGAGGTGGCTCCGCAGTTCACACATTCACGCCCCTCTGTGCAGAATTCAAGTGGAGGAAAGCAAAGGGAAATTTATATAATTACGAGGTTCACACTCCATCTACAATACAGGAACACAGGGTCATGCAAAGGCACGTTCTGGGCAAAGGAAAACAACTCCCAAGTTAATTAGACAATATCTAACATGACATCCACACTGGAATCTCTCATCTGAGCTGGATGTATTACATAATTGATATCGGAATTTGTGAATGTGGATGTGTTTGTGGATGAAATGACATTTTTGTCACTGCGTGAGTATGTGAAAAATGAGCAGTACATCCAGGTTCTGCTCTTAAATTACCTACAGACCAATCTTTTCTTTGTCTGCTAAATGCCTAAACACTAAATACCAGTCTCTTTTTGCAGCTACAATATTTTCAAGACAAGACAGTGATTAAAATGTGAGTTAATTCTATGCTATACATCCCCATTCCCGTTTATCAGCCAGCTGTCACGGCTTGTCCTATTCTCAGGTGTCATATCACAGTAAAGCATCCTAACCTGCTGGAAAGGGCCGTGCGATTTAATTCATATGCTCTTCCTCCTCACTCCCCTGAGCACCTCTCCATTATTCACATTATAATGTGAGATAGTCGCTGTCCCACCCTGACCAGAGAAAAGAATCCGCCAGGACAATGGATGCTCTTTTGAAGTGTATGTGATGTGTTGCAAGTCAGTCATTTTCATTCCATTTTCTGTTTAGGCTTGACATGGTTAGAAGTATCACTCGCGTTTTAAATGTACTGAAACTTGGTGAAAACAGGCCTGCAGATGGGCTGAGTAATTAGAGGAGGTTCACTAATGCAAATTTTCCCTCCATATCTTATGAATTTCAAAATAAATTAACTTTTGTTTTCTGTCAGTGGTCAATTATGTTCATAGGACTGATTTGATTGTTTACATTGAATCCCTTCAGCTAAAGAATGATCAAAATCAATTTACTATGAAGTTCAAAATGGTCCCATTCACCAATGCACACTCAATCCTAACAATATTTTCAGAACAAGATATTTTCCATATCATAGGTTGGCTAAATAAATAAATAGCCTACATAAAATTTTCAAACAATGATAAGGGCATGTTTTGCATTTTTGAGGTTAATAATAAAGAACACAATATTTACTATTCATCGATTTATAAAGCAACTTGCATTTACGCATTATTTTTTATGTCATACAATAATAATTACACATAAGTAATATGTGTAATGTAACTGTGATGAAAAGTGTTTTAAATAATAGATCAAAATAAAGTACTTCCTTAGCAGTGCATCAGGACGAGGTCGTGCATAAATAAGCACACAAACAGCAGGGTCTTTTCGCCTATGAAGGCCTGTCCCGCCGGGGTTTTGTTAGTATTGGGGTCGTGGGAGGGCGGAGGGGGGTGTATGTCGTGATTTGTTCAGCTGAAGGTATACAGGATATGACTGGAGCCAGCGCGTCGTGACTCCTAAGTGTTTTAAGCGCAATAAGGGCTAAATTTAAAGGAAAACACAACGTGAGGCAGCACGCAACCAGCCAAATAAAATCATTCAACTTTAGGCAAACAAAAACCGTCTTTGAGGTACCAGTTTTTTACTTTATTTATTTACTTATTTAAAGCCAAAAGTTCTACAAAAGCTCAATTTTTGTTTTATTTGTCACTTTATGCAAACCATTTTCATCACAACACCGTTGATAGCATAGACTGGTATTTGTTCTCTTAATCATTGACTGGATCCCTTGCAATGTTTTATCATAACGTTGGACATGTTTGTTTTAACTTTATAATTTATGAAATTTTAACTGAATTGTCTTCTTCACCAATATATAAAAAATATATATTATAAGCTAAAGTTAGGCTAAATAATATCGATGTGTGTGGAGCACTAGTGTTCAGAGTGTTTACATAGTTATCTTTATTTAGTAGTTTATGCATGATAACCACTTTGTATGTCTTTGGAATGACACCTTCGAGTTGTGATGTATTTTGGTGGGGCATTTTTTTAAGAGCTGCCGAAACTTGCCGCTTGTCATAATTCAAAAATTGCAGTGTAGAGTTGCCTCGAGGGAGATTCCTAAAATGGCAGTCGAATTTATCTAATTAGAAAAAAAAATCCATATAAAAAAGTTGTGTCTGAGAGAAAAAATATATATATATATGTGTGTGTGTGTGTGTGTGTGTGTGAAGAGAAGAAAACTATGATAATGGAAAATCTATATTTCTAGGCCAGTAATTTTTTTCAGGACGCCTTGTATTTGGCTACATTTAATTATTTTTTTAGCATTTTTTCCTACACGAAATCCTACACATATATTATTGTTATTTATTAATGTTACATGTGCAAAAAATGCTTTTTAAAATGCTCCTTATGTTTCTCTAAACATGCCTATCTTCCCTTCGGGTCAGAGCTAATGAAACTCACCTGAGCACGACCGCGTCTTGCTTTTGCATTTAGATGTGAAGCTTGAAGCGGATCCACTGAGGAGGGTACCAGGATGAAACAGACCGCCGCCGTACTCGTGTGGCGCGGGGAGAGAGTATGTTGGGTAGGTTGGGATGGGATGGTGCGTGGACGGTGTTTGGGCGCTCATAGCCAGGCTTCCCCGAAGAGGACTACATCCCTCCATTTTCATCCCATCAGCGATGGACACTTGGTACTTGATAGACTCCTTTTCATCCATTCTTGCAGTGGTGGAGGTCGGAGAAGAAGGGCCGGGGTCCGGTGAGACGTCTTTCGGTGGGGTTGGGGGGAAATTGTAGAGGGGATGTGGACTGGAGTGGGCTACGGATGTGAGGGAGGAGACGGGAGCGGTGCTGGAACTGCTGCTGCACGGGTAACCGGCGCTGGCGGGGTGCAGGCCAGGCTTGCTGAAGTGACTGACCGCCCAGGCGTTGTGGTGGGCGGCGGAGAGCGCTGCCTTCCCGCTGTCCAGCCAAGGAATACCGGGACTGTGTATGAGGTGTGGTCGGCAGACCTGACTTCCCGTGAGACGAGCTGAGAAACACAAGAAACGAACATAAAGCTCGATCCGAAATTAAAATTAGGCTACTAGCAAAATTTCTATTTACTCCGCTCTTTTTGCCAAAACACCAGTTTGTTTCAAAGAACAAAATGTCTAATGTTCACTTCTCACCTGTTGACTCCGTACTCGAACAATACAAACTTGACATTGAGATCAAATAAAACTTATATTAATTATGCAAGGGTTGATGATTCACCCTTTTAGTTCAATCTGCAGCGAACACTTAAAATACACTTTCCTTCGCCTCGACGTGATTTTCCCAACATGAACAGACGAAAAATCTCTTTACCGAAGCCTTCTCACTACAGCCTGTTGTTCGCACAAATTACACACTTGAACTAAGAAGTTCATCAGGAATTTTTCGTTTTGATTTGGCATCCGGGAAGTGCCTTGATCCCCCTCTCTCTCTCTCCCTGACACGAACTTCCCTTTCCTCATCAAGTCATTCGCTGGACATTTTCTTTTTCTTCTTATCTTTACATTTCAACACGCACCTCATGGAGATGACAGTTCACGCCGCAGATAAGAAATCCGATATCTAACATTTCTGACACATATTTGTCATCCTAATTTGTATCTTTCAGACACATAGTCCTAGGCATAGGTAATATAGTTTTTTGTGCAAAACAACAACAAAAACATTGACATCACCATATCTTTAGTTAAGTATCGAGACGCCTTTAGGCCGCACGTTTCACTTCAAAGTCCGTGAGAGTAAAAGTCATCGAAATCTTTCAAGCACAGCACGGTCGTACTAAAGATTTAGTTTTACATTTAGCCAGCTAATGCCAAATAATGTCAACAATGTCAAATTTATTTACTACACCTTTTTAAGCGCAAGAGTAGCTTATAAAACCAAGAACCAAAATATGCCTTCGCCATAAACATGGACAGGATTTTATACTGATGTTAAATATAAATAAATAAATACGTATTTATCAGTAATAGTAACCTACAGATTCACAGATAAGTTCACATTTAGCACTTAAATAGCCTATTAAATAAACAAATAGCATATTACGCAATTTATAAAACCTTTTTTTTTTATTGTTATGATAAATGTAGCCTAACGTGTTACTGAAAGGAAATTGCATAATGGCATATATAAAAGACATATTCTGTCATGAAAATATTATATGTAGCTTACTAAATTTGACGTAAAGAAGCATCTTACCGTGTGCTTGTCCGTATGATACTCTAGCCCGAGAATTGGGGTAGTAAGGGTTCCCCTGCGAGTCCAAGTGATTCAAGAACACATCCACCTCGTCCGGGGGCAGAAGAGGGGCCATGGGCTCCATGTAATTGTGTGTAAGCCCGTGATGATGGGACTCTGGGTGCTGGCCGTTGAGTACCGCATGATGATGGGCCATCCATCGAGACTGATCGGCCGCAACCTCCATGTCTAAATTGTCCGTGCCTCGAAAATGTTTCGGGAAGTTGTCTACTGAAAACCTTTCGGACGCTAACAGACCCAGGAGCACCACTATGGTCCTTTAGATTATTGAAATATGTGTCGTGAGCTTACTGCTTCAGTTGGTGATGCCCTATTCACTTTTTGCACATGCCCTTATTTTTTGGAGAAATAGAGGTCCTGCTTCTTTGCTTTCAACAATGCTCAGGAACACCTGTAAGAGAATAACAAACAGATGCATCTTAGTTTTTTAACGTTTAATACATTGCAAGATCCAAATATCTTTAGAAGATCTAATTTTGTACTATATATGAACTTTATCGAAATATGGGTTGCAACCTGTAAAATTAAGTCGCTGCGTAACAGGCTCAAGCGCACGCAATATTAAAGACCCGTCGAAAAGTAGCCTACTTACGGCGCAAAGTAGCATTTCATCACTGCAATCCTCTGATTATTTTCCCGTGTTATTCACGTACAAAGAACGTTAATCCTCAAGATGTCTGCTGACATTCGTAATTTGCCACTGGTTTAAATTGTCCACAGCTCAATTGTTAAACTCTCCCTAAAAAAACCTCTGGGGCTGTCCGATGCGGAGAGAAGTCTCATTAATGAATTGTGCCTGTGTACTGTCGGATCTGGCGCCAGGAGATTCCATATCTTACGAAGATGGGCGGGGACACTGGCTGGCAGTGATGGCTCTGTTAACCAATAGCAGATCGCGATGACTGCCATTGGCTCGGACACCACGCTTTCCGATCTGCCACGGCGACTTTCGGCCTAGTGCTCCACATTCAGAGAGCTGAGAACCCCATCATTCAGCGGAGCAATTTACAGAGATCTTTTTAGCTTTCTTAAGAGCTTCACATTGGTGATAATGTGTGATAATGTTGTCTTTTTTACTTAAAGACTAAGAGCGCAGAACGACCTGAAATTATGAATGTAAATGTGAAGTCTTATAGCCTTCATCAGAACGTTTATCCAGACAAAAAGATTTAAAATAATTGTAATTGCAACTAATTTTCTTTACTGATAACCTAATAAGAAGGATCTATTTCAGTTAGGCTATCATAAACTTTTGTTAAAGAATTTATTAATGTGATTAGGACCATTAACACTTGCTTAAAACAACAAAACCTGTATCATTGAAGTGTCACATGTGATATATGCCTAATGCAAACAAACACAAGTCCTGGCACCTCAGGCATTAATTGGGGAGGAGTATTTTATGGTCTCTAAATTGGGGGCTATTGTTCTTGCGCGTCTAATTGTTTTAAATTAGTTGTCACCGCATTCTTCTTTTGAAAACACTGTCTTTGTATGCTGTTTCAAGCGATCAAACGTCACTTTGCATATTAATAGCGGGCCCGTCTCTCGGTGGTGCCGACAGGTCTCATGGGCAGGTCCAAATAGAGCCAATTGGTGGCCATTAGGGCAGCTTCGTTGATTCTTACTTGCAATTATCTCATGGCAAAACAAGCAGCAGACTCGCCCACCGCAGGCAGAAAGACAGAACGTCGCCAATTAGCTTGATATGCGTTTAGATAAACTGTGGATACAGAAATGAAGACTTCATTTGCATTTAGTATTTATAGCTTTCACCTCTCAGCGTTAAATTTGCCTGTCTATCCTATTCATTCAAAAAAGGTTATCTTTCGTATTCCACACGTTTTAAATTTGTTGGGAATTCATACCGCTGAAGCTCCAATTCAAATAAACATTTATTACAGATATAAAAATCGTACTGACTGTTTCTAAACGAATAGCATGTAATATACTGAGGATATAGAAACGTGCTCCTTTGGATAGCTGCTTCTCACCTTTGGTAGCTATGTGGCCTGTTGCAACGCTTTGTGTATATTAATTATTCATTTAGCTTGTCTGGTTGGATCAATCAAAGAGGACACAAGATAAACTTGTTTACCAGGGTGCTCCAGCTGTTTCGAGAAAGACACTGTTGTGGTCATTTTGCTTTCTTAATGGAGTAACACTCTTTTACACCAGAACCAGTTTTCAGATGAGAAAACATGTGATTTTGTACAGTTTAACACGTCCTTCGAAATAATTGTGGTATGTCTATCGGACATTGTTATTATTATTATTACTTAAAGCATGAGTTTTAGTCAGTGTGCTCTCCTCTGAAGCAGCAATGATTGACAGGCAATAATTGGAGCGCGAGCTCAGAGCCCCCACCGGCCGCCACTCTGACGCCGTGACTTCAGGTCATAGTATCTCGGTAAAGGAGGAGAAAAAAATATAGATGGGCTACAAAAGACTTTTCCAAAGCTATATCTACAACTAGAATGTGAAGCACTCAGCACTGATGCAGCACTGAGCACTTGACAGAACTTCAATATCAGATGCTTAAATCCCTTTTTAACACACTGGATTCTGGCCAGAGCCCCTACGCAGCACAAAAAGCCCTGGCAGCCCGAAGCCAACTAATTAGAATGTACAGGATAATGTGATGCTTAGTTTTACAGTGTAATGATCCATTTTACACACAGTTTTACATTCAAAAGGTGCAATAGGCCTACCGGATTATGCAGACATAAATGGAAGTTGATATAAACTTAAGGCGTCTAAAATGGCCTCTTTGTCATAACTGCTTTATCACAGACTGATTTCTGTGCTACTGCATAATCAAAAATAATAGCCTATACAAAAAGAGTCTGAGGCTGCTCCAAATGTAATGTATGCAGTGGCATAGGTGTGACACTCCTCAGCCATTAACAGGCTATTAAAGTGAACAATAAATAAATAAAACAAAATATTTGAAATAGCTATATTCAAATGTTATATTTTTATTATCAATTAGGTTGTTAATTGTGTCATTTTTTGTGCAGCGTTAAACCGTGTAAATGTATATTTTAGTGGTATATATGCTGTCTGGTGTAGCTTTAGTAAATATGGCATTTACTAAGTGTTTTTCTAGCTAGCTCTAGCCATGCCATCGCAACCAGTTTTAGCACTGATATTAAACTCACCTGAGGCTAAATATTCTTTAGAGAATACCTGAACTAAACACCTCCAGTTGTTCTCAATGTTAAAACAAAAGAGACTGTCCTTTTTGGTACTTAGCATTTAGGCTTGGAGTTGTTACCCCCGGCTGAGGACTCTAACTCACCCTTCTTTAAACGTGTGTGTGTGTGTGTGTGTGTGTGTGTGTGCAGATTGAGACTTTATTTCTTATGTAACACAAGTTGGGTCGTCCACCATGTGTGACTGTGACGACGACATATAAAGAGACACATTAATTCACTTTAAATTAATTGCATCAAAAATAACGGAGAGGGCTGGAAACAAGCTCCGCGAAAATGAAGGCAATCATTCCCTTAATTAACAGGTGCCGTGAAATGGCTTTGCCCGTTCGTTCCCTCACCGCGCATTTATCATTCTCCGTGGGGTTAAAAGAGGGCAGGAGGGGGCAGAGAGCGGCGCAGAAGGGTTTGTGAAGATAAGCAGGCACTGGGATATAGGGGGAATGACACAGACCAGCTGAAGCGGTATTGTCCTTTACTCACGGGTAATTAGATTGTGACAGGGCACTCGGGGGCAGACACAAGCACAGGCAAAGTCACAAGCCTCCTGTCCTCTGCTGAAGCATGGATAACAGGGATTGAAAGCAAAGCGTTTCACCCTCTTTTCATTTCATCCAACAATCCACATTATTTTGCAGCAAAATCTCCTATTTGTGCATGCGTTTGCAGTATTAAACGATGCCCCAGCTGCGTTTATTCTAACGTGCCGCTTTTTGTCTTGTGCGACTTAATGGGTAAAGTTCTTATTCTGAGTGATAGCGTTAGTTTAGTCAGAAAATGGTCCTGTGGCAGTCATAAATCTGAAGGGTGATGACAGCGCGCCCGCCCTCCTTTTGTGGTTGACAGCTCTTGAAGTCAATGATTTAAATAAACAGCACAGGTGGGCTAATGCAAGCGTCCTTGGGGCATTCCAGAAAGAGCTAATTCCTCAACTCACACACATCACATTCGCTTTCACATTTATAACCATTAAAAAAATAACAAAAAAAACATAATCGTTACGTACATTTGAAATATTGGCAGAAAACTGTGCTACTTCATAGGTTTCTATTTTGGTACGCCAAGGTTAGATTTGTTGATTATCCATTTTTTCCTCACAATCACAAATTTCAGCATTGATTAAATCTTAAATGTTCTATATTGTATTTTTCATGTGCATTATTTTATATATCCTAAGTCGTAAAATTAAAAGGCCATGTTAGTTATAAATTCAAATGAGTCAATAATAATTTTACAAATATTGTAATATCATATTAATAACGTACTATTAGCACATGTGAATAGATATCTAGCCTACATGAAAAATATGAAGATGAAGACGTGTAACAATCTCTGTCGTTTTAATCTTTTCAAGTATAACTCAAAATGCCTGCGGTTGTATAGTAAAACAATATAAAACAACAACTTTTATTTTTGCATTTAATGTATTTATTGTTATTATTATTCAGACATACAAAATGCATTATATTGTCTTTTTGTTTTATTATAACATTTAAAACTGCAGCCAAACTACAATGATTCTTTTCATTTTAAATGGAATAAAACGCAGTCCCTAACACAGCATAATTAGCCCATTTTGGATTTGCAGTTCTCTTTATAAATACCTCGCTAAAGCGCGTGAATAATCTCTTCGTTTTACTCGACTTCACGCTCGCGGTGTCGAACGATAGCCAACGCAAAACGCGTCTTACCGGTGTTTATGATTAGGCGCTCTCCTCTTGACATTTCGCAGAGAAATGTATCCTGGGGCCAATTCCGTGTGGCACCGTATTTGAAGGAAGAGTAGCGGTGATTCGTTGCGCGCTGAGAAGCGCTGAGGCTCTGGGCGCAGTCCTCTGTAGCTGGCGATGCCAACCTTTCCAGACAGTCAAGCGTCTTTCCAGAAAGCTTTCGCTGGGGATCTTTCTTCAGTGACTTACGGTGTGGTGTAGTGTCTGACACCTCGTACTCTATCTTGTCTTACTCTCGCTGTCTCTCTCTCTCTCTCTCTCTCTCTCTGGAAACAGCGAAACTTGCTGCACAGAAGTATAGGGCTGCTGCAACGTAGCCGTGCGTCAGCCAATCTGGTCTTCCGGGTCGTGCTTTGATGGTTAAAAGCTGTGCTGAAGCTGGTATGTGTGTTCTCACTCGTATAATTATGAAACAAGACCCAGTCGCTAAAGGCTTTGCGCAAAGCTCTTAAATTTTGACCTTCGCATATAGGCAAACAATGCGGAGAGGATTTGCACCAAAGACTGTCACTCTTATTCGGTTTGGCAGACTTAATTTCTTTGATATTACTACAGGAATGATTATGAAAGCTAACCCCACTATAGCCTAGGCCGATGCATTTGTGCATTAATTATTGCAGTTCTCATTAAATCACTGCGATGTTGCAGATGTGATTGCTTGAGTGTTGCGAATATGTAAAACTTTATGAGACGCCTTTAGGCTTCCCATCTTAATGAATTCTATCCCTCCTTGATCTTGTCTATAATATGTTGCGACGTTGCGGTCGACCTTGCCTTCCCCCAACCCAGCCAGTTTTAACTCTCTCACACATAACACCAACTTTTAAAACATGCAAAGCCTCGGTAAATCTCTGGCACGAGACCGTGGGCTCGCGTGCAGCGGCTCAGGCAGGGCAGGTGCAGCTCCAGCCTCTCGCGCCCGGCTTCCCCCAAGAGTGCACGCGCACAATGAAAGCGCGAGAGGAGTGAACTCTGACAGAATTAATTGCATTATATAGAATGATCAAAATAACAATGTCCATTGCCAGCTATTGTTTTGCATTCATTCGCGAGAACACGAGCGGTGAAGGATTCAAGTCAGTCAAATCAGAACTTTTTTTTGGCTGCTGCCATGATGGTGAAATAGCGGGCCTATAGGATTAGCCCATGATAAAAATCAAAATTCTACGAAATCCTTTGTCTTGCACTTATCAGCACTTATCTTGCACTTGTCAGTTTTTTAAAGACCAGTATTTGGCTACTCATCGACAGAGTTTCCGGCAAACTTGGAAGAATCGTTTTGTATTGTGTTTATCAGTCCTATCGCTTTGTGAGGATAATGTCATGACACGAGTTGGCATAGCCAACTTAATCATATCTTATTAAGTATGACAAGAGAATATTCCTGATACAGGCTGTTTCTTACATTTTTGGTTGCTGACAGCGAATCGCGTATCTAATTTTGGAGGAAACATTCCTAGATCTTAAATTTAATTTGGACCGTAAAATTTATTTTTTGTCCGCCTCATGCAACTTTTGCGCCTACACAAACAAATGTCGATTTCACCATGAGATGTAAACTCTAAATAAAAAAATAAAGGAGTAAATGACGGGTAAAAATAAGGAAGAGTGTGATATTGCTTCTTTCAATAATGCCTTTCTAAATCTCTCGTTCATTTAAATCGAAAACAAAGAAAAATCATATCATTATTCTGTCACGATTAACTATACATAATTTCTAACATTATTATTATTAATATTATTATTATTGTTGTTTAAAAAAAAGATTGTATTATAAATATGCCTAAATATGGATGTGCGGATTTATTAAAGATCTTATTAATGCATCTTTTGTCATGTTAAAGCGTGAAGAGCAGTAGGTGCTGGGTTTACAGGAGCTTTGCAATCTGACCAGAAGAAGATGCTCACTCATGATGCGTGCGAGATAAGCGCTTATCAGTCTCGAGCTTGCATCTCCAGCGCATTAAAAAAAATCCTACTTTAGACTAATAAAGGCGACTGCCGAGCGCGCCTGCTCCTTTCCAGCAGACACTGTGACATTTCCATTTCACGTTGAGCTGTCTCTGAGTCTGATCTCACTGCGTCAAAGTGTGCTCGAGAATCCGACTCATTTTACCCTGAAAACGAGGTGCTTATGCCTTTATATTAATGCATTAATGCACACATTTTTATTTTTAATTTTTTGCAAGAAAACACATTTATTCCACACTTTCACAAAATATGTTGTTGCTTTTTTGTTACCAAATTATTTGTTGCTATTTGTAATAGCATATTTCTCATAATTTTTATTATTTTTTTTAAAGGGCTCTAAAGTTATTATTTATATATGCATGCATCAGATGCCAGAGCCCGCTCCTTCCGATTATTACCGGGGGTAATATTTCATCGGCGTGAGGCAATCTTTGTTCTTTGTGAAGATAATAAATGGCCTAATCGTTATCAGCTTACCGCTGGAGGTGTCAGGACCGAGCGAGGCTGGAAACAGGGTCCAAAGTGGCGCTGAATAAATTGGTGTTTCTTATCTCTCTCCCCCAGATTATCGCCGTCTTTTCAAACCACCACAACAAATACATTCAATGCATCTAATGCATCATTTGAGGGGGAAGATCGCAGGGGTGATAGAGACAGATAGGCTACCCGAAGGAGAAATATTTACACATTTAACGTGTTCGGGGTTTTGAGCGAGTTTATTGGTACACACGCTTAACATATCAATGCAGCCATTATCATTCATATTGTAGCGCTACTGTTGATAGGTATCTGCGTGATTATTCTGTCTTGTCATTAGATCTGTTACGTGTTGAATTAGTGGTGAAATTAGCTCGTTTCATCCAAACACTTGTTTTGCCTTCTTTATCCGGTGGATATCAGCAGTATCCTTAACCACCTTTTCTGCGCGTCTTTCTTATGGGAAATAAAATCAATAGTCCTATAAATTAATTGTAAGGCAGAAAGCTGAAAACACTTGGCCCTGGCTACAGCGCCTTGAAATAGCCTACTGTGTAAATTCGTAATTACGAAAAACTATTAGCTAGATTTAAATCAGCCTAACAATAATTTACATATAAATACAATCATATAAAGAGCGCGTCAAAAAGGCTAACATTTGTTTATGGGAGTCGCTTAAAGACAATACAAATAGGAATATTTGCCCTTTAAAATATCTCTAGGCCTTTGCTCAGAAATCATTTTGGTTTGAGTGGAAATGACTGTGATCAGTGTCCTGTAACTGGATATCAGCCCGTCCATTAGGCTTTAAAACATCACTAATGAACGCATACAAGTTAATTCCATTAAAACGCTTGTCCTGAAAGTGTAGACGCCATAATGCATGAGAAGAAGAAAAAATAATCAGTTCAAATTTATTTGACATTTCCCCACCCTGATAGAAGACACTGCAACCAACTAAAACCACTGCCTTGATTGGTCAAAGTCGAAAGTGGTGCCAAAGTGAATTTAATTGATTTTCTCATGAAGAAAGTTGAAAGTCTGAAAATTACAGACATTATTATGTTAAATGGAAACAAACGTGTTGTTTTAATTAACAATACATATGTTTTACGCATTTAAAAGTTATTTTAATAAGATACTGTATTTTCTAGAGTCTTTCTAATTGCCTTTGTTGGCTATTATTGTTGAATTTGAAATCCAATTCAGCATCTCTGCTTAGAGACTCTGTGCTATATTGTTTTATTTTGGCATTTCATTAAAATGTGAAGGCTGAAGTGATCATTTCCAGTTTGGAGAAGATGCGTGAAAGGCCCATTCTGCGCGTAAGAATGGATTGCTTTGCTTTACCGTGCTCGAAGTGCATTTTGTTATTTTAGAGAAAAGAGACAGGTTTCCATTTACAGTCGAGAGGGGAACGCTGTGCATGTGAGTGACACTTATGACAAAAGCGCCTTTTTCCAATATATACAAACTCCCCTTTTAATAAAGCGGCATCTTCACGGGAGCGCGCTCTCTGATGGTCTCCACGGCGACTCAGATAACGGAGCAGCCGTTCTCCATATCTGCACCAGAGTCTATTATACCACAGGATTAGCTCGTTTTCCGAAAAGGTCAAACACAAAGTCATGAAACCTGGTATTTTCACCCTTCCTGAGAGTCCTTGCATATTCATTCGCATAACATTCGCTCCTCTGTCATTTCATTTAGCTAATTTCATGAGGATAATAGCTTTTTTCTGAGTTGAGTGGAAACTGAGTAAAAAAAAAACTGTCTACATCACCCGTTTTGTGTTGGAAAAATAAATAGCTCGCATTGAACGGAATGACTGATTATATGTATCGAAGCATTTTGCTTTGTGATATAGCTACCTCTGGTGGCCAGAGTGCAATACTTTTGAGGGGACAAGGTGTGTGTGGGAGGGGGGGGGGGTAATTAGGCTGGAATGGTTAAAACAAATGGTTGAGAGGGTATTACATAATATTATTTTTTACATACAAGTTAACTTGTCAAAAATCCTATTGGAATTTCAGTTTATCCTTTAGGATCTTATTGGATTCTTAGAATCCTATTGGACATTCTGAAAATCACAGACAGAAATTTCTTTAAGAAACTGAACCTCCTCGAAAAATGGACTAATATTGTACAGTGAATTCAGAAAGAGAAACCTTAACTGAAGAGTGGAATACCATGCGTAGCCTACATTTTGTATCAAACACAAGTAAAAGAGAGAGAGATATGGAGAGTGAGAGGCATATTTCATGGATGGAATGTCCCAGGTGGGAATCCCAATAGTTGCAGAGGAAGTGTGCTGAGTTTTGGCAGGAAGAGGGCGCTGGGAGGGGTGGTCCTGACTGAGGAGGGGGGAGTTTCCTGATATTCCTCTTAACTGGCTCCAGCTCGTGGGTTCTCTTCCCTTCCCCGACCATCCACCCCTCCATAATGCATGTCCAGCTCACTCTCAGCCCAGTGTTCCTGTCTGCACCCTGCCCTAAAACATCATCCTTCCAAAATCACTCCCTACAATCTCCCAGCATTGTTCTCTTTCCAGTGATCTATGTTCAGCTAGGACTCCTTACTTACTCTTATCATGACCTCTTTATAGAGCTATAAGCACTGCACTGATTTAGTCATCGTGTACCTTTTAAAAATGCATGTAAACCTCCACTGAAAAGAAAAATAAGTCAATAAATGAATTATCTTTCATTTGAGATTAAATTAAACGGAGAGCAAATGAAAATAAGATAATAATCTCATATCTTTCAAAACTCCAGTTTTGCTGTTTAAAAGATTAGTGGTTGTATAATAATAATAATAATAATAAATTATCATTATTATTACTAAATAAAAATATTAAACAACCACATACACTTCACTCTGCAACATGCAGTACTTATGTTTATTTAATGAAATCACAGCCATATTGCAATTTTGGATTTATTTCGGTCAATCGGACAGTCCTTGTAAGACCTTTCTCATCAAATCTTTATAGTTCTTTTTCTTAAAGTGTGGTCACATTTAGTATTCCTCAACGAAATTGGCTGAATTCCATTCATTTGAATGTGAATCCATGCGATTGGGAGTTTTACGCAAGGGATTTTTCGGTCACACATTTTAAGGTGTCCTTGTTACAGTGTAATAATACATTTAAGTCCTGAATAATATTAATTAACTACATGCACTTACCATATGGTTAGGATTAGGGTTTGGTTTAGGGTTACTTGAACGTAATTATGCCTTATTATAGTAAGTACGTGTAACAAGAACACCTTAAAATAAAGTGTTACAGATTTTTCCTTTGGGCGATTATGTTCAAGTTGTTCACACAAACAAAAACTGGTTTGAAAGTGTCTTCTGTGTGAGCAGTGCTTCATACTTCACTATACTATTGACAATGGAAAATGGAGCTTTTGTTCCCCTGAAGAATTTAGGCAAAGTGCGACCACACCTGTACTCTGTGTGAACAATCTTCTCATTCTTCTCATGTTTTTTTCTTTCTTCTCCGCAACTTTAGGAGAAACATCTAAAACAAAGTGCCTCTTGCCTCTTGACTGGTCAAAAAAGCAGGTAAAATTATTAATTTTATGACATTTTTAGGTATTAAAAAAACTAGAGGTTGAGCTTGTAGGTCAGTGTGCGCTTTTCTTCTCAGTAAAGTGCTTTGTGTGGTCTCAGGCTGGTGCAGGTGGAAGTGAACTTCAGATGTTAGAGGACAGCATGACCGGCGGTCCGACACACAACTTGGTGGAGGGGTAAATAAAGAGTGATACGGGAAGCAGCCGGGACACAGGGTCACTTCCTATCTGTCAAGCAGCTCCAAACCTCAGGCTTCATCGCGTGCCGGTGGGCAGCACACCTGGCCTCACCTTCACGTTCCACTCTGACAGGTAGAGGGCAAATAGTTAATGCTGTGGGGCAGGATGGAAGAAGTGGAGAGGGATAAAGAGAGAGTATGAAGAGAGGACATAGAAAGATGTTTTCAAGTGTCTGGGGAGGTGAGAAGGAAAAGTCTTTTTGTCTCTGCTGAGCTCAGCGGACTATCTAAGTTTCCTATCAGCAGTCGAGTAGAGGAAAAAGGCTGCCCTGGAAAACAGAGGGTTAGACTTGTGGCCAATGGGAAGTGACCTTGCCCTTCCAATCAGTCCAAGTTTGTGTGACTATATGTGTGTGTTAGATGGTCATGGTTGAAGACATTCAGAAGGAATCAAATATGTATCGACATATCTGTGTGTGTGTGTGTTTGTCCTGAAGTGGTTGGGCTATATTGTATAAGTATTTTGAGAGGGAGCTGGGTTTAAACTACATTTGGAGTCATGCTGAGGCAAAGAATAACACACACACTCATGAAAAAACATTAGACGGGGATCTGACACAGGCATGCTTCCTCCAGAGATGAATCAGGGGGCCTGACTCTTTCTCTGAGCCTGGGGTGGAGGTGCTTTGATGGGATGCCATGTGGCAGAGATCAGGGGGTCTTAGCTGGAGCTCTGGACAGTAACACAAATGAGGAGGAGAGCAGAAGGATTTGGCTGATTAACACAGGTCTATTATAAAACTAAACATGTATATAGTGTTTACAATTTCATGTCACTCAAATATTTTATATGACAAATCAGACAACTCAATGGGTTTTTTGAATGGAGTTTTGCTCTAATATCTCAGCTAAGTCTGGGGTTAACACAAGCTCAAGGTATTTTCATGTTTCATTCTACAAAATTAAATACATCAGTACCTTTTGATTCTTTTTTTTTAAGCCTTCTCTTGTTTTCAAAAAGGCAGTTGCTAACAAGTAGTCAGTGTTAGGAAGGTTACTTTGGAAATGTAATTGGTTACAGATTATAAATTACACTATTTAAAATGTAATTAGTATAGTGCAACTATTTCAGTTACTTCATTAAAGTAATGCAACTGGCTTAAATTTCTGTTCTAAGATTCTAATGACTGTTTTCAACTGTTAATGATTTTGAAACATTTAAAGCAGGCAGGATTTACCTTACACTGTCAGATTTTCAGAATCCTTCATCACTTGAAATAAAATTATAATAATTAAATTTTAAAGCACAGCCACCACAAAATCAGACTTTAGCAGCTCCTTTTTTATTTTGGGATCATTCTGAGGTTAAATACTGATTTAAAATATAAGAACAAAACATGGTTTAATAGCTATGATACTGTTTTTGAAGTCAAATTTCTGAAATAAAGACTGAAAGAGTTGTTGAAAGCTTGGTGTAGATTGTGGAAAGACCATGTAGTTGTATTTTTAAAATATATAATATTATATGGACCGATGCTGATATTTCTGATTTGTCAAACATTAGTGGACTACATTCGTAGTCGATGTGAGAAACCACACCAGCTGTGGTTACTCTGAAAAGTGACGTTAGTTCATATTCTTCATCGAATGCACTGCCATTCAGACACATCTAATATTGTTTTTGAAGCCACTCTATAGATTATTCTCCACTGAACATCTACAGATAGGCACACACACTTGCGCACAGGCAGCATTACTCTTTTCTATCTCTCTCTTTCTTTCGCCTGCCCCCACCTTCTTTTAGAAAGAATGTGTCTCTCGGCACCCAGGACCCAATCCTGCGTTTGAAGTATCACCGTCAGAGCTCTCCTTCCATCTTTCCGTCTCCCTCCGTGCCTCTTCCCTCCCCTCCCCTGTCGTGTCTGTCTGTCTGTCAGCCAAACTCATCTCCACCCCCTGCAGCTGTGAGCGGGAAACAAACCGGACCTTTGTGTGCCTCTGTTCCTGCCGTCCCTCGTCTTTTACCGCCGTGATCACACCTGCCACCTGCGCAGGGCACCACTCACCTTTCATCCTGCTCTCTCAGTGTGGAATGACCGCCGGACGGGGCAGCGCCTGCTTCTCTCACATACGCTATTGTTGAGCACTTTTCTAAACTGGCAGGCGCATGAGTGGACTAAGTTAGGCTAAGCCACTTGAAGTTGTGCATTACACTGATTTTACCATGGGAAAGGAGTGTTTTTAACCTCTGAATCACTGTACTGCACAGCTTTCAGTGTCTTATTGCTTTAATATACAATATAATTTGTTCTCTTCATCAAGTGAACTTTGAACCAGTTCTCCACTCTCCACACAACATGCTTCTCAGCAAATGTTAGTCTAGCCTTTTGATTCTTTCTACTGGTGAGAAGTTTGATCACCGCAGAGTGGGCTTTCAGTCCAAATTCTCTTAAACGTTGAGACGTATGCTGAGACAGATTCTTCCCTGTGCAGCACTGAACTGGCAAGCAATTCCAGCTGCAGTGTTGAACCGATTCCCTGTTCAGAGTCTCTGCATTATCCTGCCCTCTCGTGCATTTGTCTTTTGTGGACGAACAGCCTTTTTGGGGGACTTGAATGAGTTATTCACATTGTAAAGATGCAATATTCTAGAAATCACAGGACGACCAGCTTCTCTTGCTATGGCTGCTATTGGCCTTCATCTGGACAACCTGCTGTTGGAGGGTTTCAATCACTTTAGTACGGCTCACAATCTTGAAAAGTCAGTGAAAACTGGAAAGTTAGGCTGCCAGTTAAAATAGGGATAGGCAGATAATTAAAGAGATAGTTCCCCGAAAAATGAAAATTCTGTCAATAATTACTCACCCTCATGCTGTTCCAAACCCGTGAGACCTTCATTCATCCAAAATATCTTAATTTGTGTTCCGAAGATGAATGAAGGTCTCACAGGTTTGGAACAGCATGAGGGTGAGTAATTAATGACAGAATTTTCATTTTTGAGTGAATTATATATTTTTTAAAGAAATGAATACTTTTTTTCAGCAAGGACACATTAAATTGATCAAAATTGACAGTAAAATAATACAATGTTACAAAAGATTTCTATTTCAAATAAATGCTGTTACTGTTTTAAATATCCTAGGGAAAAAAAAAAATCATGGTATCATGTATCACGGTTTTGTTAAATGTCGGGTTTTCTGTTTTCCCCTGTGACTGTTCCGTGTCGGGTTTTCTGTTTTCCCCTTTGACCTAGTTCAGTTTGATTAGTCATTGTGTTCACCTGTCCTCCCCAATTATCTGCCCCTTTATAAGTTCCTGTGTTTGTTAGTCTGACCGTCGGTTATTGTTGCTATCATTGATGTGTGTGCACTCCCCTGTTTGTATCTGCTCCTGGAATCCTGATTAAAGGAAAAACTATTGTATATCCTCGTCGTGCGCTCCTTGTTCCGCACAGCATCGTAACAGAATAACCGACCGAAACAGTAAGATTGTGGTGTGTTTTTTCCCCGTTTTGTTTCCCGTTTTTTGTCAAGTTTTTTATTTTTTATGGATCCCGCTGTCCTCGTCATCCTGCTGGAGCAGGGGGACCGCTCTCTCGAGGACCACACCGAGGATTTTTTGTTCCTGGCCAACTTAACACACTTCCCGGACTACTGCCTCTGCACGTTCTACAAAGCTGGACTGAACAACACCACACGTGGGCAGTTGTCCGGGGACGGTC